>NC_052502.1:66621572-67221572 GCF_016617805.1 Bactrocera tryoni | reverse complement strand
GCGTTCTTGCTGACACGCGACTCCAATTACTACAAAACATGGCCATTCACTTGGTCGAAATCATTTTTAAAACATTAAGTTATCTTCATAAGAAATACAAATGGTTCTTCATAACCTTAAATCACATGTCTAAAGCACTTTACGTTATAGGGTCACCGACGTTTCCCTTTGGTTATTACAAAATTTGTGCTGACATTAGTATACCCATGTATTTACGGAGACGAACCGCTAGACGATGCAAACCATACCTTTTTCAAGTGCCACCTATGGAAAGAAGCACGAAGAACTGTAGAAAACAAGCTCGGAGAACTAAGTACGAAAAATATTTTAGAAAAAATGATAGCTAGCAGCGAAAACTGGGAAATAATTGCCGGGCACGTAGAACATGTTCTACGCACTAAAAAAAGAGACATGGATGCGGACTGCCAATAGAAGATGAGCCAAATAGCATAATGCTGGCTACAAAATCGTAGGCATACCTGGATGCAGGGAGTGTAGAAATTGAACTGTAATGCGTTCATCTTGGAAACTTTGCTCTGAAGTAATGCGAAAGCGGTCCCGGTGTAGGGAAAAAATCCATGATAGAAGAGGGGTGTGTTTTAGTGGGTATACCACTCATGTATAATGACGATACCTATACGGTGCGAAGGCATTTTAAACCCTCCTTACGGCCTAACCAAAAAAAAAAAAAAAAAAAAAAAAAAAAAAAATAAAAATAAAAAAGTATACCCTGTTCAAAGCTTAAGTATCGAGTTATTGATAAAAAATTATAAACAAAAAAATAATTTTTTTTTTTTATTATATTTATTTATTTATTTTCATAAACAAGTAAGAAAGGGCTAAGTTTGGTTGTAACAGAACGTTCTATATGCTCGCATTTTGTTGGATTAAGGTTTGTGCTTACGCATCAGCAATATCCGCACTATCATGATAGAAAGTGGTCCGTTCTTCGAAGGAACTCGAAAGCTGCTCTATTTGATAACTTCATTACTGCCTATTCCCTTATAAAGTATATACAGATATCCTGCGGCTCTTCGACTAACTTACGAGGATGATATCTGAGCATATTTCGTACTAGTTACAAAATATGATAGAAGTGCAGATTGTGACAGTCACGTACCGTTGCTTTGTTTGTCGCGCATTTGACACGTGCCACAAGAATCTTAGGTACACATTAAACATCTGTGTGACGTCATGAACGAAAATAGCGAAGATATTTGTTTAAATTTAATATGGAAGTCTGATACAACGCTTCGCTTATGTTGTTGCTTTCATTACAACTACTATAAAACTCTCATCACGAGATAAGAATGAGATATACATACATACAGTACAACTAAAAAAATGTTGATGTTATATAACAACTTGTTTATCGAATTGTGTAAGCAGTCGATAGTGGATAGAAGTATAGAATAACCGCAGACCAAATGTTGTAGCTTTTGTTTAATTTAAAACATAAAATTGACATTAGAAACAAATATTTGCTTGATAGTTATGTCAAAAATAACGGTTATTTCATAAATATTACTCTTCCGGAAAGTGGTCACTATATAAAGGCGGTGAAATTAGTGAAACAGTCACAGTTGAAAAAATGAATTTTCCCACGAAGTTGTTCTTAGCGCTGGTCGCATGCTTGTTGTTACAACAAATTCTTGCTGCTAATTCCACTAGCAGTGACTCTACCGACACCACCACCGGTACTGATTCCACATCACCGTCTACGTCAACGAACAGCACAAGTTCTTATCAAGCAACAATAAAAAAATTGCGGAAAAGATTAAGGCGCCAAAAGCGTCTCGAAAAGAAACGTCTCACAAAGGCGCGACGAGCTTTGCGCAAAAGAGAACGACAGATACAGCGCAGGAATAGACGTTCGGAAAGCAGTGGTAGTAGCAATAGGCGTGCCAACAGAAGAAATAGAAATAGACGGTCCAATAGACGGTCCAACAGACGTCGTGGATAAACCGTGCAATCTAATTTTTGGCAAAACTATGGTATATTGCTAGAACTTTAAATAAATATGTAACAGTAAAATTTTTTTTTGAAAAATATAAACTTTTTTTATAAGAAACAAATAGGCTTATAATTTCCGCTTTGATGCTTGTCAAAGGTGATATTGTATATTTTCGAAGTGAATCGGCTTCTTTGAATTTCATCGGCTCAACTCGGTTAGAGAACTTAGTTTTTCAAGCCAGTCGTGGCGATTACTTTTTCATTGCCGCTAAAATTCTTTTCAGCGAGCATTCTCTAATGAAAGAATGAATGCTATTTCAATATTTCCAATATACTACTGTGGGCACAAAATAGTAAGACTTTTTAATTTAAATTTCGCGCGAAAATACGTTCGTCGAAATATATTCTTTTCTCGGTTGGCATGACTGTCAGTGACTTCTTAGCTAAATGTCATATCAAAATAATCATTAGCCTTTAGTATACGCTTATCTTTTCGAAGCACATAAAGTGCATTCGGCGATTTTTACGATGAGTGTATTAATTCAACAGAGAAGTTCTATTAAATTTTGTTTGTGGAATCAAATTTCTGGTGACGAAACGTTCAGAATGTTGGAAAAGTCCTTCAGTGATGATTCCTTGCTGGTTCCTTGGTTAAAATTATTCAAAGAGGTTCGAGAACGCTTTGACGCCGAACCACCTCCAGGGCGATCATCAACATCAACTCATAATCAAATATAGGAATTGATACTTGAGACAATTAACAGTCAGAGATCTTGCTGGCATCGTTGGAATATCGGAAGGAACAGTGAAAACCATTTTGAAAGCTCGTCTGGGTCTAAGAAAAGTAAAAGCACGATTTGTGCCAAAACCACATAATTTTTTCGAAAAACAGCCTTGCGTCTGCTTTCTGACTACCAGGATGTCATAAAACACATTATTACTGGCAATGAGTCTTGGATCTATGTTTACAACCCGGAAACAGACGATCATTCGACCGAATATCGTGGCGAAGGTGAGCCGCAATCGAAAAAACCACGTCAAAACGCGTCAAAAATCAAGGTTATCTTAACAGTTTTCTTCGATTATCGAGTTGTGTTATACTCCGGTTTCCTTCCGATCGGCCAAATTGTCAACAAGAAACACTGTTTGAGTGTTATGCGTCGTTTGCGCGAAGCTGTACGTAAAAAGAGGCCGGAATTATGGGCCGACAACTTTTTTTTAGTTTTGACAGCACGATAATGCACCGTCACTTACTGCATTCATTCTTTGTGAGTTTTTCGCCAGATTTTCAATCAGTGATGTGCCGCAACCATCGCATTCGCCGCAGTAAACTTAAACAACCGCTCCGGGGAAAACCTTTTGAGTGAATTGAAGGCATTAAAAACGTGAATCGTTACGCGCAGTGAAAGCAATTCCGGAGATTGGCTTTAAGGGGATAATCTGGTATAGACGCTTGAATTTTAGGCATTTTTTAAACTAAGATAAAAAAAAATGAAAAACATTTTTACTATCCATTTTTTATATGTTTTTTATAGACATTTTAATAATATAAAAAAAAAAAATTGCAAGAGAAAACAAACCAAAATTCGTCGAGATAATACGGACCGGTGGAGTGGAGGCTTCAAAAAAAAACGGTGCGTTCTGGTTGACGTGATTTCAAGCCTTGTAGAGATCTAAAACACAAAAAATAAGAAGATTCTTCATTAGTAAGGATGTCGTTATCGGGTTGACCATTTTCAAAAAAAAAAAAAAAAAAATAACAAAATGGTGTCGACTTGAAAAAAAATTTTTTTTTACCCGATTTTTTCGAATTTTCGAATTTTTTAAAAATACTTCAAATCAAAATTTTTTTGAAATCCAAGGCAGACACGATATAGTATTGTATAAGGAAGATATGTACCAAATTTCAAAGGAATCGGTCCAGTAGAACTTGAGATATCATGTCAAACACCTCAGCCATCGGCTGTATCTCCGAAAATAAGTCGAATTTTGAAAAATCCTTCCAAGGTCATATTTTTGAAAGTCTTAACTTTCAAAATATGCAAAAAAAAATCGATTTTTTCAAAATCCTAGACCAGAAGAAGGGGGTACCCTTAACAACTGTTTTGAGTATTGGAAAAAAATGTTGGCGCAGGTGTATTGCAGCCAAGTGGTATTACTTTGAAGGGGACGGATTTTAAAATTATGAACAAAGTCTTACTATTTTCTGCTCATAGTAGTAGTCTAAAAATTGTAGTGTTTTTTTCAACATCATGATTTATTTTAATAAAAATTTATTATTTATTTATAAAGCTGGTCAGCTGTCGTTTTTTAAGTCTTCCGAGCGTTCCACCAAGCAACAAAAAACCATTTATGTATGCCATAGAGCTCTTATGGTGGCATGCTTTACATACATACATATATTGTAATCAATTTCATTACTTGCCAGACTTTCCCGTTTGTTAAAGTTGACGAATATTTAGCAAGAAACGGTAGGTGTTTTGGGTACCGATCGCGGTATTTTTTGCTTTTATTATTATTATTTTTAGTTACTTTTTTTTCTCTCTCCCCTGACGCTTTGGTCGTGGCCCTGCCTTTAACAACGCCAACTGTCTGGCTTTCAACCAAGTTGTGTGTGTTCGTGTATGTCAAGCCGATGCACTTACTGTGTCCACATGCCAGCCGGTGTCAATGTGATGTCAGCAAATGTCAGCAAATGTCAACAGTTTGTCAAATATGTAGTGTCTTCGTTTCACTTATTGTAGTTGTTGAACATTTTTTTAGTTGCACATACCGCTTCCAGCCTTGACCTAGCTACAACATTCGCCTCGTAATAATGTAAAATGTGCAATAGAAAAGCTGTTGCCAACAGTCACGTGCCACTTAATGTGTACACTCGTATTTATTATAGCCTTACTGTAGAAATATGCCTATATATGTATAAATTTCTTTTTGCAATTTGAGATTCCAAGCGAAGCCAGGTCCTTCGCTACCTGGTCTTTCCAACGGAGTGAAGGGGTTCGTCTTGCTCCACTTCCCCAGCGGGTACTACGTCGAATACTCTCAAAGCTGTAGCGTTTTCATACGTTTGGGCGACATGACCTAGCCAGCGTAGCCGCTGTCTCTTAATTCGCTGAACTATGTCAATGTCGTCGTATGACTCATACAGCTCATTGTTCCATCGAATGCGATATTCACCGTTGCCAATGCGCGAAAGACCATAAACCTTCCGCAGAATCTTCTCGAAAATTAGTAACGGCGACTCATCAGTTTTTGTCATCGTCCATGCTTCTTCACCATTTAGTTGGACGGGAATAGTGAGTGACTTTTGGAGTTTGGTCTTTGTTCGTCGAGAGAAGGCTTAACTTCTCAGCAGCTTTAAAATCGACCAAGAGCGTATCTTCCAAGTTTTGGCGAATGGTGAATATCTGGTCAGTTGTTGATTTTCCAGGCATAAAGCCACACTAATAAGGTGTAATCAGTTTGCTGACGGTTGGCTTTAATCTTTCACATAATACACTCGATAGAACCTTTTATGCGATGTTGAGGAGTCTTATCCCACTGTTATTGGCGCAGATTGCGCGATCCACCTTTTTGTGGATTGGGCAGAGCACTTTTAAATTCCAATCGTCGGGCATGTTTTCATTAAACCAAATTTTACAAAGAAGCTGCTGCATGCTCCTTATCAGTTCTACGCCGCCTTGTTTGAATAGCTCGGCCGGCAATCCATCTGCCCGCCGGTTTGTTGTTCTTCAGACGGGTAATTGCTATTTGAAGTTGAACTAAGGAAAAACACTCAGAGTAAATATAGCAGAGATGGTTGATGCAAAGCTGTGGCAGCTGCGCGGAACGCATTAAACATACTTACATATATACCGATGGCTCGAAAATAGAAGCGGCTATAACTGTTCGGAGTTAGGCATAAGACAATTTTTTAAACTGACAGATCACCGTGGTATATTTCAAGTAAAGGATTTTGCCATTGGGAAAGCCGTGAAACTAGCCTCTAATTGCACTAGCAGGCAATTGCAAAGTAAATATCTACGTGGACAGCAATCAAGGCCTTAATCTCGTTTCGCATATTGGAGCAGAAGTTTTTTAGGCAGAAGGGCAGTGGTGGAGAGTGTCGCCAGGAACAAGCGACTTCACTTCTACTGGATGCCTGGTCTCAAAATCCTCGTTGGCAATGAGATAGTGGCCAAATCGCCAAGAGTGATGTACGATTGTCAAGAAAACGCGATCGACATTGGTAAACCTATCCATTGTTAATACGACGAACTGGAGAGGACTATGGTTAGGAAGATCAATTTGCTAATTTTCCGTCCGCGATGATGAAATATAAGTCTACTATATCTAGTGACAATCACACAATTTCTAATATGTTTGCTAAATTCTTTAGGTTCAATTACTCTCCAAAATCTCCAAAAAAATTTTCCGCATCAGCACAAGTTATGTCCGATTTCTGTAATTAATACACCCACCATTTCCGAAGGAGACGTCTTATATCAGTTAAATATGTTAGAACAATCATTTAATTATGGCCCAGATATGATTCCCTCATGCTTTCTTAAAAAATGTGCCAAATATATATGCCAACCCTTAACAAAACTATTTGATTCATCTCTTAAGCAAGGCTTATTTCCATCTATATGGAAAAAGTTGTTTATAATTTCTTTACATAAAAGTGGATTTAGTTCATCTCTTGAAAACTATAAGTGAATAGCAAAGTTGTCAGCAATACCTTAACTTTTTGTAGCAATTATAACGGATGACACAAGCTTCCGGATTTTTCCACTAATTTCTTGTTCTCAGCACGGTTCTCGAAAGGGGAAACTACAGTAACTAAAGTGCTTGAATGTGGATCACATGTACCAACGGGCTTTAGGGAGAATAAGCATATTGATGTTATATACACAGATTTTAGTAAAGCTTTTGATAAAGCAAAGCATTCAGTTCTTTTGAATAAACTTAATCTTCTTGGTTTCCAATCAACTTTTCTAAAATGGGTTGCTTCTTAACTTAGTAATAGAATTCAACGAGTCATATTTAACGATACTTTTTCTGACATAACCAATGTTCCTTCAGGCTCCTTCAGGCGTTCCTCAAGGTAGCCATCTTGGTCCAATTCTGTTCTTATTATTTATTAATGACATATCATCTGTTGTTAAGTAGTCAAGAGTTTTATTATATGCTGACGATGTAAAACTTGTTTAATCTCGCCCAATTTCACTCTGTAAGACAAAAATGTAAGAATAATGTTATCTACCGAATTTGGTTGAAATTGGTCGAGTAGTTCATGAGTTAAAAGACTTCACTTAAATATGGGCGGCGCGAACACGAGTATGCAGTGTTTAGAGCGCGTTTTATGTGAGGTCTTTGAGGTTTTTGACGTCAAGAAGAACAAGAAAAAAAATTGTGGAAAGATTTGTTTACAATGTCTAAAGACTCTTGAGAGTTTGTTTCGTTTATGCCACACCTAGTTGCTATGTGATAAGAGTGAGATGACATTCGCGAGTTGTTCAACAAAAGTAAGTAAACGTCAGAGCTGTATAGCAAAAATTTTAATGCATATTTAAAGACAGAACACCTGAAAGTTTATTTGACGCTCGTGACAGAAAATTTAGAAAACAAAATACCATATAACATTTGTTAATTTCAACTTTAAGCTCGCGTTAGAACAAGTATTTGCGTAATATGTATTGTTGTCAAAACAAAGTATTCTTTTTATAAATTCATGTTTTTTTCGGATAGCATTCACTATATAAAGGCAGCAAATTAGTGTGAAAGTTACAGTTGAAGAAATGAATTTGACACCGAAGTTCCTAATCGCGCTGGTAGCGTGTTTGTTGTGGCAACAAATTCTTGCTGCCGACACCAACTCTACCGACACCAGCAGTAATTCGACCGATACTTCAAGCAACACCACTACAACTACTACAACCACGGCCAGTCCAAGCTCATCAACGAGTACAAATTCAAGTTCCAGTTCAAGTTCAAGTACAAGTGCTGCCGCCTATCGGAGGAGAATAAGAAATTTGCGGAGAAGATTAAGGCGGCAAAGGCGTGTCGCAAGGCAACGGCTCAGAAAGCAACGTCGCGCTATGCGCAGAAGGCTACGCAGGAGTAGGCGACGTGCACAAAGAAGTGCCACTGGCAATAGAGCCAATAGAAATAGACGGGTCCGTCGTGGATAAATCGTCGCAATTAATTGTATATATATCAAATATAACTTTTGGAAATATATACAGAATTTTAGCATAAGAGTTGTTCTCTTTATTTCCGCTTTGATTCCTGTTCTGGTAATTTTGAATTTATCGGCACAACTCGTCCAGGAAATTTTGTTTTGACAATTCAATATTGACGGTTACGTTTTGATAAGGATTTTTAATTCCTCTCTTAAACAAGTTATATTTCCTTCGATATGGAAACAGTCATTTATAATCTCTTTGCATAAAAGTGAGTTTAGATTATACACTGAAAACTATAGGGGTATTGCAAAACTATCAGTTATAGTACAGTTTTTGAAGCTAACATTGTAGACCATATAACTTTTTCGATGTCCACGTTAATTTCTTCTTCTCAGCATGGATTTCGTAAAGGAAAATCTACTCTAGCAAATTAACTTGAATTTGTAAATCATGTGTCATTGTGTTTTATGCACTCGCATGTTATATCCATTGATTTTAGCAAAGCTCTTGAGAAAGTAAATCTCATGACTCCCTATCTTCTGCGCTTTCGCCGAAGATTTCTTTAATGGTTATCTTCTTATCTTTTTAATATTGAGAACACAATGAGTGATATTTGAGGATACACTTTCAGAATCAATTAATATCTCTTCAGGTGTTCCACAAGGTAATCCTCTTGTTATGATTATGTGCTTCTTATCTATTAACGTTATCTCTTCTGTCATAGAGTACACAAATATTTCATTATATGCCGACGGCTTAAAGCTTTTTAAATCATATACTTTAATTGATGAAAGGTGCCTGCTGCAAATAGACTTAAACAATTTGGTAGTTTGGTGTGATAGAAATGATTTACCATTGAATCTCAAAAAATGTGAAACCTGTAAATGTATCTCGTAGACCTGGACTCTCCTCTCCTTATACAAGTATAAAAAAGGCTTTTTGCTATATTTACTATAGCTTTTAACTTTGTTGATTTGGGAGTCACTATGGCCCCTGAGCTTAATCTTACTTAGTTTACATATGAATACCATAGTCTTAAAAGCAAACGGTATTCTCAGTTCTGTTAAACGTTGGTCTAAGAAATTTAGAGATGTATGTTACTAAAGCACTTTTTACTACTTTGCCTAGACTGATGTATTTTAGAATATGGCTCTGTTTTATGAAACCCTGGTTACCAAATCCACTCTCACAATAAGAGTCGATACAAAAACATTTTGTACTTTTTGCCTTAGAACATTACGATGGTATTAAGTCTTCCAACAGACTCCTCGCGTCGGTTGGGCGGGAGGAGAGTGAACGTTGGGTTATAATTAAAGTTATCGATAACAAAATCACGATTTAAAAAATAAAAATGAGTCCATAAAAATCGATAAATCTAATTACTAGATTAAATTTTACGAATTTATGCAGATATTTTTATATGCTGTAAAAAAAATAATATAATAAAAGTTTTCGACTAAACACAAAACAATGTATTAGAAATTGTTTTTTTTTTTTCAATACATAAAAACAAAAAATTTACCGAATTTGTTTTTTTTTTAATTTTAAAATACATTTTAAGGTATCGATTTGTTCTACTTAAATGCCTTAGAGCTAAGTGAAGAATAATTTAAAAGTTATCGATTTTTTTAAGTTTTGGAACCAAGTAAACATAATTTTAAAGATGTTGGCAAAAAATTATAAAACGATATTTGTGCTAAAATTTTTTTTTTTTAATTTATTTTTTATCTATAAAAAATTTTGAATTATGAAAAGTCGAAATAAATCGATAAAAATCGATCGTTGAATTATCGATAACTTTATGATTTTATGATATAAAAGAATATATTTAAATTTAGAGTTAACGATAAAAAATTAGAAAATAATGTTTTATAAATAACTGTGCATAACGTTATTAAAAATAACGTTAAAAAAATCGCGAAATTAAGTTTAATTGTTTATGTAAGCATAAATTTTAAGTTTTACTTTATATATATGTATATCCAAAGTACAAAATTATGTCTTAAAGTAAATTTAAATTAACGGCAATGCGAAAATTAAAGCTTTGTTGATAACTGTGCTTAAAGTTATCGATAACACAATCGCGAGTTGAAGTTTTATTTAAAAAAAAATTGCATGAATTATAAAAATCGATGTCTTAGTTATCGATAATTTTATGAATTTATGAAAAATAAATTAAATTTAAATTTAGAGTTAACGATAAAAACTGAGAAAATAAAATAAATATTATAATAACTGTGCATAACGTTATCGAAAACGAAATCGCGAAATTAAGTATATATCCATGGTATCGAAAAATGCCTTAAAGTAAATTCAAATTTCAATGCGAAAATTAAAGTATTGTAAAGAACGTGTTTAAAGTTATCGATAACAAAATCGTGAGGTGAAGTTAAATTGTTTAAACATAAACAAATTTTTATGATTGAAAAAAGAAAATTTAAAAATAAATCGATAAAAATCGATAAATTAACTATCGTTAATTCAATGAATTTATAAAAATGAATTAAAAGTAAAAGTTTTTTTTAAGTTATCGATAAAAAGTTAGAAAATAAAGTTTTATCAATCACTATGATTAAAATGATCGACAAAACTAAAAATATGTTGATAAAATTCGATATATTAACTATCGATAATTCTATGAATTTATAAAAATTAATTAAAAATAAAAGTTTTGTTTAAAGTTATCGATAAAAAGTTAGAAAATAAAGTTTTCTAAATAACATAACTATGATTAAAATTATCGATTACAAAATTGTAAGATGAAGTTTAAATGTATATGTATTAAGACATTTTAAATGAAAAAAAAATATAAAAAATCAATAAATTCACTGCCGATAATTTTATGAATTTATGAAAATTAAATCTAAAATAAGATTGAACGACTTGAACTTAATTCCTCAACACCAGTAGTTCTTTTCCTTTTATTGGTTTTGTTGGTGATCATCCACACTTTCATTTTTCATTTTCTCAGCACCGAAATGTGCAATGAATGATAATCAAATTTCACAGCACCGAAAGTGAAATGCTAATAAATAGCAAGCAAGTGAGCTAACGCCTTTAAAATATACACAAAAACTATGTATATGAAGCGGGCAAAACTATAATTCTAACTACGCGGTAGAGCAAAATGGGTGATCAGGTAGTGGGGGCCAATATCTAATTACACACACAAATACACATAAAGTGGCAGCTGCAACTGATCTACATGCTATACATGCATACACATGCACCACTAATAACTAAATACTTTGTATTGCAACAACAATAACAACTAGCGGCGACAAAGACAAATTGTCACAGTGCTTCAAAATACTGGATTGTAGGAGAGGCATAGGCAGAGCGGGGAATTCACGTATGATTCAAAAGTAAAAATCTCCAATGAGCGGTTAAATAAATAAATTACGTACTACAGTAACAGCAACAACAAGACTGGCAGTAAAAGACGCTTGTGTGGACTCACTGTTTGCGCGCGGCCTCAAAGTGTCAGAGAGGCAGCGCTACAAAAACATACGAATGGGAAAGTGAGTGCAGCAAAAAGCCAATAAAACAAATATGCACAGCACCAGCACCAGCAACAACAACAATATAACAAGCAATCAAAACAAAACAAAAAAATTAAAGGAAAACGCGCATCCATCCGGCAAATCCCTTAATTAACAATTCCGCTCAGCAAATGTTGGCTGAACGCTGTTCGTAATTCGCTTAGAGCCGTAGCGTTGTTGTGCTGCACGCTCGCCGCTTAGGCGTTGTCTTAGCGTTTAAGCGCTTCGTTTTCGTTTTCGCTTTTGTTGGGTGTTGTGTCCAATTTCACCCGTCAACTGCTAATTCTTTTACCATTTATTTATTAACAGCTCAATGCAGTCAGAAAATCAACCATTGTTGTTGCTGTTTCATTAATGGCCAATGATTTTGGTGTACGCGGAAAAGCAGCATGCTTACATGCATATGTTGCTACGCCCTCGCTTCCTCTCACCGTCCACCGTCAAAATTGATTCTCACTAATTTCGCATTAAAATGTCGTTTGTAGTGTGTGCGTGGCTTCGGAAATGTTGAAGAAAGTTTACAGCAGCAAGCAAAAATGCAGACAAAAGCAACAACTGCGCAAACAATATAAAATAGTATGGTTTGTTTGGCTAACAGCTTCAAAGTTGAATGACTTAATGCGCAGCTCGGCACACAACTATTATATCTACGTACAGTAAATACTGCGTAAGAGTGACAGAAGCCGAGAAAATTGTGCGCACTGGCGTAAATAGCTATTAATGCATTCGATCTGATACCAATATGGTATAATAAATTTATTTTTGTCAAAAAAAAATTTACAAATTTCAAACAGATGGCAACTTTACTCATAAATAACGCCGGCGAGACGCTATTTTAAAGCTCTTTTCTTTGACGTCTATATCCTATGTAGTATTTCATTATTTTCGTCAGATTAATCGAATTAAAAAATAATAAAACGGTGGCAACACTACGTAACAATATTTTCAAGTTCACTCTATTTTAAAGCTCTTTAAGTTGATAACTATTTTGTATGCAATATGTAATTTCATCACATTCATTAAGTTAAAAAATAAAATAAATAAAACGGGGGCAACCTTTCGCAACAATATTTTCAAGTTTAAGTTAACTGAAAGTATATATTACATTAAAATAAAAAATAAAATTAAAAGGTGGCAACTCCTTACAAAAATATTTTCCAATTTAAGCTTTCTGAAACTTAATTACTTCGATGGCCATTTTGTAATTATAACTTTTTTCATTTTAATAAAATAAAAAGGTGGCAACTCATTCAAAAATATTTTCCAGTTCAAGCTTCTTGAAATCTGTTTAATTATTGTCCATATTGTAATATTTAACTTTTTTATATTAAGAAAATAAAAAGGTGGCAACTCTTTACAAAAATATTTTCCAGCTTAGCTTTCTGAAACTTGTTTGATTTGATTTTCGTATTAATCAAATTAAAAAAATATAATAATAAAGATAGTGTTAAAAAAATAATAATAGAATTGGCAACCCTTCTCAAAACCTTTTTTTTATTAAAAGAGGGCAATCTGTATCCTTTTTCTTTTGGGGCGCATATTATAATAATTCACTCTCTCTTTTAAATTAATTGCATTCGAATAATGCAAGCAGTTGGCAACCTTGTTCAGAAATATTTTGAAGTTTATGCATAATCCACTAACTTTTGTTTGATATCCAGGTTGTCGCATTAATTGCTTTAATACATTTTATCGAATTCAAAAATAAAAAAGATGGCAACATTACCAAAAAAAATTTAAGCATAAATCTGTCATAAAGCTCTAAAATTATATTCGGTACCCATACAGTAACTAAAAATACAATTTTATTAAATAAATTTTATCAAACAATTGGCAACCCTATTCAAAAATATTTTAAAGCTCAAGCATTTTGAAACCTGTTTATTTTGTGGCACATATTTTGATATTTTAGTCTTTGTATTACATTAACTGAATGAAAATAATATAAACAGTTGGCAACCTTGTTCAGAAATATTTTCGCTTTTTTGCACGCTTGAGTCAATTTTATTTGATATCTATGTTATTATATTTTCTATTTTTAATGCATTTATTGCCTTAAAAAAGTAAAAAGGTGGCAACGCCATAAAAAATATTTGCATTTTCAGACACCCGAAACTTCCTCATAATGTAAGAGCATTTATTTTATCAAATTAATTTTTATGAAAATGTGGCAATCTACCTTTAAAAATACATACATATGTGAGCGGTAGCTTTCCGAAAGTTGTCTAATTTAATCTTTATATTGTTATATTAAATTTAATTTTTGAAATATTTTTTTTTAACTTTAAATGTGTTTGAATAATTTTTTTTTTATATTTTATTTCATTTTCTAAATGTTGAATCTATAATTTTTTAAGTGGCAAAAAAAATAATCGCCATTTATTACAAAGAAAATAATATTTTATTAATATTTTATTAATATCTTTTTTTAATTTTACACACTTGGGAAAAACAACTTTAAATAAACGTCAGTATAGAAGAACCATTCTCGAGAGGTTGTGGCCTGGATAGAAATTTAGCAACAAAGAAGAGTACTGGCTTTAAAAACACAAAATTCTCGAGCCAAGTTCGGCCGATGAAGTTCATAAGAACCGATTCATTGCGAAGAAGATCAAAATTACCACAAGAAGACTCGAAACGGAAATGAAAACAACAACTCTTATGCTACAATTGCGTATATATTTCTAAAAAATTAAATTTGATATATACACAATTAATTGCGACGATTTATCCACGACGGGCCCGTCTATTTCTATTGGCTCTGTTGCTTCTTTGTGCACGTTGCCTACTCCTGCGTAGCCTTCTGCGCATAGCGCGACGTTGCTTTCTGAGCCGTTTCTTTGCGAGACGCTTCTGCCGTCTTAACCTTTTCCGCAAATTCCTTATTCTCCTCCGATAGGCGGCAGCACTTGTACTTGAACTTGAATTTGTACTCGTTGATGAGCTTGGACTGACCGTGGTTGTAGTAGTTGTAGTGGTGTTGCTTGAAGTATCGGTCGAATTACTGCTGGTGTCGGTAGAGTTGGTGGAGGTGGTGTTATCGGCAGCAAGAATCTGTTGCCACAACACACACGCTACCAGCGCGATTAATAACTTCGGTGTCAAATTCATTTTTTTCAACTGTGACTTTTACACTAATTTGCTGCCTTTATATAGCGAATGCCAACCGAAAAAAATTAATTTTTAATCAAAAAGAATAGTTTGTTTTGTCAACAATATTACGCAAATATTTATTGATAACGTCTGTTTACAGTTTTACATTAACAAATGCTTAAGCATGTGGTATTCTGTTTTCTTATTTTCCGTTCTCAGGTGTCAAATAAATATGTAGTTATACAAATAGTTACAAACTTCGCAGTGTTGTGTCTTCAAATAGTAAAATTGTTAGTATACAGCTCTGACGTCTATTTACATTCATTTTACAACTCTTAAATGGCAACTAACTCTAATCACGTGGTTACTAGTTGTGGCATAATCGAAACGAACTGTCGAAATTCCGTAGTAATTGTAAACAGATATTGCCGCTACTTTCGTTCTTGACATCACGAAGCAAGCAACACACATCACACGCGCTCGTAACACTGCATACTGGGAATGGTATCAACCACCTTTTGGTGAAATCTTATAACTCAGGAACTTGACTCGAAGTATTTCAACCGAATTCAGTACATAACATTATACTGACATTATATTTCCCAGATAATTATTTTAAGTTCCATCTGATTCTTTCACGTAATAGCATATATGAAGAAGCTTACATGTTGTATCGTAATAAAACTAGGCACAAATAGTTCCTTCAAGATATGCCACCTACCGCATACAAATAGTGGAAGATCATAACGTATCAAGTGCGCAGATACCGGATATGAAGAGTGAGTGCCGTTGGCTGACCGTTTACAGGAAATAGCGGTCAATATGTGAGCTGTAACAATGAAACTTTGACAACGTTTTCTAATGGTTATCATGTGCCGTGCCGCCAAAACTGGTTAAAATTGGGTCAATACTACCTTAAGACCCTATATACCTATTACAAATCTTTTTAAAATTTCAGCTTGACCTTATACTATTGTATCGACTAATATGTGATTTACCTTTGTGAAACTCAGCGAGCGCTTTTTTAAACAATAATAAACAGTGTATCATTATAACTAAAATGGAAAAAAATCGATCAATACTACTCGTAGTGCCCACAAGAAATTTAAACTTCCTGTTGGCTTTGTAACGCATATGTATGTATATCAGTCCGTGTGTAAAATATCTTAACAAAATTAAGTGAACGCATAAAACTATATTTTGATGCCGAAAATGTGTGAAGTCAGCTCACGAATCGCTCCAGCTGCCATATACTAACTGGTAATCCAAGTAGAAGCACTTTTTTCAATGAGATGTTGCACCATCTGAGACCTAGTTGCGACCAACATTTGAAAGAGATAGTCTACAAAAAATAAATGCCAAAGCATGTTATTTCTTACGATAATAAACATTCCCATTAAATTTAAGTTTATGTGTTTTATCTTTAAAAAAAGTAGTAGCCTCGAAATGCATCACCCTTTACATATTATATATTTTTTCTCGATATTTTAACAGTGTCTAAAACGAATATATCGGTCAAAATGTGAGTATTGTCTGTATTTAAGGCAATTATTGCAGACCTTTTCTTGTCGTGAATATATCCAATATAGTGATTTCCGACTTTCCACTTGACTTTTAAGCCTTTTTGTCAGTCAATGGTGTGTGAAATATTAATGAAATTAAATTCTCTTGCGAATTGTGTGATTTAAAGCTGAATTTAAAAAGAATTGGTCTGTCCTTAACATCATATTTCTATCCTGAATTCCTATCCTCTGTTTGTCGTTTTCCACATAACTCATTATATTCAATTTGGCCTCTTTGGTTGAGTTTTAATCATATATATCTCATTTCAAAATCTTGTTAGGAATCGTTTGTATTTGTGAAGGGTATTGCAGTTTCGGTGCAACCGAAGGTAATGTGTTTTTATGTTTGTCTTCAAATAAAAGAGGCTCTTTACTTAACGACAAGTTTAAAACTGCTGTTCTCTACTCCATCCATGCAAGGAAGTTAAAGGCGGTACTTATCTGAATAATTTTTCAGTATTCGAAAGATATGTCAGATGTTTTTAAACTATGTTTTAATTGCTGTTCTCTACTCCATCCATGCAAGGAAGTTAAAGGCGGTACTTATCTGAATAATTTTTCAGTATTCGAAAGATATGTCAGATGTTTTTAATCTATGTTTATTTTTTTAATACTGTAAGTACCACAGTTTTTAAGTATATGGTTTCTTAAGGAGGAAAGGCAAATGCTACTTTTAAAAACTAAAATTTTAATCGTGTTTTTCTTTAAGAATATTCTGTGCATAATTTGTTTGGAAAGTGACCACGCTTCTCTTAGTTTGGCCTACAGATTTTACTATTTTTTGCAGAGCTTAGCCGATAAGTTTAGTTTCACGAAAATTTCGTTTTCGTAGCCGAAAATTAGACGATTTTATGAGGAGCCAAGAACTGTCACGTTGGCAGTGTACTTTAAAGTCTTTAGGGAATGGTTTTATGACATTATAAAATCAAAAAATTCAAAACTATTAGAACTTTCAAGAGTATAAAATTCTTCGTTCATAGGTATTTCCGGTATTCACAGCTCTCTTCGCTTTCAATATTTTGTTGTGTATTCTGCTTAAACATAATTGGCTAAAGATCAATTTCCTCATTTTCTTAAATGAAATTGAAAATTGAAATTGAATTTTCCTCATTTTCTTAAATGAAATTGAAAATTGAAATTGAATTTTCCTCATTTTCTTAAATGAAATTGAAAATTGAAATTGATCTTTAGCCAATTATGTTTAAGCAGAACCTCTTGGTTTACGTCGCCTTTTTGTCCAGTTGGACAAGTTTGTCACCAATTAAATGAGTGTGTTCTGTATTTTAATGACCAAATTGTTCACGCTTGTTTTAACGAAATTCGCCTTGATCTTGAGAACCTTGAAGGCTCTTTGTGTTACTTTGTTACAATACCATTTTGAGATATATTCGTGCAGCTTTACTCAACACCGGAACCAACTATATAAGATTCTCTTTCCAACCGCAATAATGTGTTTCAGTAACTTTTTTCTTGGCTTCTTCATTGATAACTAGTTATTGTCTTAGTAATGGGAGTTTGAAATTAGTGACCTCAGAGAGTGTAAGTACCTAACATTTTGTGCTAATTTTGGCGTCTTCTCTAAGTTGTCCCTCGAAGCTTGCCTTGGTTGTTAAAAAAGTGAATACCAAAGCTCACACTTCCGCTATCATTAGACGCATTGTGCTCCCAACAGGGTAAATATTCTTAGTTGCAGTATTTTTTTATTATGTGTTGAAATTCTTTCTTCTTTCTTTTTTATTTAGCTGTTACTTTTAACATTAATTAGGAAAGGAGAATCGATCTCTTGAACTTTGCATCTTTAAAAGAAAAGAGAGAAAGAGAGAGAGAGAATCGATCTCTTGAACTTTGCATCTTTAAAAGAAAAGAGAGAAAGAGAGAGAGTTAACGCAATGTTGCTCATGGGCTTCTAAACGAGGTTATTGGAACCTGAGGGTTTAAGAATTCTTAATATTGAAATAGTTTTCACTTTCTAAAAGTGGAAAAATTCAAGTTTCACCAGTCTATGAATAAAAGCGAGGTTACTGGGTCCTCAGATGTTAAGATACCTGAATGTTGAAATAATTTTCGCTCTCTTTCTGGACCACAAAGTGGACATATCAGTTTTCATAAGATTAAGGGTTCTTCTCACTTCTAAGCGAGTTTACTGAGTACTTAGGTATTAACTTTCCTGAATATTGTAATAATTTTCGTTCTCTTTCACGATCTCAGAATGAATAAACCAGAGTATGAGTTTTTTTTTCACTACTAAGGGAGGTTACTGGGACCTCAGGTTTTAAGATACCTGAATTTTGAAATGGTCTTCGCTTTCTTTCTGCATCTCAAGGTAGCAAAGTTTGAAAGTCATCGTAAGTTTTTTAGGCGCCGTTTAACGTTATCGCTAAATTACTCTCTGAACTCACTTGTTGTCTTCCTACCATTATGCTTCATTTAATACTCTCTCCGAGGCTCCACTGTACACAAATACAGATTTTCGAAAAGTAGGTGTCAGTGCTAAAATGCTTAAAATGCATTGCGTGTCGGCTGTTTAGAAAAATGCAAATGCAACAACAAGTACACACTACAACAAAACACACCATATAATCAGCAAGCTAATGCGTCAATTGTTTGTTGCCACCACACGCATACATATTTACATTGGCGTAGAAGATTTGCAAATAAGGCACAGTTTGGCTTTGGTGTTTTCGGCTCTATGCGCACTTTCTTTCTGACAGCCAGCAACAACAACAACAAGGTGTGCACCTCACGCCACGCCGTTCTGTGCGCGCCGTCTCCTTAAACATCTGCCAGTGTTGATGATTTCACTGCCGTCTTCGCCAGAGCTGCGCTTTCTTTTAGTGCGAAGTTGTGTGGCAGCAACAAAAGTACGCAAAGCAATAACAACAACAGCAACAATACACATTTGACCTCGACCGTCGCTACTTAATGATGACTTTGTGTGCATTTTAAGCAGTTTTGTTGTTGTTTGTGTTGACATTGATATGCCTTGTCCGTTGCTGACATGGGCGTGTTGTCGGTCGCACTGCAAATTGCACTTTCATACGGCTGAGATATGTGAATGAGTCTTTTCAACGCACACTGACAGTGATTGATAACTGTAAATGAGCAGTAACTGCGCTTGGCTTTTGCTTTTGTTGTTATTTCCTTAAAATTTTTATATTTCATTTTAATATTTTGTTAATTGAGTGTCTCTATATAAAACTGTTTGGCATAATCACAAATAAAGCTGTCTTCAAATCTTAACTTTGGACTCCATGTACCTAAGATCCAACCTGGGCTTAAGGTGGAAATTTTCTTCTTTTTTTGTTTTCTTAAATCGTTGAAAATTACGCCTTACTATGATCACGATCTTGGTTTCCTTTGATAATTTACTTCTTTCTTCGTTTTTCCAGATCGTTGAAAATGTCGATTTAGCTCGGCACAAGAAATATTCTCTTGGTCAGCATGTTCTTCCAGTTTGATTCGAATCTCAGCTGATTGAAAAACTCATTTCGAAGTAGAACTTAGTACTACAAAGTAGAAAATACACCTAAGTGATTGAGTTAATAGCTTCTAAGCTTAAGATGTAGACCAAATAACCTGATTATATTGAGCATGAGTTACCGATGTAGCTCTCTTCTCGTAATATGTAGATCTCTTGGCTAGACAATCAATTCTCTTTTCCCAGTGACTTTTTGTTTTTATTATTTCATTTGTTTTCTAGAATTTGGCTCATTGGTTAGGTTATCTGGTTAAATAAATACCCTCATCAATAATTTCGTCGAGCTTTTAATGCGTCTAATGATTGTTTGTAATATCTAGCAGCAATCGAGATATAGCTCTACTCTACTCTAACTGGATTACGGAGCTTTTGGCAGGCCACTATCGATGTGTGTAGCTTGAACTGTGCCGTGTTGAAACGCAATGCCTCTTCTAGGAGCTAAAGCTGTTTTCTTCTTGGCGATTACTTTATTTCCTTCAGATAGTCCAACTGTCGACAATACTGGCATAAATTATAAGCTTGGCCGTAGAAGAGCAGTTCATAGGAGGTGATTCCCTACAACTGAGGCTGTGGTTGGCTAGCGTAGCCGCTGTCTCTTAATTCGCTGAATTATGCCAATGTCGTGGTATATCTCGTACGGCTCAATCCACAAAAGGCCATAAATCTTTCGTAGAATCTTTCTCTGCAAGACTCGTAACTTCGACTCATCAGATGTTGTCATCGTCCATACCTCTGCACCAAAAAACAGGACGGAGATAATTAGTGACTTGTAGAATTTAGTTTTTATTTGTCGAGAGAGGACGAACTTCTCAATTTCCTACTCAAACCGAAGTAGCACCCACTGGCAAGAGTTATTCTGCGTTGCCCTTAAATCGTAATCCTTAATACGTTTGTCATTAAAAAGGGGGGCCCTTCGTCCAAGGCTGTTGTGTTTTCATTGGGGGTATTTTTTTCTTACGTGGCGGGTCCCAAGCCCTCGCAAAATCCTGGGGAAGGATAATACGCTTTATCACTTTAGCTCGCCTACAAACGGATGGTTTTTGGCTACCCAGAGGATACTTGACCTAAGGCCGGAAGTCATAAGCTGCATGGGCCATATGTGGAAGAATCGTTTTTAGCCACTCGCAAGTGTGGCACTCAGAGAACTTTCCTAACTTGCGTGAACTTCTACACACGGTTCCATTCAGCTCCCATATACTATAGACTATATGCTGATTTTCATTATTCTAGCATTATGTGGCTATGCGTTGAATATGAATGGAGTTGGTTCTTACCTTGATCTAAACCTCTTTTCTCTAAAACGATGACTTCCGATCTTCTGGTTGTTGTTTTTCTCTATTATTCATCCCATTATATTAAATTCAGCCTGTTCGATCAAGTTAATATCACTTTGAAATTAACAATGGAAAACCAAGTCCGTGATCATAGGTACGAAGATTTGAAGAGGAAGGTGTCATTTTCATTGATCTGGGCAAACAAAGGAAGAAGGAATTCCAAAGTGATCACGCTTTTCTCATATGAAGATATTTATACCCTGAACAGGGTATATTAAGTTTGTCACGAAGTTTGTAACACCCAGAAGGAATCGTCGAAGACCCTATAAAGTATATATATAACTGATCAGTATGTCGAGCTGAGTCGATTTAGCCATGTCCGCCTATCTGTATATATACGCACTAGTCCCTCAGTTTTTAAGACATCGTTTTGAAATTTTGCCAACGACATTTTCTCTTCAAGAAGCTGCTCATTTGTCGGAACGGCCGATATCGGACCACTATAACATATAGCTGCCATATAAACTGAACGATTGGAATCAAGTACTTGTATGGAAAACTTTCACATTTGTCAAGATATATTAACGAAATTTGATTTATGTTATTTTCTAAGACAACAATATAATCTCCGAAGAAATTGTTCCAATCGGTTAACTATAGCATATAGCTGCCATACAAACTGAACGATTGGAATCAAGTACTTGTATGGAAAACTTTCACATTTGTCAAGATATATTAACGAAATTTGGTATATGTTATTTTCTAAGGCGACAATGTAATCTCCGAAGAAATTGTTCAGATCGGTTAACTATAGCATATAGCTGCCATACAAACTGAACGATTGAAATCAAGTACTTGTATGGAAAACTTTCACATTTGTCAAGATATATTAACGAAATTTGGCATATGTTATTTTTTAAGGCGACAATGTGATCTCTGAAGAAATTGATGAGATCGGTTAACTATAGCATTAGCTGCCATACCTGAACGATCGGAATCAAGTTCTTGTATGGACAATTTTCACATTGAACGATCGGAATCAAGTTCTTGTATGGACAATTTTCACATTTGTCAAGATATATTAACGAAATTTGGTATATATTATTTTCTAAGGCAGAAATGTAATCTCCGAAGAAATTGTTCAGATCGGTTGACTATAGCATATAGCCGCCATACAAACTGAGCGATCGGAATCAAGTTCTTGTATGGAAAACTTTCACATTTGACAAGATATATTCACGAAATTTGGTATATATTATTTTCTAACACAACAATGTAATCTCCGTAGAAATTGTTCAGATCGGTTAACTATAGCATATAGCTGCCATACAAACTGAACGATTGGAATCAAGTACTTGTATGGAAAACTTTCACATTTGTCAAGATATATTAACGAAATTTGGTATATGTTATTTTCTAAGGTGACAATGTAATCTCCGAAGAAATTGATGAGATCGGTTGACTATAGCATATAGCTGCCATACAAACTGGACACACAGTTAGTGAGGGGTATTTAGCTTCGGTGCAATCGAAGTTAACGTTTTTTCTTGTTTGAATATAATTTTAGATATGAACTAAAATATAGCAATAAAACTAAGTCTAAGTTTATGTTCTTCAATGTGCATAAGTCAGCAAGATATCAGATGATTGTAGCTTATTCCCAAGCAACTGAATACCAATAAAGAAGAAGAAGATCTGAAGGAATTTCGAGAGCTTTTATTTTTGCAAGTTGTGAGAGTGTAAAATATTCGGATACAGTCGAACTTAGCTTTTTCTTACTGTATAATTTAAAATGTATAATTTAAAAACCGAAAATATACCCCCGGCTTTGAACTTTGAAAAAATGCGAGATTATATGATCGGTTGCAACCGAATTTGAGCCTTCCTTAGTTGTTTATTTTGTGTTCTATTTTCTAAGATATACATAATATGATATTACTAATAAGATAGTATACTTATAGATAATATTTATCTTATCCGGATTTTCAATATTGTTTTTCTTTTCTTATCTTGATGCACTCTCTTGTTCTCTCTTATCTATCTTGTATCTCTCTTGTTATCTTCTAGTTTTAACTTTTATTGATTCTTCTTTTTGCTTTTATCGCATGTCTTATTTTATCTACTTTATTCAGATTTATCTTTTCTTATCTCTCTTTACTCACATATGTGCAAATTTTCTGAAAATATTTGAAGGTCTCCAAAGTAAGTTTATTCATAGACTTTAACAGAGACGCTTTGAAATACTCGTTTTTGCATATTTAGTCGTGCGAAATGTCTCATTGTTGCTACTTGATCTGATGTATGTATATTGTATGTTTATGTTTCTTTATATATATTTTATTTTATCTCAAAAAATGTTTAAATTTTCCTTTTTGAAAACGCAAATTAAACGAAAATTCATTTCTGCTTATCTTTACAGCATTTTCGGGCCACCAACGCAAAGGAAATATTATATTCGTAAACAGTGAATTAAAACAAAATACTAAACCCATTCAAAGCTTGAAAGAAGCAGCAGCAGATAAATTTCAATATTTTAATTGCTACAAACAACTATTAAAAGGTCGAACAAGGCGTTTAAAAAAGAATAGCATACAAGTGGGCGTCTATTTACAAAATTTCCTTACGAAAAAAACACTAACTAGCTGTACGACACGCTTCAGCAGTAGGCGTAACAACAACAATAACGAAGTAAAGCAGCTTAACGAGCAGATATCAGCTGCGCTACGGAAAACAGGTGGGTGCTAATCTCTTTCATTGACTGCTATTAATTTTGAAGAGAAGAAACAGATTTTTTGTTAATGAGTTTAATGATTAATGGCGGGCAATTTGATTTCTTGCTGATTTTGTGACTTTATATGTACAAACACATTTGCATTTCAGACATTAATAGCGGATTATGGATATTTTATTATTATTTCCAAATGTTTTTAATGAAACTTAGTGGCAGTTAAACATGAAAGAACGCTCGCGAGCTTAGCGCTATTAAGCTTTAAGCGTGTGAGCGAATTTTGTATGCAAAGTTAAACTATTGAAGAACAGAATGGAATAATCCGCAATAAAAGTAACTGTTAAATATTAAGAAAAACATATTTAAGCACTATAACAAAAGTTTATTGATTAACTTTTTGGCTTTGACATAACTTGAGAGACCTTAAGAAAGGTCAGTACATGGAAATTGTGTGTCTTTCTTGTGCACATTCTTCAATATTATATAAAAACAAGAAAAAACGTTAACTTCGGCTGCACCGAAGCTAATATACCCTTCACAGGTGCATTTCTTTTAGCAACTATGTGTTCAGTTTATATGGCAGCTATATGCTATAGTTAACCGATATGAACAATTTCTTCGGAGATTACATTGTTGCCCTAGAAAATAATCTGTACCAAATTTCGTGAATATATCTTGTCAAATGCAAAAGTTTTCCATACAAGAACTTTTTCCGATCGTTCAGTTTGTATGGCAGCTATATGCTATAGTTAACCGATTTGAACAATTTCTTCGGAGATTACATTGTTGCCCTAGAAAATAACCTGTGCCAAATTTTGTGAATATATCTTGTCAAATGCAAAAATTTTCCATACAAGAACTTTTTCCGATCGTTCTGTTTGTATGGCAGCTATATGCTATAGTCAACCGATTTGAACAATTTCTTCGGAGATTACATTGTTGCCCTAGAAAATAATCTGTACCAAATTTCGTGAATATATCTTGTCAAATGCAAAAGTTTTCCATACAAGAACTTGATTCCGATCGTTCAGTTTGTATGGCAACTATATGTTATAGTGGTCCGATATCGGCAGCTCCGACAAATGAGCAGCTTCTTGAAGAGTAAATGACGTTGGCAAAATTTCAAAACGATATCTTGAAAACTGAGGGACTAGTTCGTATATATACAGACACACGGACAGACAGACAGACATTTACACAACACATAATTAATTACAACTAGTATGTACAGTGAGAGAGAGAGAGAGACACATAGTCTAGTAGTACTCGTATGAAGTTTTATATTCATCTTTGAACACTTCAGGATCAAGAATAAAAGAATATATATAATTTACAAAATCGTATTAACCTCAAACTAGGATTTCAAAATAGCTTCAAGTCTACTAATCATATTTTGCGGTTAATACCATTTAATCAAATTTGACCCGGATTGACAAAAAAATAAAAAAAACGATAACTTCAGTTATATAATATGTCGGTTGTATTTTATAATTCGTGAAAAAGAAGAGAACAAAAACTAATTTTATTTATCGAAAATCGCTTTATTGTGCTTCAAAATATTCTCCAATAACTTTTTTACATTTTTACATGCATTTGAAGCAATTCTTGAAGCCATTTTGACACTCTGATTGAGGTATCTCCAAAACATGCGTATTTTATTACAAAGTTTTACTACCGCCTTCAATGTATGGTAGGCTCTTGAGCCCGTAATAATACAAAAATGTCGATGGTTAATGCAATTTTTTATACATTTGTTATAAGACCCGACTGGAATGGCTTTCAGTGATTCCAGCGATTTTTGGTTTTTTCGGTTTTTTCGGTTTTTTCGGTTTCGACTCAATTCGCTGTACGGTAGTTTGTTGAATTGTTTCGTCATCATATGTGTAAAGCCATGTCTCATCAGCAGTAATGACGCGGTCTTAAGGTTCTCAGCTACATTGTCAAGTATCTCTTTTGCAACCTTTACTCGACGTCCTTTTCACAAGAGAGTCGAGTTGTTTGGTAGGTATCCAGCATTGACGTGCTTCATACCCAAGTCCAAACATAGTGCCAACGATTGCGAGAATAGTTTTAATGATCTGGATCTTTGTGATCTGTAACTCTTACGACGGAAGGAGAGCACAATACAAGACATACTCCCAGGGTCAGCACTCAACATTAATTATACGGTCTTCACCCCAACCTAAGCATACAAGTAGCCAGCTTTTGGATTGCAGTCGAAAGCAATTTGCCACAGTAAGTTGTTTTGTTCAGAAAGCTCAAAAAGCAAGATTAAGTTGAAAGTCAGAATTATTTCTAAACAAGTTGACTTGCTATATAGAAGTTGGCAAATCAAATAATCATAAACTTTACTGATATACCAAAAATTTAATAGAGTCCTCACTGCTGTGTTACTAAGTATAATCGATCAAATATATATACGGTGCTTAAAGATCCAACCATCAACAGTTTCTTAGAAAAGATTGAACTTCTATTCTTAAGTTTGCATGGAATAAATGACAGTGGTGACAATTTGCTTGAATAAAGATGAAACCGAACTTGAATTTCGCCGTAATTCGTACACTAACTATAACTTAGCTAGAGAGAGGACTTTACTTTTCAATTGCCTACACAGTCCGAAGTAGCACCTGTTGGCAAGAGCAATCCTGCGTTGGATTTCCAGGCTGACATTGTTGGTGGTGTTAATGCTGGTTCCTAAATAGACGAAATTATCTACGACTTCAAAGTTATGACTGTCAACAGTGACGTGAGAGCCAAGTCGCGAGTTCGACGACTGTTTGTTTGATGACAGGAGATATTTCGTCTTGCCCTCGTTCACTGCCAGACCCATTTTCTGTGCTTTCTTGTCCAGCCTGGAGAAAGCAGAACTAACGGCGCGGGTGTTGAGGCCGATGATATCAATATCATCGGCATACGCCAGCAGCTGTACACTCTTATAGAAGATGCTACCTTCTCTATTTAGTTCTGCAGCTCGAACTATTTTCTCCAGAAGCAGGTTGAAAAAGTCGCACGATAGGGAGACACCTTGTCTGAAACCTCGTTTGGTATCGAACGGCTCTGAGAGGTCCTTTCCGATCCTGACGGAGCTTTTGGTGTTACTCAACGTCAGTTTACACAGCCGTATTAGTTTTGCGGGGATACCAAATTCAGACATCGCGGCATAAAGGCAGCTCCTTTTCGTGCTGTCGAAAGCAGCTTTGAAATCGACGAAGTGGTGGTGTGTGTCGATTCTTCTTTCACGGGTCGTTTCCAAGAATTGGCGCATGGTGAATTCGGTAATTACAATAACGATTTAATATATTTGAGAAGAGAAAAGCTAGCCTTAAAATCCAGCTGCCATCGTCTGCATCTTAAAACTAGATGTAGGACCCTCCATTTTCCGAATAAAATCAAAGCGCTTACCGCAAGCAAGAAACGCACCTCCAACAAGCATAAAGTCATGGCTCAATAAATTTAACTCAAGGTCATTGTTCTTGATCTTATAACATTTTATTGCCTTTTAATGCCTGCTTCACTCTGCTTACGCCTAGCAATACCTTCTCAATTAATTGCTTCATATTTGTTCGCCTCAAAATTCCCTATGATTCAACTGTAATGCCAA
This sequence comes from Bactrocera tryoni, assembly GCF_016617805.1. Lineage (NCBI taxonomy): Eukaryota > Metazoa > Arthropoda > Insecta > Diptera > Tephritidae > Bactrocera > Bactrocera tryoni. The sequence continues at coordinate 67,194,174 of NC_052502.1, read as the reverse complement.
AATAAATACATAAATATTTTATAAGCTCAAATACCCGCCAGGTTGAATTTATAAATCCCCCTTTCAAATATGCCTACATGCACATGAATCATGGCAGCGACGCTCATGTGAAGCAGATGAAAATTACTAGGCAGTTTGAGCGTCAATTGATTACCCGAAGGAGTTGTTGCGTAATAAAAACTAGCTTGAAGGAGTTGAGGACACTGAACTGCGTGAATTTAGAAAAATATATGCGGCAATGAAGAAGTGAGTGCTAGAAGAAAACAGATTTTTTTATTTGATAGTATTAACTACACTGGCTTGCAGTAATAATTATATTTGAAGGGATAACTCTTGGCTGCTATGTGTGAAGTTTTTTTAAGTGCCAAGGCGAAGGTGTAATAAGTTTTTTCTTGTTCTCCAAAAATTATCATATCTCCTAAAGTAGTGTAGCTTGATCTTATGTTCACTGGCACCCACTTAAATAATTTGACAAATTTTTAGCAGGGTGATAATCGCTTCTTTGCTTCGAAAGCTTTTGCGAATTCGAAATTCTCATCTTTTCTCTATTTGATATCTCAAAAGAAGAAACGAACTGCCTCTTCTCTTAGTTTGAGTTAGTTCTGAAGTGAAGTTCTACTATAGCGATATCATAATTCTGGTTCTACATCATTTTCGAACTAAGCTTTATTTGCAGCGTTTAATTATTTTGTAATTCTCAACCGGTTTATAAAAAAGATTAGTTTAAGATAAAAGGGTTATTAAATATTAGAAGTGCATTCCTTTTTTTATAATTATTTCTATGCTATATATAAAAGACCTAATATCTATTTGAGCTAAGTTTTTTCTGTGCCAACGGCAATTTCTGTGTCATAACTTCTCGGATTTTTTCCTAAAAAAACTTACTTCCTATCTTTTTTTGTTCCTCATATTCCTACACCTTCCACGCTAATCTTTGATCTACGTAGGGTGAATGTCTAACGATGCACTTTGGCCCTTAAGAGGCCCAATGTTAAACCCTTCGGACTAAAAACCTTTTAAACTACGATGTCCTCACTGAACCAATCTGTGATGATCTTGAAGAAAGTCATCAATTCGAAAAGTGGAACTTTCGGGACAATAACGAGAAAGCGGCGACCAATAGTTGCGATTCTTTTCATATATAAAAAACCTTCTTAGTTCTACAGTGTTTTCCTCCTTTACGAAAAAAAATATTCATATCTCTTTTTCCTTTATTACCCTGCTTAAAAAGCAGATTTTTTTCCAAGTGTCTAAAATGTGACTTACTTTTCACTGGTATGCTCCCTCTATTTTCCCCCCTCTCTTAAAAAAATTACCGTTTTTGCCTGCTAAATTTTCTTTCGTCATTCTGCCAGTCCTATTCACAATTTCTTAATTTCAACTATTTTTCTGGATGCTAGCATTTTTTATAGCTGCAATTTTTGTTATTGTTTTATTAGATATTGCCTTAGAAATCGTGATTCTTGCTATGTGAGGAAAAGCACGTAGATCGTCGCGTTGTTTATAACGCCTGTAGGAACGAAAAGAGAGAAGCAAGCCATAACAACAAAAATAAACATAATTGCTGTAGCCGAGAATAAGACAATATTTTTGTAGTCTTACCTGTATTTTATTTTATATTTTAATTTCGCGATTTACTTGTCGGCGGCAAACAGCCTAAAAATGTATTGGAATTCAGCATGTATTAAAAGAACAAAAACAATTTATCGGTTGAAATGTGAAATAGTTATTGTACCAAGGTTTTTATGAATTTATAAGTAAAATTTAAATTTCGGGATCCCGATTTTTTCGGGATTGTTGAAACAATGGCAGAAATTTAACAGTCCTAACGGAAAATATGCTTTGTACTCAGCTTTCACTGAATGTATAACTTAAAGCTTTAGTTTTGGAATCCCGCTTTTTTCGGGATTGTTGAAAGAACAACAACAGTTTCACAATCTAAATGAATTCAGCTTGTATTAAAAGAACAACAACAATTTGACGGTTGAAATGTAAAATAGTTTTTGTACTAAAGTTTTTATGAATTTATAATTAAAATTTAAATTTCGGGATCCCGATTTTTCGGGATCGTTGAAAGAATAGCAGAAATTTAACAGTCCAAACGGAAAATATGCTTTGTTATCAGCTTTCCTTGAATTTATAATTTAAAACTTTAGTTTCGGAATCCCGATTTTTTCGGGATTGTTGAAAGAACAACAACAGTTTCACAGTCTAAATGGATAAAATGCATTGTACTAAATTTTCAATGAATTTTTAATTAAAAATTTTAATTTCGGGATCCCGATTTTCTTTTCGAGATCGTTGAAAGAACATTATCTCATTTCAAGCATAATCCCGAAATATCAGTCCATTTTGTAATCATAAAAAATTAGTTATTTTTATTTTCCTTGCTTAAATTTTTAGCTACCATCTATGCTATAACGCAATCCTGAAAATTTGGTTCTCAGCAAATTTGTCTTATGTCAACTCTGCTGGCAACTGCACTTGCTTAATGCCGTTGCATTACTTCATATGCTGGTACATATAAATAATCAAACACAATATATTGTTGTTGTTGTTGTTGTTTTTATGTTGTCAACACTTGTGCCTTTTTATCATCCTACAATTTCAGCACTTGTCTAACTGAATTTGAATACAATATTTTCCAACACATACATACATACATATAAATATATGTATATACATATATATGTATATATATAGTATGTAAGTATGTAACATTTTTGGTTGCTGCCACAACATCGTCGCTTGTCTATTTAGGTCGCACGAAAATCGATTTGCCGCTCCAGCAGCAGAAGAATTCCAAAGCTTGCCACACATTTCAAATTGCCCTAAAAAACGTAAAAAGAAAAAACACTTAATAAAATAGCAAAGAGAATCGTGTAAAAAGTGTTGGGCGCAGCAGACCGAACGAAAGTGTTGGCAACCGCAAACAACAACAACATTACCAAGGAAAAAACGTAAATATAATTGTAACAAGCCACCGATATAGATCAGTGCAACAATAAAATGCTACTAAAGCGCTTTTAATGTTGCTTTTGTTGTTGTCGTTTCGTTATTCATCTTGTTTTGTTGTTGTGCTTCCCCACAATTAGTTGCTGGCGTCAGATGCATTAAACAGGCGTTGATTTTGTTTATGATCGGCATTTTGTTGTTGCAGTAAAATTTGGTGGAAAACCGTTAGAGTAATGCGCCGACGTTGCCACGCCTATTGGCGCTCAGCATTTAGCAATTTCACAGCTTTTTGTTTGATTCATAGCAAGAAATTGAAACAAAAAGCAGATAAGTAATTGCCGTTAATCAGATTAAATGGTTGATTATGTTTTCGGTGAATTTTGTGCTTGTTTGTAATTGCATTAATGACTCGGGAATGCAAAAAATGCCAACTTTTTCCAACGTAAAAATCTGCTGATAAAATTAGGTGATCGTTTAGATCGTGGCACACCTTTTTTTGAAGTGAAAAGTTGTTGCTGGCGGAGTTACGGAGTTAATAATCTATTATTTGGTATTGTTATTCGAAATGAATTAAAGTTTAGTTAAGCTGAGCTTGAGCGAAGTTCAGAAAAGTGTTTTGGGAACCCAAAACATATTTAAAAAGTTCTCATGGTCCACTCTAAAGCTTTCTGAGCTTTCAGATAAAGCAAGAAGATTAACATATGTATCTCAAAACTTGCGGCAAGTTTGACATATTTTTTGAAAAGCTTTTCGGAAGCTTCCATGGAAAGAGTGAACATTAAAACAAATTTGAGCTTCTTTAAAAAATCTGTCATAGTCCATTATGAGCAGTCATACAAGAAATTGTTCGATATACAACTTTCTGAGAGCTTTCAATGAAAGTAATTTGGTTAAGTCTCAAAACTCGAAAATTTTAAAAAATGTTTAAAAAGATTTTTAAAACTCCATGAAAAGAATAAACATAAAAATCTTTAATGGCGCACTACAAAACTTTTCGAGAGCTTTCAGTTACAGCAATAAGATTAATATCTCTGAAAACTTGCGACATGTTCGACATCTTTTTTAAAAAACTCTTCGAAGCTTTCATGAAAACAGAGTACAAGTTTGAAAGCTTCTTTTTAAATGCCTTCATATTTCGTTATAAAGCTGTCATACAAGAAATTGTCCGATATAAAGCTTTCTGAGAGCTTTCAATAAAAGTAATAAGATTAAGTCTCAAACCTTGAAAATGTTAACCATTTATTAAAAAGCTTTTTAAAACTCGCATTAAAAGAGAAAACAAAAACGCAGACAGCTTCTTCTAAAAATCCTCCATCTTTTAATAGAATGAAAGTAGATTAATTTGTCTCAAAACTTCAGCTCGGTCTAACACAACTTTGCATAAAACTCTCGATTGACGCGATAAAAACTTTCGAAAGCTTGTTTGAAAAAATATAGAGAACTTTAGTGCCTCAAAGCTTGATTCAAGTTTGGCACAACTTTTGCAGTTTTTTAAAAGCTTTCATAGAAAGATATGCCTTTACAACCTTAAACTGATTTGTATGAAACGATAAAACTGTAAATTAGCAAGCTAACTCTTTGTATTCACCTAGTACCAACACAACTTAACTTTGCGAAAGCTCACTTCGTCCGCGTACCGAAAATTTGGCATATTGCTTTAATCCTTATGAGAAAACTTCGTGATAGTTAATATCTTCAATATCTTAAAAACTGAAGTTTAGTACAGACTGACGAACAGACATGGCTTAATCGACTCAGCTCGTCACGCTGATAATTTAGATACATACATATATTTCATAGGGTCACCGACCTTTCCTTCTGGGTGTTATGAACATCGTGACAAACTTTATGGATACCCTGTTCATTAGAGAAAAAAAGTTTAATAATATATATTTCGGAGTCTCAAGTATGACTCAAAAGTGAGCTAGCTTATGACTTTAAGAAGATACAGAAATATTTTATGCTCAACAAAGCCCTGTTTTAGCGCTGCAATTTAACACATCGAGCCTTGTCCTCCCTTTTGCTACTTAAAAAAAACAATATTCTCTCCTCCTCCACCAGCTTCCCTTACTTTTCTCATAAAAATCACCGGCAAATAGCTAAACAATCATGTTCACAATATCATATAAGCAAACCTGTGCAAATAAGCTAATCGCCACGCAATAAAAATGCGAAAATTAACCATTTAAAATTAAGTCCTTGCAGAGCAAAAAAAATCCTTCAAAAGTGCCGCACTAATAGCAAATGGCGCATAAAAATAAGCTCAATTGCCCACATGTAACACTTAAGCCTGTCATGGTCACATATATACTACATTTATGTGGTGACCGGCATTGCTTTTTTTGCACCAACGTCAACGCTGGTGGCTTTAAGCAACGGCAAGCAACAGGACAAGTGTGACACTCTGCCGCGCAATTTTACGAGCAACTCTTGTTTTTAATGAAAGTTTTATGCTCACGTTTTAATAACTTTTTCAAAGTCAACATGCTTTTATTATAAATATATATTATTACCTTTTATTGAAACACTAAATGCGCTATTAACACAGACACTCAAATATGTGAGCATAGCAAACAGGCACTTTACGACTCCGAGTTGCTTGTGGTGACAAATATTTATGGCATAGTTACAAGGATTCCAGCTTAACAAGTGAAATCACCGATAAGCACGGAATTTTCAATTTTCGTTTTTTATTTTCATATTAATTTTATTTACTCTAAAAATGTTTCAGTTCATGGGAATAAGAAAAGTGTAATAAATTTTATGAAAACGCGACTACATACAGTTATCAAAGGATTATAAAATTTATATGGATGAATTACCTGTATAAAATAATAAATATAAATGAAGTCTGAGATTAATAAATTTTACAGTTCCATATAGTTTCCATAAATAGACTTGCGTTAAGAGAAGATATTTTTTAATAGCACGATTAACAATTTTCCCTCCAAACCACTTAACGGATGTTTACAATATCATAAGAAAACTAAAAAAGTGAATCTAAGTGAGCAGAGAGATACCAAAATAGGCCTATTAGCATATTTTAATTTCTTGCTGTCATTCCTCTTTCCACAAACACAGTCAATTTCATATAAAAGAGGAATTGTGGAGCATGTTGTGTCAAGGGTTATAATCATTTCTGCGCTCCAGTGTAAGTAGATGTTGGCTTTGATTCACCTCAACTATGTTGGTCGCATTTAAGATACGATCTAAGTTTTATAAAACCGTTTAACTCGAAAACAATTTTTTCTATCTCAATAATTTTCCACGAAATATTTATGCTTAATTTTCCATATATCATCATATAAATCGTAGTCCAGTCATTATAGTAAGTTCACCTCGGAATTCGATATACCCATTTATATGTCTGTAAATACTTGTACATTGACACCCTAAAGTTGTCTCAAAACCTACTACATATGGTAGGTATACCCTTATTAGTATTCTTACCTAATTTAAGCTTAAATGACTGGACTATCGGTCATTTAAATGTTAAAAAAGTAACAAAATCCATATGTATATGTATAAATTCAAACAAGTCTATTAGTTTTCAATTATTTTTATTCTGAGAACTACTGGATGAAAAAACACCAGAAAATAAGTTTTTTATTAAGGAATTAAAGAAAAAAATAGTTGAGGCACTTAGCTTTAAATTGAGTTATCAAATGAACAAAATTAATGTTCATAAAAACAAGTTAGGCTTGTTTCCAAGGACGATCGTGTTCGATAAATAAAAGAAGTTTTTGTTTTCATGAATTCCAGCAGTTGAAATAATAAGGTGTTAAATTGAGTCAATTAGTTGAGACAATTAAGTTTTAAATTGACTCCATTAGTTGAGAAAATTAAATTTAAAATTTAATCAATTAATTGAATTAATTTCTTTCAAATAGCAACAATTAGTTCAGGCAATTAATTTTTCAATTGAGTCAAAAATTTTTTATTAGGAATTTTCATTATTCCAGCACCTAAGACATTTAAGTCTTAAAATTGAGTCGATTAAGTTTTAAATTAAGTCAATTAGTTGAGTTAGTTGAGACAATTAAGTTTCAAATTTAATCAATTATTTAAAACAATTTCTATCAAATAGCAGCAGTTAGTTCAGGCAATTAATTTTCAATTGAGTCAAAAAAACTTTTTGTTTTAAGAATTTTCATCATTTCCAGCAGCTAAGACATTTAAGTTTTTAATTGAGTCAATTAAGTTTTAAATTGAGTAAATTAGTTGAGACAATTAGGTTTAAAATTTAATCAATTATTTAAAACAATTTCGTTCAAATAGCAACAATTAGTTCAGGCAATTAATTTTTCAATTGAGTCAAAAAAACTTTTTGTTTTAGGAATTTTCATTATTTCCAGCAGCTAAGTCATTTAAGTCTTCAATTGAGTCAATTAGTTGCGACAATTAAGTTTTAAATTGACTCAATTAGTTGAGACAATTAAGTTTCAAATTTAATCAATTATTTAAAACAATTTCTTTCAAATAGCAACAATTAGTTCAGGCAATTAATTTTTCAATTGAGTCAAAAAAAACTTTTTGTTTTAGGAATTTTCATTATTTCCAGCAGCTAAGACATTTAAGTCTTAAATTGAGTCAATTAAGTTTTAAATTGAGTCAATTAGTTGGTTTAAGTTTAAATTTAATCAATTAGTTGAAACATATAACAGTTATATAAATTTCAAATTTTGTCAATTAAGTTTTGAGTTGACACAATTGGTTGAGACAATTAAGTTTTAAATTTTGTCAAATAGTTGAGACGTTTTATTTTTTCCGATAGTTGGTAGTCCTATCGAAAAAAAATGTAGATATTAAAGATTTCCAAAAAAGTTTTTTAAACTGCAATACAAAACTATAACTTTTTCTTCAACTTTAAAGAAAAATAATATCTAAATTACAAAAGTATGTAAGTCTTTTAGTCTCACTCTCATTAGGTGGCAATTATATTCTCAAATATTTCTAAATGAACGGTTGTCGGAGCACTTAGCTTGTTGTTATTGTTTTTCACACAGTTTTATTGGAAAATTACCATTTCAATACAGATGGCGCTTAATTAGACCCATGTATGGATCTGGGGTGGAACTTGTGCTTCCAAACCAAATACAAAAATACTGCTCACTTTATTTTTCGTACATAGTTTGGCCTTATTTAGACCTTCCACTTTCGAAACATGTCCTAATCTGTCCCCAGCCACACCAATTTCATCACCAACAGCACTCGTTTGTATTTTTAACACGACAATTTTGTTGTTTTTCTTTCTGTCGCATAACATAAGAGCTGCCAGAACATTTAGCGACATAACTGTGATAAACATTTGATATTTAAACGCCGACACTGAATACATAAATAAATGAGCGCGCTTGCCGCCGCAGATTAGCCGCAATTTTCTTTGTTTTAACATTTTTTGTAATTTTTTTTTTAATTTTTAGTATTCAAAGTGCCTTCTTTGCCATTATATATACAACTTTATACTTTGCAAGGTGCGCTGTCGGTTCTTCGCTTATTTTTCGCATTGCTTGTAGGTGCGCCTTTTGCCACCAAGTTCGCTGCTTAAGTCTTTCGATATTAGCTCTTGTAGCTGTTTCGGGTGTAAAAACCATTGTAAATTTGGCGGTTTTAATTTAAGAAAGTAAGCATAAAAATCCGATTTTTGCACAGTTATGTAACTGGCGATTATATAGCGGTAAATAATAAATATGTTGAGAGCACCAACTACAAAAACAACAAATGATTCTAAAATTTCGCCAAGTCATGAGCCGGCAAAATCGCCTGGTAACAGCGGCAAGCGGCAAGCGGCAAGCGGCAAACATTATTAATGTGTGTTGAAGTATCTGCTAATTTATGAGAGAAATATATATTTATAAGAAAAAAGTAAAACTATGTAGCTTCACAGTGGCTAATTTGCGGCAGAGAAATGAAGTAGTAAGCAGAAAACGCCATCAAAACAAGTAATCAGGCAGTGAGTTTGCAAAAAAGTATATAACGGTTGTTCCTTGAATAGATTTGAAGTTTATAGTGAACAGTAGTTCAAAAAAGTTTATAGTAAACTTTCATATTATTTTCTTGATTATTGAATAAAACAAAATTAAAACAAAACTATTGTTTTTTCTAAAAAATTCTGACAAAAAAATGAACATTTTTTAATACAAAATTTTTTGATGTACATACATAGGTAAAAACTATTTTCGACACTTTTGGGGGAAAAATATATGGTTTTGAAAAAAATATTTTCGAAATTTTTAATAAAAATATATTTTTTGAAAGAAAGTCTTGGGAAAAAAGCTTTTTTTAACATTGTTTTGATGTAGAAAAAACTGTTTTTTGGAAAAAAATATTGGTTTTGAAAAAATGTTTTCGAATATTTTAAAATTAATAACTATAGTTTTTGTAAAAGAAACACATGGTTTTGGAGTTGGAAAAAAAACACAGTGTTTGAGAAACGTTTTGGTGAAAAAGATTATTACTTAAGAAAAAACTGTTTTGTAAAATATATAGTTTTGAAAAATAAAATTTATCGAAATTTTTTTAACAATAATATATTTTTGAAAATTAATTGTTTCAGAAAAACCTGCCGTTTTGATCTTTGAAAGAAACTGTTTAAAAAAAGTTCTTTGTTTCTGGAAAAATATCTTTCCAAATTTTTTAAATTGAGACGATAAATTGGTTTTTAAACTTTTCTTTTGTGAATGTAAGACAAAAATATATTTTTTAAAAATAAAATTGTTTCAGAAAAACTTATCGTTTTGTTGTTTGAAAGTACTGGGATTTCAAAATTAACTTTTTGGCAACACTTCTTTCCAATTTTTTTTTTTAATTAAGATGAGAAATTTGTTTTTCAAAATTAAAAAAAAAAGCATTTTGGAAAGAAAAATATTTTTGATGTAGGAAAAAGCAAAATTTACTGTTTCATATTGAAAAAAAAAAGATTTTTGGAAAGTAATTTTTATGTAAAACTTGGTTTTGTATTTTTGAGAAAAGAAAGTATTGATAAAGAAATTATTTGGAAGAAATGTTTTTTTTAAATAATTTTTGAGAAAATCTTTTCAAATTTTTTTTCAAAAAGAAATGTTTACTACAAAATTGAATATAAAATATTTTTGAAAAGGAATCGATTTTTTTATACGTTTCATTTAACTGTAATAACTGTAATATTAGAAGAAGTACTAGTAATAAACTTAATATGAAAGAAATTGAAAAAGAATCACTAAAAACGTTGAGACACGCTTAAAGTAAGTTACATAATAATATACACATACATACATATCTACGTAATAAATAGACATATTTACAATTGGTCTTTCTTGGTCATTGATTTTATTTACTCATCTCCTATCCTCAAGTCGCAGTGGTTAACTGCCAAAGTAAACTAAAAAATCTTTCTAAACTGAAATGACCTTAAATCAATTTTTATATTAGTATTACTGCTCTTTATTAATTATACATATGCACATATATTTCAAAAGCAAATCAATCAACAAAAATAATAAAAAATCAGTAAAATGTGTTATATAATTGCTGTGCTATCACAAATCTGCTGTGCTCTAATTTTGCTCACTTAATTGAGCTGTTAGTTTTGTGAATCAATTGCCTCAACAAATGTTTATTTAAGTGGTGAACTGTCTAGTAGTTACCGTTGACCTTTAGGTCGTCTTAGTGAAGCTTTAGTGCGTCAATGACGTTAGTGATATTGCTTCGATAAGTGATTTTTATTTTGGTTTTATTGGTCTCAATTTTCTTTTGAATTTCCAAATGCCAGCTTTATCATAATCACAAGGAAGTAACTAAACAAAAAATATTTTTTTTTTGAAAAAAATATATTAAATACATATTTTTAAAAATATTTTCAAATCATCTTTCTAAAATATTTTTTTATTTTTTTCAAATCATATTTTTTTTTGCAATTTATTTTTTTTTTTGGTTTTGAAAAAACAAAAATTTGTTTTAAGATTCTTTAATATTGCATAATAATTGCCCTAATATTCCGAGCGCTGCCATTAAAAAAATAGAAATAAATAAAAAGAATTTATACTTTTTTCTCATGAATTTTAGAACTGAAACACTATAATAATCACGAGGTAGTCATACGAAATATTCGAAATCAATTTATAAAAAAGTGTCATAAAAAAGTCGACTTTCTGTTTCAAAACTCATTGAAATATTTTTCCAACCTTATTTTTAAAACCTATTTTAAATTTAATGTTTTTCAAATCTTTTTTAAAACAAATTTTTGAAAAAAAAAAAACAAATTTTCCATAGAAAACTGCTTTTGTAGTTTTTTTTTGCTTTTTTCATAAAAAATAGGTTTTTGCTTTTAGTTAAAAAAATCAAATAAATTAAAAACATATTTTAAAAGACGCTACGTTTTTTTAACCAATTTCCTTATTTTATTTTTTAATTCGAAATTTTTAAATTTAAATATTTAAATTTTTTTTTAATTTTTTTAAAACAAAAATGATATTTTCATAAACAATTTTTTTTTGCTTTTATCATCAAAAACGGGTTTTCGCTTTTATTTAAAAAAATTCATATAAATTTAGAAAATATTTTAAAAGACTCCTAAGTTTTTTTAAACGGTTTCCCTCTTTTTTTGAGGTGTTTTGTTTTTGAAAAATTAATTGACTGAAATTCACAATTTCAGTTATATGTTTGAAAAAAAAGTCGTTTTGTGGTAAAATATCATATCAGATCATATCTTATCTTTTTAGTTAAAGATTCCAGCAAGTCTTTGCTAATATGGGCATATAATTTGTTTTAGAAAAACTTTTTTATCATGAATTTCATACCTAAATATTTTTATGGTGTTTTGAAAAAAAAAATTAATAAATATTTACATAATTTTTTCTAAGAAATTCCTTGTTTGAAAAAAAATCTGAGCACAAAATTTCGTTTTAAAAAAATGTTTAATTAAATAATTGAGATTAAATTAAATTATTTTTTCTTGCTAGAGGAGAACAAATTTTAAAAAAGTTCGACATATATAAAAATTTGGTTAAAAAAATTTTAATTAATTAAATAAATTAATTAATTTTTAATTAAGTAAAATTCAAGTAATTTAGTTAAATTTTTTTGTTGTAGGAAAAAACAATTTTTAAAATTAGTATTTGGGAAAAATTTTTTTTTGAGTTTTTTGAAATTAAATTAAGTTAATTCAAATAATTTTTTTGTTGTGGGAGACAAACTTTGACAAAAATTCAGAGTAAAAATTCGGTTTACAAAAATGGTGATTAAGTAAAAAAATTAATTAATTAATTTCTGATTATATTAATTTGAATAAAATTTTTTTGTTGTAGGAAAAAACAATTTTTAAAATCAGTACTTGGAAAAAACTTGTTTTTGAGTTTTTTAAATTAAATTAAGTTAATTTAAATAATTTTTTTGTTGTAGTAAACAACAAATTTTGATAAAAATTCGGAGTAAAAATTCGGTTTAAAAAAATGGTGATTAAGTAAATAAATAAAGAAATTAATTTCTAATTATATTAATTTGAATAAAATTTGTTTGTTGTAGAAGAAAACAATTTTTAAAATTATTTGTTGGAAAAAATTTGTTTTTGAATTTTTTTGAGCACAAAATGTTTATGAAAATATACAAAAATAAAAATCAATTGATGAAAAAATTAAATTGTGAATATACATACCCGTTTACTTTATTTTTTAATTTCGTTTTCAATACTATAATATTTTACTTATTATATTTAAATTTAATATTTAAACTTAACCTAAAAAAAGTGAATATAATTTATAAAAATTACTTAACTAAACAATTTTTTCAAACTTCATTTGAGTGCTTTGAGACATTTTGTATTCTAAACAATGCAATTTTTGTGTTTTTACTGTTGCAATTCATTATTTTACAAATATAGTTTACTAATGTTTAATTGTTTTGTTCTTATAAAAACAAACTTTTCACTCATAGATCTAATTAAAACAATTTCCACAAAAATATTTTCGCCTAAACGCGATTTTATGTGTCTACGCACTTCAAAACTGGCTAATAAACAAATATTAAAAATTACCTCAATGCGCGCTTATTATTAATTTCAATTTAATGCTGCGTTTAATGTTGCAATTTGCCACAAGTGCATAACCAGCCGCAACAGTAGCGGCTAAAATAAACTAACAACCCGCAAAAGCACACGCTCGCTGAGCCCTAGCGTCTTCGTCCACAACACAAACGAAAGACTTAAGCGAGCAACTCGTTTTGGCACAGCCATCAACAAATCACAGCAGACCGCGCAAAAATGCTGGTGCAGCATAAAGTTATAAAACCAACAACTAAGCAAAGTGCCGCTAGTGAGCTGGAGAGTAACTTGCGCGCTCTTACTTTACTGTTTTGATTTTGCGCTCTTAAAGCCAAGCAAACAAAGTAAAACGAATAAATATATTAAATGGCTGTAAAGCACCTGTCTTTGCATGACTTCGACTTGTTTTAGCGCTTTTTTCTAACAATGAATATACATACATATATTGTATATGTATATATGACGATATTGTATGTGCATACATATATGACGACTCATTGCTCACACACGCTCAGCTGACTTCTTGCTTTCCTCGTAAGCCGTGTCTTTGCTCGTGTTTTTCATGCTTTTGCTGCGCTTTACCGTTTGCTGTTTGCTCTGCTCGCAGCTGGTGTTGTTGGCTTTGCAATCTCTTGGCCAAGTTAAAGTCTGCGCCTGCAACTTCAAACGGTTTGCAGACGTTGAGTGTGACGCACGCTTTCATGTTACGCGCTCGCTGGACTTTTACGTTAACAATTTGCGGAAAAATCGAGTTATAAAAGTGTCAAAGATATTCAAGAAGAACAAATTTTGTAAAATTCTGACGTGTTAGTATAGATGGAAAAATATTTCAAAAATATTATAATATAATGTATGGATAAAAATTAATAAATTATTATATGTGAACATTAAACTTGATTACAAAAATGTGTGGTGACTTTAAAACGACGCAAAATAGTACAATCATGGATTTTGTGCCTGCGAATATGAAAAAATTTTTTTGAAAAAAAATTTGAGAAAAATATTGAAAAAAGTTTTGAAAAAACGTTGAAAAAAATTTTACTGCAAAAATACTGAAAAAATTGTTACTAAAAATATTGAAAATGTTGAAAAAAAATTTACTGCAAAAATACTGAAAAAATGTTTACTAAAAAATTTTGAAACTGGTTATAAAAATAACTAAATTGCAGATCAAAATGAAATATTTTTCAAATAAATCAATGATATATGAAAATAAATAATACGGTGCTAAAAATGAGTTTTGTAGACTAAAATTTTTGCTGAATCTATAAATGTATATTAAAAAAAAAAAATACTTTAAAAAATATAAAACAATAAAAATAGCAATTAAAAATAAAAATAAAATTAGAAGCCAATTAAATTATAGTAAAAAATATGTATTATCACAATTTAAAAAAAAATTAAAAACTTTAAAGAAAGTTCTCGAATAAATTTAACTGATCAATTAAAACAATTTTGTTATTATAAAATGATATAAACAAAAAAATCATCTTAAAACATTAAAATATACTAAAATAAGAAAAAATATATATAACAAAATTTTATTTTAATAAAAAATCAAAATTATAAAAAATGGCAGCAAAAATAAAATTCAAAAAATTAATCATAAACAAATTAAACTAAAAAAATTAATTAAAAAAAAAATGTCAGCCAGAATGTTAAGCTCTCAGTAAAGTAAAAAACAAAACGTTAAAAAATTTCAAAACTTAAAAAAAAGTTCATGTAAGTTTTGCAAAAAGCTTTATATTAAATTTAATAATTTCATTATTGTAAAAATTGAATAATAATAAGTAACAAATGTCTTGCAAACTAAAAATATTTTACGATTAACAGCAAAGCATAAAAATTAAAATAAAAAAATGGAATGACAACAAACTTAAAAAAAAAATATAGAATATGTCAAAACCAACAAATATTAAAAATCCTTATAGCGAAAGTTTTGGAAAATAATCCAACTAAAGAACTTAAAACAATTTTTTCGTAATAAAATTATAAAAGTAAAAAATTAAAATTCGCAAAAAAAATAATCAATTATTTAAGTTTCCAAAAAAGTAAACAAAATAATAATTTATTACAATTTCTCAAAAAATTAAATTAATTAATTATTATATCGATTATTTAAATATCAAAAAAGTAAACAAAATAATAATTTCTTAAAATTTCTAAACACTTAATTTAATAAATAAAAACATAATATTAAATAGATGAAAATCTATAAACGTATTAGTTGAAGACTAATATAATATATTAAAAATTTTCAAAAAAATAAACTTAAAAAAAAATAATTAATTAAAAAATAAATTTAATTAAAAAATTAAAATTGAAAAAAAAGATAATAATAATAAAAAAAAAAAAAAAATAATAATAACAACTAACAAATAAAAAATAATAACTTTAAAAATATATCACTTGATTCATTTTTAAGAAAATTACAAAATCGCGCCTAATGAAAAAGGTTGTCCCTCAAACATCACTAATTAAACTCAACACAAAAAATTTCGTTCGAAGTACACAAAACAGCAACACACCCGCTGCGCCTACACTTTCATTCTCATTCAAACCAATGAAAAGGAAATTGAAATCGAAATTACCAAGCAAACAAATTTAAATAATACCCAAATACAAAGGCTGAAGAGCCACCAAAGTGTTGTAGAAAATTACAGCAGCCAAAAACAACAAGAAAAAAATTGTTGTAAGAAACTAAGCAACTAAGCAAACACGCAAGCGAATCGAACATGAAAAGTACAAACGCAAATATGTATGCACTCATGTAAGCATGCGTGTGCGTGTGTGCATTCACCGAAAATTAGAAAATGAGCAGTAACATTTTGAATTTGTTATTTGTAACTACTGTGAAAGAGCCACCACTTAGCTTTTACTGGCCATGCCGCTATAACTTAATGAATATATGTACATACATACATATATTTGGGTGTATGCATATGTGATGATGTATGCATGTCCATGCAAGCTCGCACGAAAAATACTTAAAATATTTGTCGATTTGTGCTTCTTCTTTTTCTGACTTCTTTAATAGCGCTTAAAAGACATTTGAAGCGCTGGAAAATTTGTTAGTGTATATTCATTCATATATGATATACATATCTATTGGCATACATATTTATATGAACAGATGAAGTGCTACAAATTTTGAAATTTCTCAACTCGTCAATTTAGTTATTTTTTAAATAATATTTTTCATCCTTTTTTAAGTTCATATATTTTAGTAAGTTTTTTGAATTTTTTTTTTTAATTTATCTAATTCTTATTTACTTACGTTTCATGTTAATTTATGAAATTAGATGTGATAAAATTAGAAAAATTTCAAAAATTAAATTCGAAAAATATTTTATTAAAATTAAAATTGTTAAAATGTCATTTATTTGTGCCATTTTTTATTAATTTATTCTAATATAATTATTTTAATTTTAACAGTTTTTATTCTAATAACATATTTTTCCATTTTAATTAGTTTTTATTTGTTTTTATATTACTTTTTGATTTTTTTTTAGTCACCTCGAATTTTTTTAATTTTTTTCTAACATTTTATATTTACATCTCTTAATTCTTATTTTAATTTAGTCTACGAATTTCGATTTTCTTATTTTAATTTAAAAATTTTTTTTTAGTTTAATAACATATTTTTTTCAATTTTAATTAGTTTAGTCTTAATTTTTATTTAAATTTAGTCTACGATTTTCCATTTTTCTATTTCAATTTAATTTTTTTTTTATTTCAATTCAGTGTTATTTGATTTTCTTGTATTTTACCCTTTGAAATGCATTTAGATATTAAGTTTTATTTTTATTATATTTCAAATTTTGATTTTTTTCTAAATTAAAAGTTTTCTCTCTAAAAAAATTAATAATTTTTTCTCTTACTTTTTTTTTAATTTTTCATTTTCAGTAATTTCAATTTTAGCTCTAAAAAAATTAGTAATTTTTTCTCTTATCTTTTTTAATTTTTCATTTTCAATAATTTCAATTTTAGCTTTTTCCCTCATTTTTTCACACAACATTCATTAAATGTTCCATTTTTAATTTTATTAATAACTTTTTATGTAACTTTAGTACTTTTTAATTTAGTTTACGTCATTTATCTTTTAGAATTTTTTTTTTATCATATTAAATTTATTTTATTATTATAATTTTTTTTAATTTTTTACTTAACTTTTGGAGACTGATCTATATAATTTCATTTAATTTAATATTTTGTAATTAAAGGGGGGAGCCTGCTTTAGAGGCTTCAAAAAATCGATTTTGTTGAGGATTTTTTTCGGAGTCAAAGAAATAACTGATTAAAGCGAAATCTCTAGGGTTTATAGTTATATATTGAGATATCATCCGGAAATTTTTTGGTTACGAAATCTTTGATACTCTGCCTTTGGGAAGCATTTGCCCGATGCATCTCGCATGTGTATTTGTCGGACGGCGGGCGGGATGCAGGTCGCAATTTTTATCGGAAACAAAAAATCCAAAGAGATTCAAATTTTCTAATAATTTATCTTCTAGTTAAACTAAGAAAATTCAAAAAAAAGTGTAAAATTATACAATTTTTTTTCAAAAATTGAAAAAAAGTGTGTTTTGACCAACAAAATTTTACTTTATGTTCTTTAAAAATATGTTAAAAGTTGACTTTTATTAGTAGTTTTAGTTTAAATAGAAGATGATAATTTAATACAAAGATAGTAAATCATCTCAATTTCATACGACGTTTGGTTTGTTTCCTCCTGATTGCCAATTAATAAAAATCGCAAAAATAAAAACCGAGAAATCGCGCGTCAAAGTTTTCGCTTTCTGCCCAAGCGCTAATTATATCTGCTAGACGCTCGGTCACTCTTTCCCTTCTATCTTCGAAAATGTTTCCAATTCCCATCTATAACTTTGGGGACATATTCTATTATTAAATATATCTCTTATTTTTAAAGAGATTTAAGCAAACAAAAATCGATTTTTTGAAGCTTCCAAAGCAGGCTCCCCCTTAATCAATTTTTATATAATTAGGCTATAGTGCATTACGTTTAATTATTTATTTCGCTTAGTTGGTTTGTCTTGTGCTACTCAATTTATGTTCTTTCTTTCCTCTTGCTTTACTTTATTTTTATTTTTTGCACGAATTGCTTGTTTTAGTTTAATTATAATTTTTGGTGAATAACAAATTTAATTTATTTTTTAACAAAATATTTTTATTAGTTCTTTAATTTATACTGCAACTTAACTTAATTAAATATTTATATTTTTAAGAAACTTCACATTTTATTTAAAATGAAATTTCAACATTTTTTTTTAATGAAATATTACTATTATAATGAACTACTTTAGAAAATTAATTTATAATTTTTTTCTTAGTAATTGAGGTGAAAATTATTCAAGCAAATTCGATAAATTAAAAAAATTTCAGTTTTAGTAACTTGTTTGAAATTAAAAATTAAAAATAAAAAAATATTAATTTTATTAATTAATTTATAATATTATTTTACACAACTTTTTTCAGCATTTTTTCTTAAATTTGAGACCTTTAGGCCTAATTTTTTAATTTTTTTAATTTAATGTTTTTAATCTATTTTAACAACTTTATATTTTTTTTATTTATTATATAATTCCATATAAAAAAACGGTCTTAAAATAAAATATGTTTTTTGATTTTTTATTTTTTAATTATTTTTCCTGATTTCTCAAATTATTAAATTAATTAAATTATTTTAAAATTTCCAATTAATTTTATTTCTGTCAATACTTAAATGCTTTTAAATTTTTCTTTTATCTATTTAATTATTTTTGCTTTTAGCTAAATTTAGATTATTATATTTCAAAAAAATTTTGCGTTTCTTGGTTGTCGATTTTTTTCAAACACATTATGGTTTTATTTTAAATAATTTTGTTTTTTTATGTTAATTCATTTTATTTTTAATATTACATATATTATTTAATTCTACTTTTATATATTATTTTACTGATAAATTTAATAATTTAATTTAATTTTACTTTATTTTTCAATTGTTTCATTTTCTTTGTTTTTATATTTTATCTTATTATTTTTAATATTTATGCATTTATTAGTTTCATATTTTTATTATTTTATTTTTCCTCAACTTCTGCAATTTTTCTCGCAAACCGGTGCTGCACTTTCCCATTTTCGTCTTGTCGAAACGCATCGGTAATCGCCGATAACAACAACATTTAAATTTGCCACAACAAAAATGCAGTGGAAAGTTGCGTCGGTTGCTTTGAGAGCCGCATGCTGAAAACGCATATCAAATATTAGCCGGTGTAAATTACCAAGCGCTAACAAAGCGCTGAAATAGAAGAAGGCCGAAAAAGAAAAACAAATTTATTTGCATACATACATATGTACATTCATATGTTCGTGGAAATGCTTGGAGTAAACGCAATGAGAGTTCGGCGACCGTCGTCGTATTGTGTGAATGCTCTTGTTGTAATATTGGCGCCATAACTGCTGTACATAGTTATTTAATATTTTTTTTGAAAATGTTTTTAAAAAATTAATTTCTTTTGCCATTTATCAGTTGCTTTGAATCTCGCGGACAATCATAAAACACATGAATTGCGTATGTCGTAATTGCTTCCGAGAAGGCGGCTACATATGTATGTATAACGAGACGTGCGCGTGACAACGAAATAAAAACATTAAATTTATTAAGAAAATTAAATAAAACAATAAAAGGTTTAAAATACACAAAAAAAAATTATAATTGCCAATAAAAAATTAAAAAAAAATTTGAAAATAAAAAAATTTAAATTAAGAAAATCAAAAAATTAATTAATTAAAATTAAAAAATATCAAAAATCAAAATAAATTAAAAAAAATAAAAGCTTTCAAAACTAAAAATTTGTTTAGAAAAAGTTAAAATACTTAAAATTAAAAAAATTAAATTAAAATGCAATAAAAAAATTCAAATAATTTTGAAAATAAAAAATTAAAATTAAAAATTAAAAAATTAATTAATTAAAATTAAAAAATATGAAAAACCAAAATTAATTTTTGAACAATTTTAAAATTTTCAAAAATAAAATTTTTAAAATTAAAATAATTTTTTTTAGAAAAGTTAAAGACTTAAAAATTCAAATGCAATAAAAATTTAAATAATTTTGAAAAAAAAAAAAATTAAAATTAAAAAATCAAAAAATTAATTAATTAAAATTAAAAATATGAAAAACCAAAAAAAATCTGTGAAAAAAATAAAGCTTTCAAAAATAAAAATTTTTTTAGAAAAAGTTAAAATACTTAAAAATTAAAAAAATTAAATTAAAATGCAATAAAAAAATTTAAATAACTTTTTTTTAATTCATAACAAAAATTGAAAAAAAAATAAAATTATAAAAACAAAAATAAATATGTGAAAAAATAAACACTTTTAAAAATATATTTCTTTAGCAAAAGCATTTTAAGAACTAAAAAATATATACATACATATAATAAAATTCAATAAAAACAATAAATTACTAAAAAGCCCAAAGATTAAAAGAATATGAAATATTGCAAAAAAATAACTTGAAACTAAAAAAAGTCGAAAAAAAATTTTAAATTTTGAAAAATTAGTTTTTTTTAGAAAGCGTTAAAAGGCTTACAAATAAAAAATATTACAATATATAGAAAAAAAATAAATATAATAAAAGGGTTAAAAAATAAAACTTTATTCAATTTTTAAAAAAATTTAAATTTTCAAAAAAGATTTTGAAAACAAAAAAAATTTACATAAAATAAAAATATTCAAAGATTAAATTTTTAAGAAACATAAAATAAAATTATTCAAAAATTAAATTTTTAAGAAACAATTTTTTTAAGAAAAAATTAAATTTGTTTAAATTTTTAATTTATGTAAGTTTTCTTTTGTTTTCAAAATCTTTTTTAGAAATTTACATTTTTTCAAAAATTTAATAAAGTTTTATTTCTTTACATGAATTAAAAATTTTAAAAAACTTAATTTTTTCTTTAAAAAAAATGTTTTTCAAATTTAAATTGTTGAAAATTTTTAATTTATGTAAATTTTTCAAAAAAAATTAAATTTTCGAAAAAAGATTATCCAAAATAAAAAAAAATTGTTTTGTAGCCATAAATATCAACAACTCTACAAGAACAACAATCAGCGCAATTACCGCCAAAATAACGCAACATTGCAAGTGAGCAATTTTAAAGTGACTTGTTAAACGCGGTTATGTTGTACAAAAACAATAAAAACATAAAACTTACAGCAACACAAGATCACGTACTTAATTCGCACGACCTCTGAACTGACCAGCGCACCAGTCGCCAGCGTGTAGTGCCACACATTTACATACAGCAACTGTAACAACAAAACCTTATATGTTATTGTTGTTGTTGCTGGTGTTTCTTGCACGTTAACGTACTTGTTTTAAATTGTGCTTTTGTTTTGCTGCGCTTCATTTCATTTTGCTTGTGCTTCCTTTTACTTTATTTTGTTTTTGTTGTTGCTTTGCGCATGCGTGCGCCGGCCTTTATACGCCACATCTTTGGAATTTTTCACACACCGCAACAGCATTTTGTTGTGCAATTTTGTGAATGGCCAACAGGCATCGATTACAATCAAACGCGCAAAATCTACAGCGACAGCAATTAATACAACAACAACAACAACAAGAAAAACAACAGCAAATACGCATACAAAATGTGTTCAAAAAATCAAATGAGTGTACTCATGGAGAAATTAAATACGGTAAGTGAAGGGGAGACCATTTTATTTTCACGCGAAAAACTGTTTTGCAACAAGACGAGGAAGGAAGCTGCAAAAAGCTTGAAAAATAATAATTGAAAAATTATTGTTTTTAAAAATTATAAGAACGGGTATGACATCAGTCAACACTTTATTTACCAAATGGAAAAATATTACTTATCAAAATTGTAAAAAAAATTAAGACATCTGGCTACACTTTATTTACAGAATATTTTATATGAAATGGTGGGATCTCAAATTGTGATGTTATAAGTTTCTAACCGCTTTTCACAGTTTTTGATTCGTATTATAAAGCTTGTTATAAGTGAGAGATAGAGAGCAATAGAATGTGAGAGAAGAAAGCTGGCCTTAAGTGAGTTAATTTCTTTTACTTTCGAATCCGATCTCAAAGAAAAGACTTCACTTTAGTTTAGTCAAGTCAAATTTAGCTCTCTCAAAGACTAACAAAAGCACCGTTAGCTACTTTCAACGCACACCAAACTTAAACTTTTTCTATTCAATATTATATACGCCTTTTCCGTTTAAAATCTTGATTTTTAGGGATAGCTTTAATAAGGTTTACTTCAACGATAATCGGCAATAGCCGTGACTTAAGCATAATCAAGAGCTGTCACTCTAGTTTCTAGCTCTATTACTAACTATTTTCCAACTATTTCAGAAATTTGTATATATTTAAAATGACGTGACAAACGACAACAAGCTGAGCTTTACTTAGAATCAGAAAAATATCTATGAATATTCCTTTAAAACTCTATAAGATCTTTTTTCTTTATTCCAATATTATAGTCTGGTTAGAAATGTTCCTCCAGATTCACATCGTAATCATCTATTTTACTCGGCACGATTTTTATGACCTCTCAAGTATGATTTGTAATTTGGAAGCTTTGAAGCTTTCAGTTTTGCCAAGGATGTCTAACGATGCACCAAGACCTTTAGATGCCTTATTGTGAAACCACATGCACCAAACCTCCTCCACTCTATTATGTCCTCTCTTAACCATCCTGTACACCTAATGAAGTTCATTAATAACTGCAAAAGGTTTTATGCGTTTAACCTCAAAGACACCGTCAAGAAATCCTCGACCGATAGTCGCGATTCTTTTATTATACAAAGCTGTGATATTCTATAGTCTCTTCACCTCCTGACTGCTTCTACAATTGTCTTTGTATGATGTTGCCAGTCTGGTGGCATGCCTGCCAATTAGCCAGTGATCTATTAGCACTCCTACTAGAGTTCTTATATAATTCCTTTTGAATTCTAATACGCTTGCCTGCGTGTTGAGCAGTTTAGGCAATGCTTCCACTGAGACTCAACTATATTTATATTATGTTTGCCGTTAAAATACTTGTATTCCTTTTTTCGTAGTCTAATTGTAGGGTTGTGCCTGGAACAAGGAACCCATTACAGGCTTATCGTGACTAATAGATCGTTTAAGAGCTCAAGCCATTCTTTCATCATTTTTGATGAAAAACTAAAAGTTACCCTCTTAGTTATTTCAAAGTTCATACAGCCAAGTATATATAAATATTATCTTTGTTGTGAGCACACCAATTGCTGTGATTTCCGCTTGGAAGACGAAAGTCGATTCTAGTATACAACTTTTCTGAGAAGACCACCTTCCATTCGATTATCTAGTTTAGACCCATTCGCACAAATGATTTTACTTACATCTCTGTTCATCTCGTCCCTTTCCCTCGCTTCTCTAGAAAAACCATAATATTGAATATTTGATAATATCGAAATCTATAAGATTTCGAAAATCTGTGGTATTAGTTAGAAACGGGCACTTACTAAGTAGTTTAGAATGTCCCTTCATACAGATGACTATTATCATTCCCATCAATTGCTGACTTCGCTGCAGTGGCGTATCTGGGGGGGCGTGGCTTCTAGTTCCTAAATTTTATATACTTAGTATCGAAGATATTTTGTAAAAATTCACTTTTGTTCGAACCTCATGAAACTTGTAGGTAGGTAGATAAAGGGGGTGTCAGAACATCCTTGGCCCCGGGCGCCCGAAGTTATAGCTACGCCACTGCTTCGCTGTCTGTTGCTTGCAGAACAAGTCTGTTGGTAGTAAATTTCAAATAACGTTTAGTGCCTGCATTGGAGTTTATCTAAGAGTGCTACTGATGCATACACTAGATGATCAGCTATGCCAAACTCAGAGCTGAATACTGAGTTAATACTTATATATATTAGAGACTGTCTTTAGCCAATAGATCACATAAGCGCCAAAACTATTCGATAGCCCCATATTATCGCGACCAAGCCAAAAATTAAGTTGCTAGAAGCTTGTTTAGTAAAGATTGTGTGGTGTCTCAAAACTTCGAGTGAGCACTTTCTAAATCAAAAGAGGAATGGTTTAAGTACGTCAGTATATTTGAAAGAATAGTTTGTGCAATACATGAAACCAGTTAGATACATATATCATAAAAGATCTGTCACTTGGAACAGTTTCAAAACTTGTTAGACTTTTCTTCGTTGAGTTCTTAACTAAATATGCGGAAATTTTTATATTTTCTTATTTCTTATGTAAGAACAAAATTTTCACAATCGCCTTAAAAAATATATCATAAAATAGCTCAGTATTAGTTGAGAGATTCTACGAAGTAAAGAATCTTACTCACAGATATGCTTTACATTTAGTATAAACTTTGACGACGAAGTAATCTTCAAAGGTCTGCAGCTAAGAGCTCGAGTCTCCCAGCAAAGTTGCGCAGCCCAAATTACAGTAATACTACAATATTTAATTATATGTTCTGAGATTAAAGTTCTCTACACGGTGAGGTCTTCCAAGTAACACTAAATGATTTTTTGATAGTTTTCGAGAAAATTTAAAAGCGTGGTCGCTCTTTGTGAATTGAAGATCATACATATTTTTAAGTTTATCATTTTCTACAAACAACATTTTCAAGAGTTCCAAAACTAGTCAAATAAGCTTCGTGCGAATAAGTCTTGATCTCTTCTACTTAGTGTTGGTTTGGTATTTCGAAAACAGCATCGAAGCAAAAACAAAAAATTTCAGTAAAAAAACAATCAACATTTTTTGTATATGATTCCCCATAAGCAACTTCCGTCTACAACAAAACCCGCAAGCAAAGAAAGCTCACACTCTTACATCCGCCCCACATTCATAATAATTAATTTGCAATAAAGTATTTTGCACACATCGAGTGATTGCGCTATGAGATAGCCAAAAGAGTTTTCATAAGGAAAAACCAAACAACAAAAAGTCAATAATCAAAAGCATAAACACCGTTAGGTGCATTCGAAATCACTACAAAAATGT
Source organism: Bactrocera tryoni (assembly GCF_016617805.1). Classification (NCBI taxonomy): domain Eukaryota; kingdom Metazoa; phylum Arthropoda; class Insecta; order Diptera; family Tephritidae; genus Bactrocera; species Bactrocera tryoni. The sequence continues at coordinate 67,169,202 of NC_052502.1, read as the reverse complement.
GGCGAAGCATAAACGAATGACGTTGGTAATGACACGAACCACAGGTATGCCAATTACGTCCGCATAAAGTGTGCTTTGTACTCGTATCTATGAGGAGTACCTCGAAAGGTAGCTGGAAAATGTGGCGGGAAATATTTAGTATAGTACATTGTGTAACAAAAATGTGCTAATTTTGCGTGTTGTTAGTAGAGTATAGGACCAAGTTATAGTAGGTCTAAATTATAGACAAATGCTAAATTTTGTTTTTTTTTTTTTGAGAAATTTTGTTAGTTTTTCTGTATCATAAAACGATTCAAGGCCAATGCTTTCGTTTTTTTAATATCGATCATATAGAAAAGCTCCTAAAGCTCTGTCTACGAAATTCTAGTTCTAAAAAAATAAATTTAACTTCTTAAACAAAAACATAATCAAAACATTACAACCAAACGCGAATAAAAGGATTGCACAGATTAAACTTTCTTTATTCCACCATTTTTGGAATGATTTTAACTAATCTGTGATTTTTCCTCAAATGTAAAAGAAGCTTATAAAAGCTGTCTAGCTTTAAAGTTCTTGCATATAAATTCTTTCAGAACCTACAACTATACTGTCGAACAATTTTGTAGATTCCTAAAACTTTAAAATAAAACATCTGGAAATTCTCGACTGGAAGTAAAAGAGTTAAAATTTTGGTTATTTTAGTTTTAGTTCTGCAACTTTTCTTTGTATATGCTCCTTCCACTTTAACTTTGCATTCAGCGTCAAAGCAAGATATTTCGCCTTGGTGGAGTACGGGATTACCCAATATATAAGAGGATATATGTACGTAGCACTTTTTTTAGTTTATATGTTTGGACTTCAACTCGTTTAAAGTAATGTTCCATTTTTGTGTCCATTCTACAATTAGGTTGATTGAAACTTCACTCTGTTCGACGACTCAGCTTCATTTTTACCGGTAGTAATGATGCAGGTATCTTCTGCAAATGTGGCGATTGTGCAGTTTGGCCACGTAGGCATATCGCTAGTAAACAAAAGTGGTCCCAGGACACTTCCTTAGACTACAACTGTTTTTATTGGCTGTAACGTAGTATATGATGGTCCCTGCATGATTCTGAAGTAGCGCTTGCTCAGGTAAGAGGCAAGTAGTTCAGTTAGATGCTATGGAAAAAGAAGTCTTAATTTATGAAGTAAGCCATGGCATACGTCAATAAAAGCAGCTGCGCAATTTTGCTTTTTTCCATCTTCTATTATATCTGTTATTCGTTGAACTTGATCGATTGTGGAATTTTGCGATTTAAATCCAAATTGATGAATTGGCATAAGGCCCTTTTCTTCAGTTATGTGCTGAAGTCTTCTTATAATTACAACTTCAAGTAGTTTGGACAAAATGGGCAACAGTAAGATTGGACGATATGACGAGGCCTCCTGGGCGCTTTTTCCGGGTTTTTGTACCATGTGATTTCAGATACCTTCCATGGCAATGGGACGTATCTGAGATTTAAGCAAGCGTTTTGTATCAATGTAAGTTTTTCTAATGCTTTTCGCGTTAGCTTTTTTAGTACAGCAGCAGTCACCAAGTCGAAACCGGGAGCTTTTCTTGGTTTAAATCTACTTTCAATGATATTTTCCACTTCTGTAATTGTTGTTGGTTGGATTTCTCCTACGTATTGCGATCCTTACAGCTGCGGTAAAGTTCCATGGGAAACAAAGGAACTAAACTTTTTAGTTAGTTTCTCTGAAAAAACTTCCGCTTTTTCTTCGTCGCTTTTGGCCCAGGATCCGTTTGGCTTTCTGAGGGGTGTATTCGACAATATTTGTTTCCTTGTATTTTTACAGCTCTCCAAAGTGAATAATCCGTACGTTTGTTTGGCGTTAATTTCTCAATATAATTAGAAATATTTTGATTTGTAAATAACTTTATTTTGGTGCTGAGAATCTTAGTTAAATTGTTTAGTTCTGTTTTATAGTGAGGAAATCGCATGATTTACCTTTTTTACATAGTTTTCTCTTTTTTTTATGAGATCTAAAATCTAATTTAAGATTAGATATTTGTTTCTTTTTTCAACTCTTCTTCGTCTGTTTCGGCTACAAAGGTCGATTTTGATGGAGAAGAAGACTTTTCATTTGTATATTTGGTTAGCGATTTCTTTCGGTTTTCATTTTGAAGTTTAAGTGTCGCTTTTTAATTTTTTAATTCATTGTTCAATGTTTCTATTTTCTGAATGCGTTCGAGCATACATACTTGCATATTTGGTTGCATTATGTTCTCCCACCGCGTGGCGTAGTTTGTATGTACTTATGTACATCACGATCTCATGAAATTGTTGTTACGCTGATTGAAAGAAACTGCCTTACGAACTGCTTTACCGACTGTACGTGCAGATAATGTAGTGTCCGTGGCGACCTATAGTACAACTCTGTGTAGACAGCTGGTTTGCCGTCTGACAGAAACAGCTGATAACCACATTAGATGTGCGGAGTAGGATTTTTGCACAGAAATTAATTGTGTGTTTGTTAATTTGGTATTATTTTTTGTTATTATTTAAAATTTCGAAATGTTTATGTGATAAATTATTTATGTTTTTAAAATATTGTTGTAGATAATTTCGAGTAAATTGATATACCGCGTGGTGCCGATGAATTGCCACAGCCTGGAGTGCACGTACATATGTATATTAAAAGAAATTGAAGAGCACACTTGACTTGATCGTACGCGCGAATAACAAAAACAGTGCCGCGAATAGCTAAAACAGTGGTCATAAGTGAAAACTATTCACATATTTGTATTTTAAATTATTATTAATTAATAATATGCTGTATATTTATAATTTTTTAATTTCGCCATGAAATCAGCCAATAAGCGGCACACTTCAAACGCAAACACTTTCCCTTACCGTTGACAGGCACTTGCTGTTGTTGGCGCGCATAAATTAGTATGCCAAACATTCTTAACCCACTAAGCCGCATTAACATTATTTTTGGTGTTTTTTTTTTTTGTGTTTTTGGTATTGGTATTTGAGTCAACAATTATGAGGAGCGCCTCAGTTTAAAAGTGAATGTCGCAAATTCGCCTGCATTTTAAATGTGAATATCGCTCAGCCACTGGCTATGAGTGTTGAAATTTACATTTTTTCACCTTCAAACCGATACTAGGCGCTCAGAAATTCAGCGCACGTCGTTAGTTTTCATAAAATTTCGTCGTTTTTTCTTTGAAAATGTCAAACACAAGACTTATGCACATGAACTCAGGCAATAATTGTCATTTACTTTCTAATAAATGACGCAGCAACGAAATAAATTATGAAAATTACAAAAACAAAAATAAAATAATGTAATTATAAATCGAAAAAACCAATAACAACAACAAGTAATTATTAGCGCTTTGATTTATTTTATGTTCATTGAAAATTTGTGGCTTGTTACGAGAAATTAGCGAAAAGTGAAAATGTGAAAATTATTCTTGAAAGTGAAATTTAATTTGTTTATTTTAGTTATTTTTTATGTTGTTATTTTATATTACCTGCATGCGTTGTTGCATACAAGTGTTCATAATGTTGCATGTTGCTTTTCAAAATGTTATTAATGTTTGATTTTGAATTATTAATGGTTATTAAATTTCTAAACAAATTTATTGCCGTTTTGCACGAAGATCGCATAAATTTCTTGCTCGAATTTGTTTTTCTAATATATTTCTGACTTACAAGTACTTTGGAAAGCAAAACAAAACATGAAAGTATTGTTGTTATTTCAATTTAAGTTTTCTCTTATTTAGTGAGGAAGTAACATAATTGCTTAAGACACGCGAAAGCAGCAACAACTTAATGCTGCAGAATAGCCTTGCCAGTGGGGAGAAAAGAAATAAATAAAAACAGTTTCAATTAACAAATTGAAAGAAAAATTAAAAATAATAATTAAAAAAAAAAAATTAAAATAAATTGGTATTAAAAAGTAATAAAAGTTGAAAAAAATAATATACAATTAATTAAAAACAATAATCACTTCTTGACAAAAGAAATTAATTGCCAGGATAAGTTCCTGTTAATTTTTTATAAAAGGCTACAATTTTCAAATAATGAATTTAACAAAATTTCAATGTAAAAAAGTTAAAAATAAAATATATAAAATTATGAAAAAAAAGTATTTTAATTAAAGACAAATTAAATTATTAAATTATTAATTCAAATTAAATTAAAATTAATACAAAAAAAATTATTAAAAATTAAGGAGAATTAAAAAAAAATTAAAATTTAAAACTAAGAAAAATTAAAAATTAAGAAAATTAAAAAAAAAAATTAAGAAAATTAAAAAAAACTAAGAAAACTTAAAAAAAATTAAGAAAATTAAAAAAAAAAAAAAAAATAATCAAAAATTAAAAAAAATAAACGAAAATTAAAAAAAAGAATAAAACAAATAAAAAAACTTTCGTGTTTTAATATTGTCACACCAAAATTTGAAATTTTTCATACATGAAGTTATTTTGTATACATTTTACTAATTTAAAAAGAAAAATGAATATCCAGTGCCTTGAAATATTATAAAAAAAAAACAATTAAAAGCAAATAAATTGATTAATATTTTCTTTGTTAATTTAAAGTTTTTTATTTATACTTTATAAACTAAAAGCAAATAAATTGATTAATATTTTCTTTGTTAATTTATTGTTTTTTATTTATACTTTATAAGTAAAAAATATAATTTTTCTATAATTTTTAAAATCTTTTTAATGTTTATTTTTTTTAATTTTAGTATTTTTTTAAAATATTTTTATAGTATATTTTTTTTAATTTTAATATTTTTATTTATAAAAAATTAAAAAAAATTATCAATTTTTTCACGAGAGACTTTGAAATCCCTGTAAATTTTCTTTAAAAAGTGAGAGTTTTCAAATTAATTTAAAAAAAATTTTAATCTAAAAAGTTAAAAATAAAGTATATAGAAATATGTAAAAAAAAAATTGACAACAATTAATAGCAAATATTAAAAAAAAACATTTAATTGATTCCGTGCTTTAGTTTTGTCACGCGCTGTATAAGAAAATTCACCATTTTTCGCGATAATTTTTAAGCTTGTATATAAAAGTAATCAACGCTTTCAAATGTTAAAAGAAATTAAGAAAAAACAAATAAAAAATAAATTAATATTTTTTATTTATAATTTACATAAATAAATATTATATTTTGTTTTATTTTCGTTTTAATATTTTTATTTATATTTTTTTAATTTAGAAAACTATATTTTTGTTAAATATAAAAATATTCAAAAAAATTATACAAAATAAATATTTTTGTTTAAATTTTTATTTTAATATTTTTATTTATAATTTACAAAAAAAAAAATAAATATTTCTTTTTAATTTTTCCTTATATTTTTTTTAAATAGATTTTTTTATAATTTCTTTTACATTTTCTTAAATATAAAAAATATTAAAAAAAAAAATAAATATTTTTAGTTGTAAATTTAATATTTTTATTTCAAGTAATATTTTTTATTTAAAATTTACAATTAAAAAAATTAATATTTATTTTAATATTTTTTTAAATAGATTATTTTTTGCAGTTAATTTTTTACACACATTTTCTTAAATATAAAAAAAATATTAAAAAATAAAAGAAATAAATATATTTTTATGTATAAAAACAAAAACAATATTTGTTCTTAAGAGCTTTTAAAGTTCTTAAATTTGACTGCCTGCATAAAAACCTTTTTGATTTTGTGTACACAAAAGTAGGATTAGAGTAGTAAGTGAACTACTCTAATCCTACTTTTGTATAAAAATTTCTGAATCTAAATTCGCTGATCTCATAGAAGACTGCACAATACGTCGCGGAAGTATAGAGATGACTTCACAAACGTCTTGCTATGAAATTGTCTTCAAAATAGAAATAATAATATATAAATATATAAGCTTTTATGTCCATCAATGTTCATTTGTTAGGCAGCACAGGGTTTTGCTGCCTTTCAAAGTATCAAAAATATTCGAATTCCGGAACAGCCAAACCGAATCACTTCGTTTAGAAGTGCATAGCTACAAAGCATATCTGAATGCCACAAAATCGTGAAAAATTTATATTTTTGTGAGTTTTATTATTTTCATGCGATATATTCACGGAAGAAAAATTCTTCTCAAAATAGAAGGAGCAAACAAAAAACTATAATAAACATTTTTTGTAAATATTTTTTTTTTCTTTCAATTCATGTAGTTTTTCATATGTACATATATATATATATTTTTATTATTATAATTTTACTGTGTATTTTTGTTTTGATTAAGCTTAAATTTTCATATAATTGTATTGTTTTAATTTCAGTCAGTTTTCCAAAATATTTTTTTTTTTTTCAAACAAAAAGGTTTTATTCATATTCTGGTATTTAACTAAATTATCTATGTTTTTCATACTTTTTCGTTATGCTAATTTTCTGATTTGCAAGTAAGTTATATAAATCATTAATGCGCCCGCTTTTGCTTCCTCGCACTTTCCACAAACAAACTTTCCATTAACTTCTTACCTAACACGTCGTCTACTGACTAAACACTTTGCAAATTGCCCCAATTTCGAACGAGGAAACCAACGTCATCGCATCCAGTTCGCACAAGTTGGCCCAGTGCTCGAGTTGCGCCACCCTGACACACTCTCAAACCCACGCAACAACATCAACATCTCAACCCTCACACGCATACGACAAACTGTCACTGCAACGCGCGAAAGATTTCGGCAAAAGTGCCAAGTAAAAGCAAAATTAGTTATGCTAATGCATGTGCAGGCAACAACAACAAGTGATTTTGCTGCTATGTAAATATGTCACATGCCCACTTGGCATATATGAGGCACCTGCACACATGAACACTTTTCAGCGAAAAATTTATGTGGAAAGCAAGTCAAGTCAAAATTTCATTTTTTATATTTTCGTTTTGATTTTTTTGTTTGTTTTTAGCTTATAGCGCTCTCAAATTGCTTCCTCTTCCTGCTTTTCAACGCGACATATGGACCAGCGGCTTGCGAGCCGGTTCTACCGCTGCGCTGCGCTATTAATATGGTATTGTGGTGTTAATCAGCACATATGATACACATACATGCACACAAAAAGATGTGTGTGCATAAAAGTGCCAACAAAAACAAGTGCCATTGTACCAGGTGCCGCTCCAATGCCCAAACACTTGCACACACACACTCGCTTACATTTCACCAGCTTTTCTTTGCAGCACTTTTTGCTGCTTTATTTTTCAGTGTCAGCAGACATTTTATTACCCACGTTGATTTCCCGCTCAGGCAGGTTATCATCTTTGCTTGGGTTGGCGTGTGCCACAGCATGCGATTGCATAATTATTCAAATGCCAGCTTAACGACGGCAGCGCTTTTCTTTAACGCTTTCAAACTAGTTGTTTTTGTTGTTGCTAGTATAATTAGAATTAGAAAATTCTTTTGTTAAACCGCCACCTATTGCTTATGTTGCAGCAATAAAAGTGGCATTATTACGGCATTTCTTCCTGCTGTAAAGCGATCTGTGTCGTGAAGTGCAAAGCGAGTTCGTCGCTTAAGTCTTTGTTGCTCCTACTAATATATGTATGTATGTACAGCATAGCTGAAGCTATTTCATGCTTCATAATGAGTTAATTAAACAACAATAAAACATTTAAATGAGCGGCACGCAAAGAATAGCGCTTTAATCATGTTGTTGTTGTTATTGATTCTTTTTTTTTATTAAGTGCTTTGAAAGTACAGGAAATATTCTCAATACAACAGTAAATTGCTTTTGATAATTTGTGCCAATGGAGCTATGAAAAAATATTTCGAAAAGCGTATTCCGAAACACCCTGTAATTTATGCAACATGCTTCTTTCAAAAGTAAGCAGTGCCACGCCCAGTAACTAATTTTGAACAGAGCAAGTAGATAATACAAGTATTTCATACTCCCCACTCAGGGCTCAGTCACACGCTTTATGGATTAGATATTTATCCAACCTTTAGAAATTTCATAAAGTACAGCTATGTGGGCGGATTTGTGGAAAAGGTTTCTAATATAATACATAAAATAAAGACATCTAGTATGAAATAAAAGCATTTAATGGAAGTAAACTGGTTAATAGCTGTGATATTTGTAGCAGGCTTCAAACTTATGAGGCTTAAAGTTATATTATTTCGAAAATAAACAAATTATGAGTCGTTATGAATTTCAGCATTTATAAAAATATACCAAATAAAATCAATTTTAAGATATGTTTCACAAGTTCAAATGTCGAAAATTTAGTTATAGAATGTAAGTTAGCGTTTCACAAGTTCAGTTGTGTAAAAAACGTTGTGTGACGTTGTGTTTCACAAGTTCAATTTTCGAAAATTTATTTGTAGAATGTAAGTAGTATTTCACAAGTTCGGTTATGAAAATCTGACGAATCCTTACATTCGTAATAGATGTGTTTCACAAGTTCAATAATCATAATTCTCATGATGGCAAGAAAATCACTATTTAGCAAGAACAATTATGAAATAGTTAATTATAAATGTTCTGAAAAAATCTCAACTGCCTTCCACAAGTAGAGCTACAGCAAAAACAAATAATGCAATTACGTTATTGCTCCTTTCGAAATATTTAGAGACAATTTTTTTTGGCCTACTTTTTATTAGAAAATAAAATTTTAAAAGCCGCTCTAACAGATCTATAGTACCAAATATATTATAATAACCATGAATGTTAAAAATATTTATTTTTTTTAGTCAAAATATAAGAAAAAATTATGCATAAATTATGGTTATATATGCCCATTATTGATTAAGAAATATTATAACATGTGCCCCAACAATAACTCTTGTAATTTATGTGCCACAAGTTCATTTACAAGAATAGTTCTTGAGACTAATGATTCAGATTTGCTACTAATAGTAGCAAATTCTCTAAAACTTAAATGCAATTTAGTGAACTCTTAAAAGTAGGAAAGAGAATGGGACAGTTGTGATTTTTTTCAAAAATGAAAATTAAAAATAATTTCTTATATTTTTTATTTAATATTTGAAATTTAAAATATTGACTAATACAGATAATATTGACTTTCTCTTTGCAGGTATGTGAATGTCTTTCTTTATAAAATCAAACGCCAAAATCTTATTTCGTAAGTAAATTTATAAAACAAATGGTGAGATTGGATATATAAAATGTTGAAAAAATCGAAAATATACATATAATTTGATATTTATGTTTTACCATTCAATGGAATTAAAGCTTGAAAACGCTTGGAAATTTCAACAAATTCAAAGTCAAAAAATAAAATTCATAAAACTCTTCAGCTTGTTATTCATTGGACATTAACTAAATTGTTATACCAATTTATTATACCATAAACCATTTTCTAACCAATTTTATTGAATTTAAATTTTATTTATTGAAATTAAAATAATTTTTCAACGTTGGCCCTTCCAAAAAATATTTCCATGAGTAAGCTTTCTCAAACCTTTTCAGTTTGTTATATGAATTTCAATATTTACGTTTTTGAAATAATTTTCTTACTGAAAATTTTAAAGCTGGTGGTAACGCTGCTCAAAAATGTTTACTTCTTCAGTTTGATATAACTAATTTTAGTTTAGCAAATTTAGTTTATCAGATTTATCTGTATACATGTTTTTAACAAAGTTTTTTTTTGATAATTTTTCTTTTTTTAAATTTTTAAACTGGTGGTAACTCTACTAGAAAATATGCAACATCAATTTTATATTGGGTAATCTTTGTACATCTTACCAAGTTTATTTTTCACATTTATTTTACTATTTTCATTATTTTTCTTTCTTAGAAATATAATTGAGTTGGTAACTCTATTCCAAATCTATCATTTACCAATTTTGTCGCTAAAAATTTGTTTCATACAAAATTGAAAAATTTTACAGACAATTTTCACTTGATAAATACTATGCAATATTTCTATGCTTTTTTCTATACTTCGAATTTCAACTAGGTGGCAACATCCTTAAAAATTAATTTTGAATTAAGACTGCTTATTTTTTTATTTGAGGCTGCTATTATAAAATTTAATTTGTAACATTTTTAAAAAATTAAAAAAATCGAAAAGTTGGCAACTCTACCCAAAATTTTTGAGCTGTTTTTAATATCAGCATATTTTATTCTTATAAACATCTTGGATTAAAAATATTCTAAAAGTACCTAATAAATTACTTTTCCATGTGCAGTTTTTAAGAGCGAAGTCCATAAACATAAGTATTATAATGTAATCTTTATATATTTTATCGATTTTGTCGAAAAAATTTGCATCATTGAAAATTTATTTCTTTTTCATAATCAATAAAAATTTAAAAATTTCTTGACAGTTTCAGTTTAATTTCTATAATGCAATTTTCTATAATGCAATAAGTTTGTACCTAATTTTGCTACACTTCGATTTTTAATTAGGTGGCAACCCTATTTGGAAATAAATTTTGGCTTACAATTTTATTTTTTGCTATTTTGAGACTTGTTCGGTAATTTTTAATTTATTACATTATTTTAATTGAAAAGGTGGCACCCCACCTAATAATTAATTTTTACTTAAGCTTGTTTAAACTTTCATTTTTGTAGACTTCTTTGGTAATATTTGATTTATTGTATTATTTTAATTGACTGAGAAAAGGTGGCAACCCTACTTAAAAAATAATTTTGTTAAAACTGTTTCATATTTCACAATTTCAATGCAATAAGTTTGTACCTACACTTCGATTTTTAATTAGGTGGCAACCCTATTTGGAAATAAATTTTGGCTTACAATTTTATTTTTTGCTATTTTGAGACTTGTTCGGTAATTTTTAATTTATTACATTATTTTAATTGAATAAGAAAAGGTGGCAACCCTACTTAAAAAATAATTTTGGTAAAACTGTTTAAAATTTCATAATTTAAAACTTCTTTGGTAGTATTTTATTTATTACATTATTTCAATTGAACAAAAAAGATTAAAAGCTGGCAAGGTGACAATGAATCTTAAAATTTTGCTCTCTTCTTTGATATCAGCATAGTTTTTGCTTTCAACATTTTAGACTAAATACTCTGTCATAAATTACTTGTAGTCGCAAAGTCCTTTTACGCTGATATCAAAACGGAGTAATTTATAGCAAATCAAGTAACTTAAGCATGCAATTTAATTGAAGTCATTAATACGAAATTAAGTAATTTCTGAAAAATAAAGTAATTTATGTGAAACGCAGTTATTTAGCGTATGCCAAATAAAATAATTCATCAGAAATTACGTAATATATACTAAATAAAGTAATTTATGCCAAGCTGTGAACTTAACATTATTGTACCAAAGTCAATTGTTGGTCAACTCGAGAGCGTCACAAAGTTAAATGACTGAAAAATGAAGCATTAAATACGCATGCATATAATTTTCACCGTAATTTCGCACGAAATTTAACTAAACTTAATTAAAAGCCACTATCAAACTAATAGCTATACTTAGTTACGTTTTTTTCCTATAAAAATGCGCAAAATTACATTCACCAATAAAAAATAAGTGTGTGAATTTAATAAACGGTTTGCATTTTTTTAGAAGAAATTAAAAGAAATATATGCCATTACTTGCCTTAAAGTAAGTGCCAAGCGCAACAGTAAAGTGTTTACCATATAATTTATTCAAACATATATACAAACATACATACCATACACACTATGTAATTAACGACAGCTAACGCGTTTGGGTCTCTCAGTTTTCTGTTCTCTGCCTTGCCATGATACACACACACAATTAAATATATATACAACTATTCACATACATTCTTACCTACAAAGTTGCCAGTCAAGCGACTATTTTGTTGCCATTTATAGCACAATATATGCTAACGGTATCTGGCATAAGAATGCCGGCATAGTCACATACATACTTATACATATTTCCCACATTTCCGCAATGCACAACAACAATAGCAAAAACAATGACAAGCCAAATGCACACACTGACCAATAATAATAAAATTCTTGCAAAGCATAGCGCGGATGGCAGCGTGTGACCGCCAGCAACTGAATGCGCTTTAACCCATATTTTTGCGCTCCAATGGCAGGGAGGCGCAGCGAGGTTTAGCGGCAGGTACTTGGCCATAGACCTACTTGAGCTGAGCGTAAGGTGAAAAAATAAGTAAAATATTATTTTTATTGTTTCTGTGTGGCAGAGGAAGTGCAGCGTACAACGCAATGAAAAGCAAAAAAAAAAGTAAATAAATAAAGCTTCTAAGCTTTTTGCTTTACTTAAACATTTTGTAATTTTTGGGGCATAATTTGTAGATATTAGTTTTGAAGCCTTGGCAGTGAAAAATATTTCTTGTTGCTATTGTTGTTGTAAAACAGACCAAATTATTCTAATTCTAACTTATTTTTATCAAAGACTTATTGACAGATTTTTGGTCTTTATTCTCACTGATTACATGAACTTGACCATATAGATACTGACTCTTCCTTTTCTTTGCACTCATAGCCGGTGCTATCAATAATGTTATATGAGTTCTGTACAAAAAACCAGATGGAAATTTATGGTTTCTCTGAAAAAAATCTTGTTGAGACTGTATATTAAAAATGCTGTGAAAACTGTTTTATTAAGTAAAGTTAGTTCAACTGCGCCAGTTTAAGTGTTTTGTTATAACAGTAAGAAGCATCGAAAGCCGGATTGCGGAACTTTAAGCCGCTAACCCAACCTACTCCCAACTCATGTCTCTCTTAAGGAACCAGCGAATTAAATAATTCTTCATGGAAAAGAGAAAGAAGAGAAGTCTCACCTATCATACGGACTGACTGACACCTAATATGCTCCCTACTATCCATATGTCTTAGTTTTAGAGGTGACGCTTCGATGACAGCTTTTTATTTACCAGAGTACTGACACATGAGTTGTATCAAATTTTCCACCGAAAATGTATCGTCAAGTGAAGTTTTTAACTTTGCCTTTACATTTAAAAAACAAGGGCATAGACAAAATACGTGCTCAGAGTCTTCTATGCACTCTGTACACGTCTGATAGTACAGTACTAAGATCGCTATAGAGTCGCAACAGATAGCTTCTAAAGCATCCATATTCATTCAGTATATGGGTTAGATGGAAGAATAAGTCCCTATGTTATCTATTCATCACGAATGAATGTTCGGGATTAGTCTATGGGACCACCGTCCTTTGGTTGAGGTTTGTCGCCATTGCTGCCACTATACACGGCTCTGATAGCTGGTCAAATCGCACGAATTCATCTCCCTGGAACATAATGGGCGGCATACTAGCTAAATCTTCAGCAGCGTCGCCAGTTGCCACAAACTCGATTTTTTTACAAATTTTGGTGTTCGAAAGTTTTAAACACTACCCGGTAAAACACAGTTAATCATACAAATAATTTTCTTTTTCTCACCTTAAGAATTATCTTTTGTTGTTGTTTATGAACATACAAACCTTTTTAGCGAATATTTAAACTAAATTATTGTTTGGTCGCGCTTAATTTAGAGTTCATTAAATTGTTCAATGAGAACGCTTGGTAATACTTCAGATTTTTGGAGAAAGAGTTCTGGTAACCTACTATTATTCTGTCTCTTCCTTCCTTCCTGTCTTCCTTCTCTTTATAAATAATACTGTATATGCCAGTTTTCTTATAAATGGACGGTCTCACAATAGACCTCACACCATAGTAGCCTCAGTATGTGCTTACTATGGTATGCATTTCCAGCCGAACCCAACTTACTGTATTGTTTAATTGCAGCTTTTAGTGTGATGAATTGATGAAGTTCGGATGTCGTCAAGTGGAGAGTATATCGTGAATTCCACTTGAAGTAGCCAAAGAGAAGCAACTTTCTAAAAGAAACAACATTCTTAAGTTGAGATCTATGTATGTAGTATCATTTTCGTAGTATCAAGGTCAAGTAATAATTATGGTTTAATTTGACTAAAGTTTAACGGTTTTGAATCAAAAGTTTTCTACAAATTATATTCATAATGCAGTCTTTCTTCATTTTATAATTTTTTTACACAAAAATTTAAATTTTTTATCCCTTTATTTTCTTTTATTTTTTTTTAATATTTTCAGCTGCAAGTCATCTTAATCTATTTAGTTGTGTTTTGGCAACTTTTTAAATGGCAACTCTCCTTAAATGTAAAAAATATTTTAAAGTATTAGCTTTATGTTAAGTTCCTAAGTTGTGTGCCTATATTGTAGTATAGCTATATATAGTATATTGAATTTTATTAAGTCAATTGAAAAGGTGGCAGCTCTTTTCAAAAATTATATCAAAACTCAGCTCTTAACTTTCGCACACGTTTGCTGTTTACTTTTAAGCTCAAAAATTTTTTTACCGAAAAACTTTAAAAAGGTGGCAACATCTAAAAATTTATTTTGTTTTAAAACATTCAAGCATAAAACTGAGTAGTAAAATAAAATTATTTTAGTGTTTAACTTTTAAACTTAAAATTTTTTTACCGAAATTTTTTAAAAAGGTGGCAACATCTAAAAATTTATTTTGTTTTAAAATATCCAAGCATCAAACTGAATAGTAAAATAAAATTATTTTAGTGTTTAACTTTTAAACTCAAAAATTTTTTACCGAAAAATTTTCAAAAAGGTGGCAACATCTAAAAATTTATTTTGTTTTAAAACATTCAAGCATAAAACTGAATAGTAAAAAAAAATTATTTTAGTGTTTAGCTTTTAAACTCAAAATTTTTTTTACCGAAAAATTTTAAAAAGGTGGCAACATCTAAAAATTTATTTTGTTTTAATACATTCATGCATATTAATGAATAGTAAAATAAAATTATTTTAGTGTTTAATTTTTAAACTTTAAATTTGTTTACCGAAAAATTCCAAAAAGGTGGCAACCTCACAAAATTTATTTTGTCTTAAAAGATCCAGGAATCACACTGAGCAGTAAAAGAAAATTATGAACACGCTTTAGCCATTATTATTGCGACGGTTCCTGGGCATGCTGCGAACATGACGATATTTCGTTGCGGAATCAAATTTTGTTTCGCTATACCATTTTGTTGCTCTCAATCGATTTGAAGTGGAAAGCACCCTGTATCTGCTTGATGTTTCTTTACTGCCTTTTCTATCCTGTTACTTGCCACAGTGCCACAGTAACGAATCACCAAAAGAAAAACATAAAAAAATAAAAACAAAAAAGCCTAACTCTGCACAAAAGTTATATAATTTCCACATAACCATGGCCAACATTAACATACATTTTCGCAGCACCGGTCAAACGAGTGTCAAGCGAAGCACCCAAGAACATAGTAAGCGCCAACCTGTTCCGCCGAGCAGTCAAACGTTCGATCTGACACACAACGCTCGTTGCGCCACAGCGCGTGGAACCGGTAAGGAAATTAGCGCTATGGAAGTGGCGAAACAACTAGAAATGCACGCGCCAGCGCACACATTGTCGTGACCAGTGCATGCACGCATACGAAGAAAATGCTTGCTTGCATTCTGACCAAGTTTTGCGAGAGTTCCACCACTGCTGATGCTGCTTCTTCTTCTTTCGCGGCCACTTTTGTTATTGTTTATTTTTAGCTTAAATCGGGTTATATAAGTTAAGCTTACATCAATCGCACTTCCAAAAAGCCTGTTTATACATGTTGTTTTTGAGATTTGTTGCAGCAAAAAAATGAAACATAGCCAAATGTTGCAAAAGTAAAACCAAAATGAGAATTTTTTTTCTCTGCAAAAAGCTATTTCTAAAAAATTCTCTACAAATATTTTGTTTTTTTTTAATTTTTTTTGATTTTTAGCGAAAAAAAATATTTTTTTAGAAAACTAGTAAAAATTTATTTTAGAGAATTAAAAGAAATATTTTTTTTATAAAATTAACCAAATTTTTAAAAAATTCTCTAAAAATATTTTTTTTTTACTATTTTTTTGATTTTGAGCGAAAAAAAAAATATTTTTTTTTAGAAAACTAGCAAAAATTTATTTTAAGAGAATTAAAAGAAAATTATTTTTTTTTTATAAAATTAACCAAATTTTTAAAAAATTCTCTAAAAATATTTTTTTTAAATATTTTTTTTGATTTTGAGCGAAAAAAAAATATATTTTTTTAGAAAACTAGTAAAAATTTATTTTTTAGAGAATTAAAAGAATTTTTTTGTTTATAAAATTAACCAAAAAATGATTTTTAAAGAATTTTTGAAAAACATTTGTTAATTTAATGAAAAAAAAATTCTTTTTAATTCCCTGAAAATAAATTTTTTTAAATGAGCTGAGAAATCCCTTAAAATTTAGTTTTTAAATAAATTATAAAATATTCCAGATAACGAAAACAATATTTTAGAAAATTTATTAAAAAAAACAAACACTTTTTTTAATTATTAAAAATTTATTTTAAGAAAATTAGAAGAAAATTATTTTTTTTTTTTTCATTAAATTAACAAAAAACTTATCTTTAGAGAATTAAATGAAAATTAATTTTTTTTATAAAATTAACCAAAAAATTATTTTTAAAGAATTTTTGAAAAACATTTGTTAATTTAATGAAAAAAAAATCTTTTTAATTCCCTGAAAATAATTTTTTTAAATGAGCTGAAAAATCTCTTAAAATTTATTTTTTAAATAAATTATAAAATATTTCAGATAATGAAAACAATATTTTAGAAAATTTATTAAAAAAAACAAACACAGTTTTTTTAATTATTAAAAATTTATTTTAAGAAAATTAAAAGAATATTATTTTTTTTTGTTATTAAATTAACAAAAAGAAAATTTTTAGAGAATTTTTGAAATAAATATTAACAAAAATTTAACTGACAAACTGAGTAGAAAAAAGTTTGCAATATTCGAAAAAGTTTTTCTTTTAAATGTTCTAATTTATAATAAAGAAATGTTGCCAAAAAAATTACATTTTTATAAAATTTTTAGTAATTAATAAAATGTAGTTAATTTCTTTTAATTGAGAAATTAAAATAAAATTTTGAAAACTTCCAACATTGCTTTGTAAAAAATGAGAACATTTAAAAGGAATATTTTTTAAGAATATTTCAAACATATTTGCCAACTTCTCTATTTCAAAAATATTAGACTTTTTTTTTTAAACTTCCAACAATTTTCACAAATTCTTTTTCCAATTTCTCTATTTAAGAAATTTTTAGATTTCTTTTTTTTTTAATTACCAAAAAAGTTCTGCAATAAAAAAATTCTAAAAAAAACTTCAAATCTTCCATAATTGTGCAGCAACTTTTACCAAACATCAGCCAAGCCGCTCAACTGTTGTCAAGCTGCTGCGCCTCGCATACATTTGCATTTCTTATCAAGTTTTATTACCGTCATTTAACATTTTGACCATTGCGCGGCTGGTCAATCATGTACCGTAATTGCAACGCGAATGTGCGTGTGTTCAAAAAATGTTTCGCTCTTTGGTCAATTTGCAGAGGCCTGTGTTGTATTTGCGTTCGTTGGCTTGCCGGCACTCATGCAGATTTATGACGCTGCATTTTGAGTTAACGGTTTTCCGGTACGTCTCATTTGCAACAAAGTGTCTGTTTAATGTCAGTGTTTAATGTTAATTTTTATGCGCGAAATTTGTGGCTTAGAATGATGATTGAGTGCTCTAAC
Organism: Bactrocera tryoni; assembly: GCF_016617805.1. Classification (NCBI taxonomy): domain Eukaryota; kingdom Metazoa; phylum Arthropoda; class Insecta; order Diptera; family Tephritidae; genus Bactrocera; species Bactrocera tryoni. The sequence continues at coordinate 67,151,683 of NC_052502.1, read as the reverse complement.
CTCATAATGCTTTGTTGTGTGAAAGTTTGTTGCTTAAGTCCTTTGATTTGGGTATATAGTATTTTGGATGAAAGTCGCATTAGAAGCCAATTTTTGACTTGATACCCATAAAGAAATGGGGATTGAATAAAATTAAAAATAAATACACTAAACTTAGTGCATTACAGTTACCCTTAGTCGTTAGCTCTTAATCTTTTGCGCCGTTGAATGGCCGCCTAAAGGTAGTCAACATTTACTTTTGGCCTACAATTAGGCGCATTTCAGATTTCTCTAGGTTGTTGCCATTCTTCAAGTGATATTATCTTCAGCACAAAACTATTTATTTGAAAAATGGTATATTTTATCGTTTCTATGGTCTAAAGTCTTCAACCGTGTGAAAATGTTCTGTTTGAAACACTGTATTTTATAGCTGTCATACAAACTGAATGATCTAAATAAAGTCATTGTATGGATACCTTTTTCATTTGTGAAGGATATTAAGCAACTCAAATTAACATTTCTTTTTCTTTTCTTTCAACTCTTCTATTGCTTTCTTGTACCTCAGCAGTCTAAACACACAAATTAAAGTGTTTTTCATCGGTTTCAAGTATCTAAATTTGGAAACCCTCTTCAGCTCATCACTTTTCTCCAGTTAATGACTAAAACAAGCGCAAATCCATTAACTTCTTTTTTAAATGAAGCTAGTTTCTTGACATGTCAATCAAGCGCTTAAAAAAATGCATTAAAATAGTTTTGGAGATACCATGAAAGAAAGAAATATGTTACAACCATATTAGCCTTGAGCAAAATACCAATGAAATCATTTACAAACATAAATCAACAGAAATTTATGTAATACAGCGTTGAAATGGTGGCTAAGTGATATATTGCGCTGAAAATATATGTCCGAATATATATTTATACAAATACTTATATGTACATATAGATACAGATATATAGACTTGAGGCCAGTGAGGCGTAGAAATTTTTGAATTTTTAAAATATCTTATAAATGGAAAATTATTTATATATATTATGCAATATATGTTTACAACAAACGCAATAACGTCACACATTCGATGACTTATTGCTTTCATCCCATTCTCGTTTGCACGCTTTAGCGTTTATTAGTTGCTATTGTTCAAGTTTTCACCGATTGAACATTCAATCACTCGGCTGTATTACATATGTGTTGGCGAGGCGGCAACTTTTTGATTGAGGCTCGTGTTTACTATGATTAATTTATACGTATGTAAAATGTAACATGATTTTAAAGTGCCGCCAGTCAAACGTTATGGAAATTTTATTACTTTGGATAAAATAATATGTATTTTTATATTTTTGTTTCATTTTCTCTGAAAAACAAATTAAATACATCTTCATGCAAATTAGATTTATTACAGTTTAGGAAATTTTTATAAAAAGTTTCATCAATTGAAACGTTTCGGTAAAAGTTTTACCAATTTTTAAATAAAATTCAATGTTTGCTCTTTGTTCGAAGCTCATTTTTGTACCGATAACATAAACATATTGACACTTAGAACGCAATAACTTCACTTCCAATAGATTAAATATCATGAAATTCTCACTGGACAATCGGCAAAGATAGCAGATTCTAACGCACCAGTCGAAATATAGATGGCGCCATCAGTGGACGCTAAATTCAAAAAATTCCTGTTTACTTTGGAACGCTCCTTTCATCGCCCGGAAAATTTTATAAATCACTCACAACAACACTACATAATACTTATCCAGTGAAATAAACTAATAAAAAATGTGCTTTGCCTACATTTAAGCGCACAACCACAAATTTAGTACAGTGGGTGCATGTCTGTACTAAATTTGTGGTTGTGCGACGTGGATAAAGCTAAAACTGCCATTCCTTACAGCCTTTTTCAGTCATTTTGAATTACAAAGCTTTCCTGAGTGACTGACTTCTTAAACTGATTGAGTGCCGATGTCAAAATTCAGTTTTTCGACTTGTTCAAAAAATTTGGAATCAAACGAAAGCCAAAAAGAGTCAAAATTTGTTGCGCTACAAACAAATCTAAAGATATAGAGCATATAAAATGGCTACAGTGGAAAAGTAGGCTGCCAGCCAATTGCTGAGTTACTTTCTACTCATCATACATTGATGGACATTTCTCTTAAAAAGGAAAAGAAAAAAAGAATGCCTACATTTAGGATGTTTAAAAAAATACTGAATACGAAATAGTTACCAAATATAGAATTTTAAGTTCAGAAATCTAGAAGTTACCAATATAGAAAATCTATCTATAATGCAAATAAATATCTCATTACTGAATTATTCGAATAAAATATATACCGTAAATCTATAAATTCACTGAAGTTGTTTCTAGAGAATGATAGAATAAGAGCAAGCACACATGTACTGTATTTTTCAGTTCAGGGCTAAGGTCGAAGAAAGAATAAAGAGGAAATATCAGTACATAAAATCGATATAGCAAAAAGTCGACTTATAGCAGACGGTTCATTAAACGGAATCTTAATTTTCTTTACGGCAGCTCTGAGTGAACTAAATAGCTCCAATGTTAGCCTTTAGCATATTTTTTGGCTAGCACAGATAGTTGAATTTCAGCTTTATATGTGATATGTCTCAGCTCATACCGTTTTCTTCTTCCATCAAGCACCAATCACTGCAATCAAACTTAACCCTACATACTTTTCTCGGAAGAAAATATCAATTAATAAACGAGTTGTTATAAGTAAAATGCAATGTATGACTATTAGTCATAGAATTCTGCTTCATATCAATCATTTGCTAATGGCTTTTAACAATTAATTCCCAATAACGCCACCGCAAGTTGGCTAACGATTAGCCGCTAAACACAAAGCGAGTGTTAACTAAATTAGAGGAGGAAAATGCCGCACTGCAATTAATTGTAAACTTACGCAATTATTATGAACTCAACGAACTGAGCGTCTCAGCATTTGACTCAGAACGCTTTGACTCTCTACATAAACTCACGCTCAAGCCACTGACACCAACTACAAGAAGTCGAACTCAGCTAACGGCAGCTCTGCAGCGCGACTCACAAGCAAAACATACTGTAAAGCAAGTAAAAAAAATCTAATCAGCGTTTGAAGAACGCGCGTTGTGTACACATAAGCCGCTTAGCTTCTTCCATAGTTCAACAACACCGCAGGCTTCTACTTCACTTCGTCTGTCTTCTCGCTTAAGCGCCGCCAGCACGCCGAGTTAGTTCCTCATTCATATTTGCCACATTCATACAGCGGAAGCGGGCGTCTTCGGCAAGCACAGTTAGAATCTTAAAGCTTCTTAAAAGCAGCCGCCGCCACTGCTGTCCTCGCCGCAATCCATCGTAGTGCTGACTGTATACGTTAATCTTAATTGGCGGTTGCATAAATTTAACAGTTCTAATCCTGCGCTAACTGACAGTCTGCGCTGCGGCTGCAGTTAAGAATATGCCGTAAGAACTGGCGGTGAGATAATTATTATTTATTTGCGCTTAACCCTGCGGAAAGGTGGTTAAAGTTTGTGAAGTTTGGCTGTGTGGAACGCGGCACTTCCTGGTGAAACTCTTAACTGCATTAGTGACATTAAAGATTTCTGTTGGTAAATGAAGCATTATTTTACTTGGTATGAGTGGTTCAGAAGACCTGCAGGAGACATCTTTGAATATGCGCTGAAGTTCACTGTGAACTGGAAGTGATTTGAGGTTAATAAGAGGCACATTAATGTTTCAGGTGTTTTACTACAATGTAGAACTCGGCTATCGAAGTTTTAGTTCAAGTTTCAGTTGGACTTTATAAACATTGACTGAGCGTACCGAAGATCTGAGCCTTTTATTTTTCTGATTCTGCTAGACTCAGCTAGACTTAGATGATCTTTTAATGCAACTGTTAGGTCAATGTGAATGAGTCTTATATTTTTATAATTCTGTTAGACTTAACTAGGCTTAGATGATATCTTAGTGCAACAGAAGGATCGATGTGTATGAGAGCACCTCGAACCACCTCCTCCATTTGCACCTTGAACATAATCTGCCATTGCTCTAGACATAATTGTAACAAATGTGCAGCCATGCTACAGCCAGACAATATTAAGAATACGACTCTAAATAAATAAAAGATTGAAATTTCCAAAATTTTTATTTTCGTAGTATAAAAATATGCTATAAATAAATTTGAAGAGAGATCCTGAAACGTAAAATAGATAAATTTGGTTTACAGAGAGGCGACACACATGAGAACGCAGATTCCAAGCAACAAGTTCTAAGGTTCATGAAAGCTCCATGAAGTGCTTCTGACCTAACCACAACGACTTTCAAAAATGAACCGAAGTTGTTTACTAAGTTATAAGGTTAGCCATAAAGTCCTGCCTACTTGTATTGAGATTGCTATAAAATATGCCTGTATTTTTAAGAAAACTATTAACTGTTTTAGTGAAAAAAACTGAAATTCCTAAACATGCTCATATTAACGCAACGCAACTCCGCAGCTCGTTTTGTCGACAAAAGCTAACACAATTTTGAATTGCAAAAAATTTCCACATCCGAAAAACAAAAAAAAAAATTGAAACTACAATTTAGCCGCCGGCACCCACAAGCCCATCCATCAACCGTCACTGCGGTCAAAGCTGTCAGTTTTGTCATGCTAACCTGCGCTCCCCAACTCTCTCAGCCTCAATGTCTCCCGCATACGCGCAGCTGCTGTCCGCAACATGCCAGTGGTGAAAGGAAATTTGAATTTTGCGCGAAATGATAAATTAAAATAATTCGTTTTCATAAAAAAAAATTATATTTTCGCGCAGAAATTTGTAAAGGAAGTGATTTTTTATAAAAAAAAATAAAGTGTCTACTTTCAATTTCAGCAACAAGTTTGGTACTTTTTGCAGCGTGTAGCTGTCGCAGGTGTTGCTGCCATTTAAACGCTAACTGACAAGAAAACAAGCAAAACCGTTCAGTATGGCAGCACCGAAGCGGTAAAATACCCTTCACAGTTGCATTTTTTATAACAATGAAGGGCATAAAAATATCTATTACTTGATTTTCTTCGGTATTTCTGTATGGCAGCTTTATGCTATAGTGATGCGATCGGTACAATTTCTTTGGAGTTTGTAGCATTGATTGTCATCTGAACAATTCCTTCGAAGACTGTAGCAATGCTTTGAATTATAATCAGCGCCGAATTTTGTGAAAATAACTTGTCAAATAAAAAAAGTTTTTCATACAAAGAATTGAATTGCATCACGCAGTTTGTATGGCAACTATATGTTATAGTGGTCTGATCTGAACAATGATGGAATTTTTGGAAAAGCAATTAAATTTCTATGCTTGGTTGTCTACAGTTAGTTTTTAGCTTAGCTTTCGTTGAAATCATCTCAATGCTTTATGGCAAGCTATAAAAGCTCTCGCCACAATATTTCTGCCATGAAAAATATACTTGTATTTACAACGAACAATTACTGCGCACTAGAATATTTTCTTGAAATCTAGCTACAGCAATATTTTTTATAGAATACTGATTTTTCTTTTCTCGACAAAATATTATAATATTTACAAATAATTAAAATAACTTTAAGTTCTTGTGTAATAAGCTTGTTTAAATATAAGTCAAGATGGAAGCGGATTAGCCTGACTCGACTATGATTTTTATTATTAAATATTAAGAAGGCTATGGAGTTCAAGTCTGGATACCACTAAACCATTAAGGCGGTCCTCTTTTAAAATTTCATTAAAATATCGACATTTTTATTGTGCAAATCGAAGGCTTAAATTGCCTAGAATATGTTGGCAAAATGTTTTTTCGAGCCGTGAATTAGTTCCAACGCAACACGACTTTGAACGGACTGAGGGACTGTTTTAAAACTTTGACATGCGTTTCCTTGAAACAAGATTTTTCAAAACTGCGGGCATTCTCGTTTTTAAACCATTGAACCAATTATCTTCGTGTTTTGCCCGGCGCTGTAACCTACGAAATCACAATATTTTGATCAAGAACGATTTTTTACAACAGGTCAAAGTGGAAAAATCATGCGAAAAACTATACTTTATTTTCAGGTGGCCGCAATTTTGTTTCTATAACGAATATTGTCATGTTTTTTAGCTTGAGTCACCTCTACGAAATGTTATCATTAGGATTCGTTTGATTTTCTGCTTGTAGACAACAAATTGCGACCTGTATCGTGCCCGCAGATGAGGTCGATGAGTTTCAAAATACCTTAAAGAGGTGCCTTGCATTTTTCATTTATTTTTATCCAATAAATACTTTTGTTGCTGCTTCCATATGAAAATTCGCGAAATCCATGCAAGCTACATTGGCTTCCATTGAACTTTACTTTCTAACCATTGCAAAAGAACTCTGCGACATGCCACACTTGATCCGCATTCCATCAATCAATAAAAATATGTCTGTCTGCCTGCTTTTTTATTACAAATATTTATGGCATTTTTGCTATAATCTCTTTTCGTTTTTTTCCACTCCACCTGTTCTTTCATAACTGTCAATGGCAACACTATGTATTGCCTGTAATAAATTATCGAAGGCGAACAACTGGAATTTTGCGCAATTAATTCAAGCATTTCTGAGTATTACTTCATAACTGTGCTATTTGTTCCCTCTGGCTTTGCAGCATAATAAAATCTATAATTCAATGAATTGATTGCGGATTTAACGCTCATTAAAATGATTAATGGAATTGATTTCGGTGTAAATAGTTGAGTGAAATAATATTTGGAACCAGTTTGTGATTCACGGTGAATGTGAGATGACAGTTTTGAGAATTATATGAGTTTTGTGTAACAGTCGATTCAAATAAACCATGCAGAGTATGTTGATAATATGACAGTGGCGATTGATCATTGATATTATACCTTATGGTGCTCGATCAGTACTAAGCCAGATATTGGAATTTGGTAGAGACGCTTAACATGCTCATCTCAGATAGCTAGATTCCACTAGAGCTGTTATATAAGTATTTCTTATGGAGTTAAACTATGACCACGGAGCAGGGCGATTAATTTTTTTTACTGTCCCTTGTATGGCTAATAAAGTGAGCGTCAGGGTCTTCCACCGTAGTATCGCAAAAGCAGGACTTGTTGACTGTCTTACTGTCTTTACTAATTCCAAATAACTTAAATTGTGAGAAGCAGGTTAAAGAGTTTAGACAGATGTTATATATATTAGGTTGTCAAAAAAGTCTTGCGGTATTTTCGCTAATTGGTGCTTAAAGCGCGTAGTTCTAGTTTTATTCGTCGCATCTGGTCATGCTATACCTTTTTGGAAAGCTCATTTCACGCGCTAACACGTGTTTGATTGATTGTCGTTTCTTTTTCGTTCGTTCGTGAGTTATAGCGTCGCAAACATGGAGTAAAATAAAGAGAAAATACGGCATATTTTACAGTACTACTACGATAAAGGCAAAAATGCATCTCAAGCCGCCAATAAAATTTGTGCAGTTTATGGACCCGATACAGTTTCCATTTCCACCGCACAACGATGGTTTCAACGTTTGCGTTCTGGTGTAGAGGTGGTCGAAGATGCGCCACGCTCCGGAAGGCCTGTCGTCGAAAATTGCGATAAAATCGCTGAATTGGTCGAAAGAGACCGACATAGTAGCAGTCGTAGCATCGGTCAAGAGCTGGGCATGAGTCAACAAAAATTCATTTCAATTTCAATAAAAAAAAATCAATAAAAAACCGCAAGACTTTTTTGACAACCCATTATATGAGAGTAACTTACTTTACAAGCGGAAGATACTCTTACGATTAACTGACAGCAGCAGAACATCGACCTCGAACACATAATTAGCCAAAACACATTGAGCTCTAGTGCGTCGCAGCTCTCCAAAAGTGAACCGTGAGGGCGATAAGAGAACTGTCATCAACATTCAGTGCAACAATATTTTGAGGAAGGTCTCTTTCATAGCGGCTTACTAGCAGTTTCCAGGGATACCGGTAAAAATCAGAAAAATCCTAGAACTTCTATAAAATTAATCATAAAGGCCCTCATAAATCGACAAAGCGCTTTGAGCCGATCACATAATTTTTTAAGACAGCTATGTCTCCTGGTTTGCTGAATGTATGACTGTCGAGTTAATTCAAGCTCGCTATTGAAACTACTTGGTTGTTTTCAGCTCACCTGCTTTCAAGTACTATTAGAGATAACTGCACCTCGTGATACCCGCTTCAAGTTTCCGGTCAGACCTTGTTGCTTTTGCTACTACCACTTGTCCACTCATCAAACTCAATGACTGGTGACATTTGTAGCTTGAACTTCAAATGTCTTAGCGTTAGAAGAAATCAAATTCAAAGTTTATAATATCCCTACAAGCTGAGTAATTTAGCACTATTTCTGACAAGACTATGCTAAAATTTCGAAAATTTCACACTTTTTAGTCGCCTTTTACGACAGGCTTACCTTACCGCAGGTAACATCTACCACCTGCCTGCTTGGGGAGCCTATTAAACAATAAATTATGGGTCTCATTAAAAAGTAGCTTGATCGAGATCGGGGGTTCAGGAGTTAATTTAAACCTCAAATGAGCGCTTAAGGTATCTAACCTCTTTGAAAGTCATTTCGGTTGCTAGCTAAATTGTGTCTGCTTAAAAAACTACCGCGGTCTGAAGACCGCAGGTCAAATTTACAGAGTGTTCTCAGCAGTTGACTTCCTTACAAACCTTTCTGCCTAACTTCGCACCTTCTACGTGGAAACTTACATAAATGACTACATTCTTTTCCTAGCTAAATCACCTCATTAGCAGCTGATTGAAGAGTTTTTTTTTAATTATTCTAACAACTAGTCAAATACAATCACTTAAGAAATCGCTACTGATTGCATAATCTAATTAATACGATTCTAATTAAAAATGCCACAAGCTTGCAACTAAATGCAAATGCCAATTTATGTAAGCGGTCAAGTATTTGCTAAGCAAACCGCTTTAGTCTAATACAACCAGTTTGTTAACGACCAACTTTGCAAGACATCTGCAACGAGCCGGTGATGTAATGCAACAACACGCCAGGCAAAAACAACTCTCGACAAGTGAAATCGAAACGGCAACTATTTATCACTCAAAAATAAATAAATAAAAATAAAAATTAATAGTTATGCTAGTTATTCTAGAAGTGCTGCCTTTACGTAATATTACCGTTAGTAGTTTTGCAAAAAAAGCAGGGAAGAATAATAATTTAATCAACACTAAGCTTAGTGGTCAGCCTTGACTTAAGGCTGGTGGATGAATTTCGTGTAAATTTGGAGCAATTTCGCAAACGGTAAGACTTGTTTATGCGAGAATATGTTAATGACATGTAAAAAATATTATAAAAGTTAAAAAAAAATAAAATAAATAAAAAAATTAAGCAATTTAGTTATTCAAAATTTGTAACAGTTTTAGTTTTTTTTTGTGCAATAAATCATGCATTTTTAGTCGCAAGTCAAAACTTAAAATTCATAATCCGTTAATTCTGGCGGCATGTGCCCGTACTTTTATACTTTTTATTAACAGTTTAACCACAATTAAAAAATTTTGAGCATTCTACGTAGGTTGCCTTTTGTATTTCGGGTATTGCAATCTGGCAACCCACAACTTTGTCGTAAAGTTTGGCATTTTTGATGTTATGCATACTCAGAACGTTTTGACATACCAACGCTATTTATCTTGCTTACAGTAACTTCAAATATTCAACTCGGCCATAAAAGAGAATTAAAATTCAAACATTTTCGAGCGATTATTTTTTACAACTTTCGCCGTGGATTAACATAGCAACAGTGCAACGATGAATTAAATGCAGTTTTTGGCGCTGCAGCTCCATCAAGGACCAGTGTTTATAGATGGTATGGTGAATTCAAACAAGAACGTAGATCACTCCAAAAGGAATTTCGTGAAGGTTATCCGAAATCAGAAATTAAAAAATAAATTGTTAGAGCTGATGAAAGTTTACGCTTTGATTCCATAACGCCCAAGATCACTTTGCTAATTATCGAATAGCTCGAAAGGTTTCTGCCGAATTTACTTCGAATTTTCAGAATATATTTCAAAAATATTATATTTCTTTAAGAGAATGCAAAAAATACTATTTTTTTTAATTCTAACTACCCTAATCGCTTAACGAAATATTATATACACGTAGCTACTAAAATAATAATTACAAAATTAAATTTTCATAAAAAACATGTAATTAGACAACACTGCTTAAACAGATATTTTTTCTTCCTCTCTCTATCATCATCAATTTTCAAAGTAGAAATCATCCAAGCGGACAACTCTGCGGGAAAAGTGCTTGCTATCTCTTTCTTTACGCTGCCTCGATTCTCTCTTAAATAATACATATGTACTTTTAATTTTCAGGTGTGTTCCTTGCGAGTGAAATATATGTATTTCAGTATATAAAGTAAGGGAGGGAGTGCAGAAATAGCAAAAATAAAAATTCTGACCGACTATAAACAGTTATATATCCAGTTTGTGTGTTCAAATTTCAGGTAATCATTTCCATGTCAACTATACTCCCTTTAATTTTTTTCCTCTATCACAATCAGCTGTTTTTTCCAGCAATCTCTTTACTTTGCTTTATAATCTATTTTTCTTCTTTCATAAAAATATATGACAGGCAATTTGACAGTTGCTCAAACTCACTCAAAAATTACTGCCTCGCGTGATTTCAAATGAATGAGTCACAAATTTCTCTAAAATATTATGCATAAAGCTACTCTTAAAAAGTAGTAAAACTACAATCATTAATCTGATTTCAAACAGTTTTCAAATACCTCTTGTCCTTAGAGCTTATAGCGGTGTTCTTCCTGTCTTATGAGCTATGTGTTTCCTGGCAACACCCAGAATTTCCAAAAATTAATTTACCTAGAATAAAAATAATTTAGCTTATAGCAATTATAAAACCATTCTGTCCATCGGATCGTTCATTCTTTAGGTCTACCATATACATAACACTCACTCATTTTGCTATGTATGTTTCAAATCTTTTGTAGAAACCCAGTATCTGCAGAACTCATAATCCATTGTCAATCAAAAGTCATCAGCTAGTAGAGGTTATGGTTGGCAGGTTGTGTCTCTCATCTGTTCATATGAAAAAAATGTGTTAGCGCATAAAGTGTGTGCAGCTTAAAGCATTTCAAAGACTGTTTTGGAAACTGGCTATATTCCGATAAGATAGTTCGAACTGTCAATATCGGCACCACCGCTCTGTGATTATTCTTATATGACTGTTTAACAGATTACTCCAGCTTCCAACACAGTTTTCTGAATTTATTAGACACGATTTCATACCAGAATAATCTATTGCAACGAGTTTATTAGTTTATAACTAGAAATTGAGGAAATAGTTTATTTTAGTTCCGGCTTCTCTGAGTATTGTAGCAATAGCACCGAAATAACTGCGAAACTGGGCTACAAGTACATTTTTTATATCGTTTTAGGATCTACGTCAGCAATTTTGACTAACACAAAAAAGTTCGTCGTGTAACAGAAGTGAGCCGCTAAATAAGCACTAACAAACAACCAGCAGGCAATTTGAAATTCTACAAAGCACTCTGCAACGTAGTATGTTGCATGCATTAAAAGCAGCCGGAGTAAAGAAAGAAATCACCCTTAAAATGTACACTCAACTGGCCAATAAAGGACCACGTCCATTAGTGCTATGCGGCCCATCTGGCTCCGGCAAAAGTACTTTGCTTAAGCGACTCTTCGAGGAGTATCCGAAAACCTTTGGTTTCAGCGTTTCACATACGACACGCACACCACGTGCCGGTGAGCAACACGGCAAAGATTATTATTTTACTGAAAAGCAAGAGATGCGCGAGAAGATAGCGAATGATGAGTTCATAGAAACCGCTACTTTTAGTGGTAATATGTATGGCACAAGCAAGGCCGCGGTGCGTGAGATCCAGAGTAGCGGCAAAGTGTGTGTCTTGGATATCGAGCCGCAGGGTGTGGAGCAAATTAAGAAAACCGATTTGAATCCCATACTGGTGTTTAATAATCCACCAACCATCAAAGACTTGGAGTTGCGTTTGCGCAAACGCCAAAGCGAAACCGAGGAAACGCTGCAGAAGCGGCTTGCCGCTGCCGAGACGGAGATAGCTTATGGCTTGAAACCTGGAAACTTCCACAAGATCATACATAATGTCGAAATTGATGTGGCTTATGCAGAGTTCAGGGAATTTATTTTGAGCGAGCTGAAGCAGCAAGAAGCCCAAGGCGTCCAAATATGTTGGGAGTGAACGCTGAAAAGCATCTAAATTTTCACTAAATAAATAAAATTGTTACTTGAATTATTGGAAGAAAAAACTATTTGAAACAAAAACATACCTCTCAATGTTGTAGAAGTTCGTTAATAAATGCTTATAAATATAGAGAAGTTTTTCATTTTTCTGCGCATAGGTTTCAAAAAATATTTTGGTTGGTGGCAGGAAAAGTTGTAGAGGTTGATTTAGAATTTGAAATGCTGCCACATCGGCTTCTACGGTACAGCTTTTCTAGCTGATGTCTGGTAAAATTCATAACCTTACTGCTTGGATTCCGTTAGGTCAATGAGTAGTTAGAACGCACTCAGAGGTAATAGAACACACGAGAATAGTGGAGGAGTGGACCTCACATGCGCCTAAGAGAGGCTGGTTGACGGGACGCTTCTGTGCGACTTCTAGATACTTTTGGAATATAGTAGCACGCATGAGATCTTCTAAACTACTTGTCCTTGGCAAATTTCAATCGTAGGGATTCTTACTGGAGATTGTCCGCTAGGCATGCATGTGGTAAAGCTAAAACTCTTGACGGAGTTGACAAGTTGTCAATGCTGTGTGGAGGAAGCTGAGGGGTTGGTGGCGATAGGTTCTCCACCACTGATCAACCTTTGCAAGACTGAGCTTCAAACAACTCAGCAATCTTACTTTTGGCGAACGAGGAGACATAGACCAAACTGATATTAGCCACATCAACGAATTTGAGAGCGCCTCAATCCGCTTTGTCGATTTGTAAGGATTTTATGATATTTTAGTTTACGCAACTGACTGGCGTTCTAAGCTGTTTAAGTGAGATATCTTTTAAGTTCAACCAGTTGAAATTCAAACGACACTATTTAGGAAGTCGATATAGCTTCAACAAATCAAATCATCGCTCACACGAAGCGGTAATTAAAAGCCCCTTTTTTAAGCTACAAATGTGTATATTTTTTTCAAAAATCATATTTAACATACACTTAATTGCGTTGGCTTGGTTTATCCACGACGGACTCGTCTAATGACTCGTCTATTGCTTCTATTACTTGTTGATGAACTGCGTCTGTTCCTGCGCTGTAACTGTCGTTCCTTCCTACGGTAAGCTCGACGTGCTTTTCTGAGACGTTCCTTTGCGAGACGCCTTTCCTTCCTCAGCCTTTTCCGCAGTTTTTTTATTGTTGCTTTATAAGCACTTGTGCTGTTCGAGGAGGAAGTTGATGATGTTGAATTAGTAGTGGTGGTGGCGTCGGTAGAGTTACTGCTGGTAGAATTAGCAGCAAGAACATGTTGCAACAACACACATGCGACCAGCGCTAAGAACAACTTCGTGGGCCAATTCATTTCTTAAACTGTGACTTCAACTGTGACTTTTTCACATATTTCACCGCTTTATATAGTGAATGCTTTGCGGAAAAGAAATTATTTTATAAAAGGTCAGTTTATTTTAACATCACTGTTAAGCAAATAATTTTTGCTAGCGTCAATTCGCCGTTTTAAGTTAGCAAATGATCCAACATATGGTCCATTGTTCTCTTATTATACGTTCAAGGTAAAGAAATAAAATAATAGCATAATATCAACTAAAACATAATTATTAATATTGTATCAACTTTCGACGCCGTTAATAACATAAAAACATACTTATTATTTACTTTCTATATTTAACTCATGAATGGCTTCTCTCACTCTTAACATATAGTGACAAGTTTTGTTATAATCAAAACGAACTACTAAACTTCTCTAGTAACTGTAAACTAGTCCAGTCATTTCAGCTTAAATTAGGTAAGAATCTCGGAATTCGATATACCCTACCACATGTAGGTTTTGAGACAACTTTAGTGTGTCAATATATAAGTAGTTACAGACATATAAATGGGTATATCGAATTCCGAGGTGAACTTACTATATTGACTGGACTAAACAGGGAAACGTGATAAACGAAGCCAGCCACGACCGAAAATTCCATAGTATTCCGTTACTTCCATTCACGACAGCACTTAGCAAAGATTTTTTTTTTTGACACTTCAAACGCGCTCGTAAAAAAGTTTCTGTACGAAACTGTCGGAATCACTACTTGTGACCGATCGATTAAACAGCAACGGCAACGGCCATTGTCGGCAAGGAAATTGGCAATCAGCATCGGTCAGTTTGGACCGATTTTTTATACTTTTTTCGGATAGCATTGCCTGTTTTCGCTTGTTCATTTTTTTAATTTTTCTAGAAATTAAGAGCGTCGTCCCATGTGATGGGCTCGCACCTTCGTATTAAACTATCGAATAAATTTTTTGTTATTATTTTTAATATATGTATGTATATAAAATTAAATATTATTTTAAAATTTATAGTTACTCCTTATTAATGGATGTATAAAAAATGCATACATATGTATTTAGTCTGCAGAAGCCTTACTCTAATCTAGCTCGAGTGGAGTACCCCAAGGCGCTGTATTAGGCCCACCATTATGGAAACTCATGTATGACAGGGTGCTAAAAGGGGTGGAAGAACGATTAGAGCTTACCAGAGGAGATTGGGAGGTTACTTCACAGCATTACTTCGCAGTTAAAGTATCTGATGTCATAAAGGACTCTAAATTCAAATTTAAGAACACCTAGCGTTTACTCTCGGTAAAGAAAACAAAATTTATAATGCTCTATCGAGAATGATGGCCAATAGAGGCTGTGCGTGACATCCAGGGAGATGAACTCGAGCGATTATATCAGCGCCTAAAATAGTATCGGCAAAGACAGAGAAGAGAATCAAGAGTAACAGCGATGGCAAACCTCATCCGAAGGGCGCTGGACGCACAGACTTATTCCGCACTCCGGCCTACGTTGCTTGCCCCTACTATAAAAAAAAGAAGCTACTAATATGAGAACAAGTAGGAATTGCAATTTCGGCTGAAATATATATTTTATATTAAATAAGAAAAATACGACGTAGCAAAGTATTGTAAGCATTTTTAATAAATACATATTTCTCTGCCATATTTATAAGTAAGTGAATCTTGTCTTGTCTCTTTTGATGTTATTTGTTTACGCTATTACAGACACAGTATAATAGCAGAACAATGGACCACATGTTGGCTCATTTGCTAACTCAAAACGGCGAATTGACGTTAGCAAAAATTATTTGCTTAACATTGATGTTAAAATAAACTAATCTTTTATAAAATAACTTCTTTTTCGCAAAGCATTCACTATATAAAGCGGTGAAATATGTGAAAAAGTCACAGTTGAAGTCACAGTTTAAGAAATGAATTGGCCCACGAAGTTGTTCTTAGCGCTGGTCGCATGTGTGTTGTTGCAACATGTTCTTGCTGCTAATTCTACCAGCAGTAACTCTACCGACGCCACCACCACTACTAATTCAACATCATCAACTTCCTCCTCGAACAGCACAAGTGCTTATAAAGCAACAATAAAAAAACTGCGGAAAAGGCTGAGGAAGGAAAGGCGTCTCGCAAAGGAACGTCTCAGAAAAGCACGTCGAGCTTACCGAAGGAAGGAACGGCAGTTACAGCGCAGGAACAGACGCAGGTCATCAACAAGTAATAGAAGCAATAGACGAGTCAATAGACGAGCCAATAGAAATAGACGAGTCCGTCGTGGATAAACCAAGCCAACGCAATTAAGTGTATGTTAAATGTACTAGTTACTACTATAAATACTTGTACATCTAAAAATAATATTTGGGTGGTTTGGTATGAAATCGGCATTGGCATCGGTCGGACACTAATCGCCACTTCTATCCTCCTTGATAACTTTCGAAATATTTTCATGCATTGTAGTGATAAGTAAGGCGAAGAGCTAAGTAATATATTTATTTTATAAGGTGGTATATAGTTGGTATAAAAGGTATCAAGTTGAGAGGAATTCGAAACGTAGCTCGATCGGAGATGATTGGAAAATGGTGTATTTTATGGAGCTCTGTAAACATTTGTTTATAATATTAACAACACAGACATGAAATAAATTATTGTAATGGAACTAAATCGGTCTAGTGGCTAAGATAATAAATATGATTGTCTGACTTGACTCATGCCATGCTGCGTTATGTTTTGCTACGTTGTGTAGCTTCATTTATAGATCTTTTTTTTCAAAATTATTTTATTTATTGGATCTGCTTTTTCTTAAAGCCTAACAATAAGTTATAAAATCTTAAATCTATTTAAAAACTAGACAGGCTCAAGCAAGTGATGGAGCTGTTTTGGTGATACGTTGCTCTTTAATAGGCAGGCATGTCTCTTCTTTTAAGGCGTGTTTGATCGCAGGAATGTACCAAAGCATTAGGCAAAGGGTCTCGGTGTTTAGATATATATTTAATTCTGCTGTGTTCTACTTCTTTCTTTACCATAGGGATACCAAGGTCTTTATGGATATTTTAGTTACGCATGTACCATGGTAAACACGTGATTGTTCTAAGCATTTTTGATTGAAACCTTTGTAATATATCAATATTAGTTGCAAGGTCGTACCCCACAGTTGAATGCCATACATCCAAATCGGCTTTATAACCGCAATATATAAAAGCACTTTGTTGTCTAGGCTAAGTTTGGAGTTTTTATTTAACAGCCAATTTAAATTTGCAGCTCTAATCTTCATACAAGTTATTTTACTAGAGATGTGTTTTCTCCACGTGAGCCTTCTATTTAGGAGAATACCAAGATATGTTACTTCATTTGGGGTACTAAACTATTGTTTATTTTTATTGCCGGGCACATCTTTGGTCTTAGCGAAAATGTAATATGCTTACACTTCTGTTCATTCACCTTTATACGCCAGCTCGCTAGCCATTCTTCGACAGAACTTAAATGCTTCGCTAATATTCTTTATGTTAAATTGTGACATTTGTTACGGTACACTATAGCTGTGTCGTCCGCAAAAGTTGATTAACTTCATTATTAGCTGTTGGAAGATCTGCTGTATGTAGATCCTGAACAGGATATATTAAGTATGCCATGACGCTTGTAACACCTACAAGGAAACGTCGGAGATACATATTATAAAATGTATATATAAATGATCAGCTTAACGAGCTGAGTCGACTTAGCCATGTCCAGCTGTATATACGCGAACTTGTCCCTCAGTTTTTAAGAAATCGATTATAAATTTTTCACGCGATCTTTTCTCCCAAGACCGACATCTGACTATTATAGTCTGACTATTATAGCATATAGTTTACTAACCAACCGATAAAAACAAAGTTCCTTTTACCTCGTTGTTTTTACTCTCGTCTAGCACAACTAAAATTCAAATATTTTCATGAGAGCCATCATCCATCAATCATCAGAAGGATTATTAAACACCTACTTTTGTATTTTTCTAAGTTCAAGGAAATCTTTCCGCACCCAAAATAAGCTTCAATACTGACGTGCGTGAAGCTTTGCTCTACTCACTGAACTTGAAATATTTCGTCAAGTTTTTGTTAAGAAAACCTACACAACAACAACTGTTTAGACAAGTGTAACTCAAGCACTGTGGGTATATACAATAAATAAACAGTTATAAAGCAAATTGGAGTTACTTAAACACCTTCATGCTTACATAGTCAACACTTTAGATCAAGATATAAACAAATTACGCATCTAAAGCTACAATCCAGCTGCAGTTATCTACTTGGCAAGCAGAACCTTTGATAAAAATAGCTGATAAAAAGCTGCTAAAGCTGTGTGTGAGCACACATACAAGCACAATGATAAATATATATATTATATATACTAAAATATATATTTTTGTGTAAAGATGCTGAAATATTTTATACTTAGTACAGCTAACTGGCACAGTTGTCTGTGTAACTGGTTTTTCGATTACCATGAGAACGTCTCGAGGGGCTTACGAAGACAGTCTGTATTCTGAGCGCGAACGGTTTACGATTTAATTAAGAAACAGTTAACTTTTCATTTTTTACGCGTTTTTGAACTGGAAGATCTCTATATCTCTATAAGATAATTGCTGTGTTAATTTAGATGAAAATATGTGGCGGAAGCTGCGGGGCTAGCGAGAAAAATGCGGAAACAGCACATAAAGCGTGAAGCAGCAGTGATTGAGGTATAATTATTGTAATTAAAAATCATAAATACCAAAAAGCAATAAATTACATTTAGTTGGTTCAAGAAGAAACGTTTAAGTAATGGTTTTTGAAGCCTGCCAGCAATCGAAGGCCTTTATTCCAGCCGAAAAGTGTAATACTGAATACAAAAATTATATTTAAGTTATTTAAGTGTAAAGCGAGCATTATTTAAACTGCGTTCACACGCTGATTTTTTGCTACTCATTATCTGCAAACTCTCCTTTGGTCTCGCTGAAACGACGAATCCTCGCTTACAAAAAGACCGGTTTGAGCAATAAAAGAGTTCGTGTGGGAACGCAATCAGAACTGAGATTGAATTCACTCTTTTATATGAAAAATTTCTTTTAAAAAGCTACCAGAAACGATCTAAAGTATACAGTACTGTATACCCAGACTTTTAGTAGACTTCCAAATACCTATCTAAGCTTAAAGCACCTAAAGCCATTTTTATAATACATAAACTGCTGATATAACTTATTACTATAATTTTTTAAAGGCAGTGGTTATACAAATACATATGTACATTACTTAAAAAGCCGAATATCTCGAGAAGTATTAATGATAGCGATTTTGACCTCGAACTTTTTTATAGCAAATAAAATTTTCTACAAATTTGTCATGTACGTTTTTTCTATAGCTCTTGTCATTTATGAGATATATACAAAAAAATGCGAAATTCTTGGAAAAATCGGATTTAGAGCCCCGTACTACCTCGCCGGTGTGAGTTACGACTTTGTTGCACTGGGCACTTTTGTAGAGTGAAGAATTCTGAGAAATCAAAGTGATGCCATAAAATACCTCTGATCTGTAGGAATTTAAAGATAAAAACCCACGATTGTAGTGTATTTTCTATGGAAAATTTGTATAGGCCTTGGTCCAGTTCTTAATGTTAATATTAAGGGCTAAAATTTTCAGGGAACTTTTTTTAGGGTATTTCCAAGGAAATTTCGTGTTAATATTAAGGGCTAAAATTTTTAGGCAATTTTTTTTAGGGTATTTCCAAGGAAATTTCGTGACGGGACTGAAAAAAATTATAAGCATATAAAGTAGAATTAAACTTGGAAACGTGATGCTTAGATGTATTTCTTTATATATTTCATATTATTTTTATATTTTATAATATTTTCGAAATCACTAACTCTAGTCTCGGCTATCGTGTACGCTTTACAAAAAAACCTATCGAGTTTAAGATAATTTTTTTCGCAGACTAAATGGCGCTTTATACGTTTGTTTGAAAGCGTATGCATCAGCTGATCAACTTTTCTTATAAAGAAGCGCTCAGTCTTTTAAGAATCGGCGCATTACATAGGATATCAAATAATTTTCTTTTAGCCAGCTATAGAACTTCAGCA
This sequence comes from Bactrocera tryoni, assembly GCF_016617805.1. Classification (NCBI taxonomy): domain Eukaryota; kingdom Metazoa; phylum Arthropoda; class Insecta; order Diptera; family Tephritidae; genus Bactrocera; species Bactrocera tryoni. The sequence goes on along the minus strand of NC_052502.1, from coordinate 67,132,069 downwards.
TACACTCTGAGCCGTAAATTCAATTTTAAGCAAAATTTCTAAGAAACAAAAATTTATTTCAGTGTCCGAAACAAGTTTTGTCTAAAAGTAGTTTGGCTTAAATTACCTTCCAGCAAGAGCTTTTTTGATCATGGAAAGAAAAAACTTCATACTCCAGTAGCTCATTGCTGCAGGTAAACGTAGAAAGAGGAAATTAACGCTGCTAGGTACTGCAAGCTTTTGAGCAAGTGAAGAAAGTTTTTTGCTTGAACAGCCATTGTATCCATCTATATATATACATATATACATATATATAAAAAAAATGTATATAGAAATGATCTGCATGATACGCCGAGTTGATTTAGACATGCTCATCCCTTTGCCTGCATATATGTATACGAACTAGTCCTCCAGTTCACGAGATAAAGATCATTGCAAACATCTTCTCCTTCCCAAGAAGCTGCTTATTTGTCGAAATCATCGATATTAGATCACCAAAGCATATATGTACATAGCTGCCATACAAACTGAACGATCGGAAGCAAGTGTTTGTATGGAAAACGTTTCCATTAGAAGAGATGTCTTCACGAAATTTGCCATGGGTTATTGCCTAAGAAAATGATGTAATCTCCATTCAGATCGAGTAGCTGTAGATTATGTATTTAGGAAGTATATTATAACTTGAAGCCGAAGTTAACGTTTAATTTTTTGGGTTTGCCGTTAAATAATCGTTAAGAATTGAATGCTAGTCTAATTCCATAGCCTTTAAGCATAAATCCATCAAAGCCAGTGCTAGCAATGAGTCATTTGCCGTACTAACTGCAGTAATTTGCATAACCTTTAATTTATAGCAAAACTCAACGCGAAAATATTGCATCTTATCTAACGCTTAGACAACGTTATCAGCAACCGTCAAGGCTATCTGGCGGCTGTGGCTAAAAAACAAAAAGGAACAAAGATCAAAAATTAAAAAAACAAAAGTTAAAATATGAAATAAAAAACACAAAGATAATAAAATAATATTTTTGCAAAAATAAATAAAGCCGGAGAAACCAGATAAGGAGTGCTTATCGAAACAGATTATTTTGCATTTTAGCTGGTTGTATACCGTTACATAGAATAAGTAACACCAACTTAACTGTTAGTAGCTGCTAATAAAGAAAGGTCTTTCACAAAGCGCAATATAAGCACAGATTTGTCTTAGCAAACACGCTAGACTTTAACATGTGAAATAAATATCAATTTTTGAAGACTCTCCAAAATAATATATAATTGCTCGCTGAAGAATTTTTGCTTAAAATCTTTCGTTTTCATACAAAATTTTAGTTTATGGCCGACTTCCTTTCATATATAATAATATAGATTACACACGCTTTGTATATAGACTATATATCACCGAAGTTGAACAACAACAACATCATCTCAAAATCAAGGTTGCCACTTTCACCAGTTGCATGCAATTTTTATTTTATATTTAATATCAATTCGCCATGCAACAGCCTTTACACACTTATGACACTCATTTGACCTTTATCACGCCGACACGCCCCTCAACATATGCATACATACGTTCGCGTAACGTAATTATGTTGATTGAAAATTTTCCACAACACAATTTTGCGCATATTTTTCGTGGCCGCAACAAATCACCTTAGCTAAGTGGCAACGTTTAACCCTTCACTGGTCAAAATTTGATGCAGCTTACGCCCATGAAAGTGGCCAAGTACGAGGGCTGTACAAAAAATACAGGTTTCCATATTATATACCGTACTTACTGTTGTTTCTTCTTCAAGTCAAACATTGTTAAGACTTCCGTACTTTTTTAAAACTAACACTTGTGTGGCTTAAAACAAATACTTTTAATATAAAAGTTTGAAGGTAGAATCAATAGACATTATGATGCTTTAATGAGATATCATTATGCTCTTTATTCTCTTCTCTCGCGTACAGATAAACTAACTTGGAAACGAAGGAAAAGTAAATTATGCTCAAAGCTCTAATATTTCTTAATAAAAGCTCGTGTTTTTTCGTTTTTACTTGTCACAACTTTTTCAGATGCAGAAGCCTTGGCTCTGTCTATGACTCCACATGGTGGATTATTTAGATGAAATAAATTAAAAGAAATTTACTTTGGCCAACACAAAAATTGCTAAGTGAATTTCGATAAAAGAAGTGAGACCTACGGACTCTGAATTAAAGGGTTCTGTATACTTCTTTGTAATATTTATTCAAAAAAGTAACTAGTTTTGCAGTGGTGTATCTGCGGCTACAGTGAATTATATTCTATAGAGTCATTATGTGGTGGAGGGCTCTAGAAAATACCACCAAGATATTTACCATACCAAGAAGTGAGACCTACGGACTCTGAACTAAAGGGTTCTGTATACTTCTTTGTAATATTTATTCAAAAACGTAACTAGTTTTGCAGTGGTGTATCTGCGGCTACAGTGAATTATATTCTATAGAGTCATTATGTGGTGGAGGGCTCTAGAAAATACCACACTTGCAAAGGAACTCGAGAGTGTTTAATGGGCAGCGCTCATCAGCATGTGTGGTACACTAAGGTCCACTCCAACCATGGCACTTAATGCCATCTTGCAGATAGTGCCCGTAGATAGCGTCGAAGGTGTGTGGCTATCATACTTAGAGAACTTGGGTTCCTAAAAGAACAAGTGTCTGAACACTCGAAATTCCTAACACACTTTTATTTCTTACCGGATTACTTGGATCATTGGATCATGGAGACACCAACCTAACTCTGGCCGCTCCTTCTTGGCCTCCTTCAGAGAAATGACGATACACTCAGAAAGTAAGGCGGCGATACTAGCCTTGAACTCATGAATACTGCGTTCAGGGTTGATCAAGAAGTGCAAAGACCGCCATCAGTATAATGGGAGCGGAGCTAGACCAGCTCTACGCCACCATCGGTACATGCGCTGAGTCCTTTTGACCCTAGATCGATCGCAAGATATTTAGTGAACTTTTTGTCCTCAGTAAGACTAGCTTTTAACAGGCCATTTCCCTATTGGCGTACAAGTGTCTGAACATTCGAAATTCCTCACACACTTTGATTTCATACCGGATCACTTGGATCATGGGTCGCCAAACCGAACTCTGGCCGCTCCTTCTTGGCCTCCTTCAGAGAAATAACGATACACTCAGAAAGCAGTGCGGCGATATATGAACACTGCGTTCAGGGTTGATCAAGGAGTGCAAAGACCGCCATCAGTATAATGGGAGCGGAGCTGGACCAACTCTGAGTCCTTTTGGTCCAAGATCGATCGCTAGATATTTACTGATCTCCTCAGTAAGACTAGCTTTTAACAGGACATTTCCCTATTGGCGTCCATGATGTACAGCTGGGAATCTTACCCATCTGCAAGAGCTGTATTGAAAAGTACGATGTGGAAACAGCTCAACACTTCCTTTTTGACTGTCTCGCGTTTGGGGTGTTAGGACTACAATGTGTTATCTCTCTAGATCAGCCATCTAACCAAACCTAACCTTCGCTCATTTCTGTATGTTACGGACATATCTAAGCAAATTCAAAACTTTTTTATAAGGTCTCTGATGTTCCTTTCTCGGTGTTACTTGGCAAACTTGATAATCAGGGCATAAATTATGCATAAATTTTTCATAGCAATCACTTTAACTTATGTATACTTATATACTACTATACAGTAGAGGCCCGCTAATCCGGATCAATTAAAACCGGCCCCTATCCGGAATATCAGGGAATCCGGATTACCAAAGACATATCAGAACTATGTACTCGTATTAAGAAAAAATATTTATAAATTTCTGTTTGTATATTATAACAAATAATACACATGTTCCAAAAAAAAAAACTTAAAACAATAAGGCATAAAAGTGAATGTAGTGAATAATAAATATGTGATCCGGATTAGAGAATACGGATAGAGAATGTCGGTCCGGATTACAAGGGACATAATAGAAATTTTGAATTTTTTAACCCTGTCCGGATTACAGTGGAATCCGGATTAGGCCGTGTCCGGATTAGGGGGCCTCTACTATACTGTAGTATCTCCCAGAATACCAAAATGAGACTCCTGACTAACAGAGTCACTAAATTACGATAGTGACAATTAGAGACATGAGACAATCGTGACAAGCAGAATACCGATATTAAACTCTTTTAAAATGCCGAAAAGAATTTAACAATTATTTTCTGGACTTTCCCGATCGCCTTTTTGAGTTTTTTGAGTTTGTATATCACAAAGAAAAGTTTTAGCTTTCAGCTTTGCTGTAAGACCCACAGACTCATTGATCACCTCTCGTAAGCTCCAACTTTACTGCAATAAACACACACGTCTTTCGGCGCATGTGTAAAATAAATATTTCCTTCGCAAATTGCGCCAATGATACGCAGCAATGACCGACCGTTCGACCAGCCAGCAACAGATATGCAACCACAACAACAAAAGTAAAATAGCAACAAAAGCAGCAGTTTATTTATTTATATCTACAGCTGTTGGCGAGCTGTGGAGAAAGAAGTTGAACCCACCACCTTCAATTTTATGTTGCACCAAAATTATTGCTTCGCGGTTTGTTTTCGATTAAAACACACACACACACGTACACATGCATGCAAACTACGCTGCGCTTAAGCGCCGCTGTTTGCTATGATTTTCACTTTCGTTTTCAACTTTTATTGCTCGTTCGCTGGTGTGCATGCTGCCGACACAGGCAAATCAAGCAAGCTGGACAGCCGGAGGGGGCAAGCGGACTGTATATATTGGTGTGTGTGTGTTTGTATATATTTGTTCGCCTGCTCTTGATGACTCGTTGGGCGGCCGATCATTCGGTTGATCTCCGCTTGCTTGATTATTGTCGCTACAGTGGCTTATTGTTGTTGTTATTGCTGTTGATTTCGATTTCATTTGCAACGAAAGTGAAAATATCGAAATGTGTGTATAAAAGCAATGAATTTAAATAAATTAACGTAAGTTAATCACCGTCGTATTTATGCGTGTCGCAGCCGCTGCGTGCCAATGGCGCAGGCGCTCGGCGGCCGATCTTCCGCAGCTGTGCTGTCGGCATGCGCTTTCGATTCACTTGCTGAACTTTATTTGTATTTCTCGTGATTATTGAATATTTATGTGTTTCTGCCTTGTCGGTGCGTGTGTGTGTTTGTTGTGAACGCCTATCGTTTACCAGCTTTCTTGCGAAGAGATATTAATGAGGGTCAAGTCACTTGAGAAACCGCTTTGGGCGAACACACGGCGCGATTGGCATGCGCATTGGAGTGGAGTGTGAATTAATTTCGTGCGGTGTGGATGAGTTTTTTTTTTCATATAAATTTAAGTGATTTTTATTATTCATTTTAATACCACAAATTATTATTTTTTTTCTCAATTTCACATATGTACGCACAAGTGTGTATGTTTCTTTCAACAATATATGATTTTTTTCAAAACCACTTATGATTTTTTTAAATTCCCCTTGTGCATTTTTTCTTATTTCACATTTTGTTGTTGTTGCTTTTTTATTACTTTCTGTAATATATTAGTTTCTTATTCAACCTCGCCTGTGTTTGTTGTTAATTATGAGGCTGTTAAAATTTTCACTGACAAATTCCCGCACACACATTTAGGCCCATAAAGATAACGAAAAAAAAAATATTTTATTAAAACTATGCACCCATTGTGTTGAGCTAAAAATAGTTAATGGTTTGGTGAAAACTATTAAGCCGGCAAGTTTGCATATTGAATTGAAAAGAAATTTTAGTGAATTTTATGGTTTCACGGTGAAATTTTGATACTATTGATTAGCGTGCGCAAATTATGAACATGTTTTGGCAATGAAAAAATGTGGGTTAGAAATTGGATATCAAAAAAAAAAACAATAACATAAAAACCTGAAATATTAACTTCGGCTGCAGCGAAGCTGCAATACCCTTTACAGCTGCATTCCTTACTTCCTCACTTAAAGGTATAAAAAGCTCTCTATTTGATTTTGATCGCTGAGGTTGTATGGCCGATCCGATCTAAAGAAAACTTTTGAAGGGTTAAAACATTGCTTTGATTAGCTTAAACGGACTCAAAACGGTGAAAAACTCAAGTAGAATCAATGTAAAGCGACAACGCATTATCGTGGTGCAGAAACCGAAAATTTTCGGCCCATAATTCCGGCCTCTTTTTAGGGATAGCTTAACACAAACTACGCGTAATAGTCAAATAACATTCTTTGCTGACGTTTGAACGCTCGGAAAGCATTCGGAGTGTACTATATCTCGACAATCGAAAAAAATAACCTTGATTTTTCAACAGCTTTGAGGTGTTTCTTCTGCTTCGGCTCACCTTTACCACGATATTCGACCGATTGATCGTCTATTTCAGTGGTAGCATAGACTGCATAGAATCAAGACTCAACGCCAGTAATAATACGTTTCATGATATCCTGGTAGACGGTAAGCGTGGTTTCACAGACGTTAACGCGACGATGTTTTCGAAAAAAATTAATGATTTTGGAACTTATTATGCTTCCACTTTTCTTATTCCCAAATGATCTTTCAAAATGGTGTTCACCGATCCTTCCGTTATTCAAACGATGCCAGTAAGAACTCTGACTGTTAAGCGTCGATTCTCAAGCACTAATTCCTTTATGTTGTTGACGTGTTGATCTACAGTTGATGTTGATGGTCGTCCTGAACGTGGTTCGTCATCAGCGCGTTCTCAGTGAATAATTTGTAGCGATCAGAAATACTTGTAGGTAATTAAGAAGCAAAGTCCTCTCTCGACGAGCAAAAGCCAAACTCTATAAGTCGCTCGTAATTCCCGTCCTGTTATATGGTGTAGAGGTTTGGACGATGACAACAACTGATGAGTCGACGTCGCGAGTTTTCGAGAGAAAGGTTCTGCGAAAGATTTATGGTCCTTTGGGCATTGGCAACGGCGAATATCGTATTCTATGGAACGATGAGCTGTACAAGATATACGACGACATTGACATAGTTCAGTCTATTAAAAGACAGCGGCTACGCTGTCTAGGTCATGTTGTCCGGATGGACGAAAACACTCCAGCTCCGAAAGTATTCGACGCAGTACCCGCCGGGGGAAGCAGAGGAAGAGGAAGACCTCCACTCCGTTGGAAGAACCAAGTGGAGAAGGACCTGGCTTCGCTTGGAATAACCAATTGGCGCCACGTAGCGAAAAGAAAAAACGACTGGCGCGCTGTTGTTAACTCGGCTATAATCGTGTAAGCGCTGTCAACGCCAATTAAGAAGAAGAAGATATTTGGCACAGATGTATGCATTTTCAAGTCTTAACAAGCTGCTGAAGTCGGCAAGTACCCGCAATAACATATCATGTTTTGACAAGCTCTGTTAAGAATTATATGACAGGGAAAACCTGTATGTCCAAGTTCAAAAACAAGCAGCAGCTACCTAAAAGCGCATGGCTTATGGAGAAAGTCGTTGAGACTTTATTTATGAAATAAAATCAGATTTGCTAAGCGACGAAATACAACTGCAGTGTCTACAACGTTAGTTACTCGAGAGAACTTATTGGCTATAGCAAAGAAATTCAAAAACAATAAAGTGACTGGAATTGATGTTGACTCCAACAAATCGCCGAAAGAAGCTATAACTGTAAAACTCTTCCATAAAATTTATAACGCTTGTATAATACTAGAAAAGACGTTCTCCTTAACATGACGCAAGAAACCATCAAAAATAAGCTTCTTCATACCGCTCTTTGTGAATGCTCGACGGTGTGGGTAAAGTGTAAGTAAACATAATAAGAAACCTCTTAGACAAAAACAGAGGAGAGAAACCATATTACGAAAATATCGCAGCGGCGGTGGTTCAGCTCATTCAAATGACGGTGGACGCATAGACTTATATCGGACATTCATTTATGAATAAACAGACAAACTGCGGCGCTGTACTTCCTCCTGACCCAAGCCATAATTGAACATGGGTGCTTTAGCAGATACCGCTGTAGTTAATCCGACATGCATAGAGTTAATAGAGGACTCTCAACACCGATTCCTTTATTGCTATCACGAAGAAAAAACTACAGTCGGTGGAAATTTTGAAGACACTCACGTCGACTGTGAAATGGAAAACTGTCAGCGAGGCCAAAAGCCAAAGACTGGTCAGCTGCGAAACAAAAATGTTAACTAAAATTATGAGATAAAACACTCTCCCATTTTCGGACGGAAAGATGGAACAAGCATTTTCGAGAGAGTGCTCGCTGGAAAGATATTTAGCGCTAACGAAAAAGTAATCACCGGGCGCCAGTGTATAAATTCAACGCGGAACTAAAAACTCATTTCTTATGACAAAAATTTATATATTTTTCCAAAAGCCATAACTCATAGGTACATAAGCGTATTAGTACATGTTACAAATCATGTCAATTTGGGTTTGCACTCAATCGGAAGCGACGGTTTATCCGCGACGTCTGACGAATCGTCTAACCCTTCTATTGACATTGACACTTCCTTCTGAAAGCGCATTCCTGCGCTGTATCTGCAATTCTCTTCTGCGCAAACGACGACGTTCCTGTCTGAGTTCTCTCCTTTCGCGACGTCTTTCCCTCCTTAATTCCCTCCTCAATTTTCTGATTCTTCTTTTATAAGCACTTGTACTTGTGCTGTTCGAGGAAGTAGTCGTGGATGTAGAATTACTACTGGTGCTGGCGTCGGTAGAGTTACTGCTGGTAGAATTAGCAGCAAGAACTTGTTGCAACACGCAACATGCGACCAGCACTAAGAACAACTTCGTGGGCAAATTCATTTTTTGAACTGTGACTTTTGCACACATTTCACCGCCTTTATATAGTGAATGCTTTTCGGGGGAAAAAAAATAATTTAGCAAAGAACAGTTTGTTTTGACATCGATATTAAGCAAATATTTATTTCCAAAGTCGAATATGGTCTGTTTTCTTGTATTCTTCTACCAACTATCGACGGCTTGCATAATTTGGTAAACAAATTGTTGGTATACAGCACTGGCATTTATTAGAAGTGAAAATATTTGTCGTTCGAACCAAGTTAGTTTAGGTTTTGAGGCTGATATCTGCGTTGGAACATTTTTGCGCTGCGGCTTGTACTGTTGAAGCAACGGTCCCCTGAAATGGCATAACTATAAATACAGTTATCTATTGACGAAAAATTATGTTTAATCGTTTTAATTCGATTTAGACTCCTCAAATGTTGAATGTTTCCCTTGAAGGGAAATTCGTTTGACATTTTCGAGATCCCATAGGTTTTGGAAGAAAGATAAGTGTACTTAGAAAATAATCTGGTACTATTATGCACGAAAGACCTTCAAGACCTTGGTTAGAACCCAACTTCCTTGATCATGTTTCATTGCTATTGCGATCACTTCTCGGCCTACAAAATCGTTTTCAATAAGAAGCCAATACCCATTCAGACTCGTTTTCAGGCTTTTAGGAACATCCTTTGATTCTTTAAGATCAAGGTATACGCCAAAACTCAGAGAAAAAGGGTCAATTGATAGCCCAGAAACGGCATTAGGTTAATTAAGCTTTAGAACTCTACCACTCTGCGTGCTTAGCTTGCAGCTGACATAAGGTAAATTCATCAATCGTCTGAGCATTGTATAACCTTTTTAACGCAAACAGTTTAGTTGTCTTTAATGTATCATGTGAATTCATCAAATATTACGAACAGACTTTGTGCAGACATATGTAAGCTCATTTTTGGCTCATTATGAGGCACCAGAAGTTGGCTTAATCCCACTTGAATAACTAAAAACGGCTGACCGTTGCGATGGCCAGAACTCATAAGGGTGAATCAAAAAGACCATCCCACATCTACAAAGCGCCTATAGCCAGCCACAAATTTAACAAATATCTACTCCAGAGAACTCGCCGGGCTCGTAGCAAATATGGTGTTCCAGATGATTCAACCTTAGACTGGCCAAAGCGGGATAGTGAAATAGAAAATTTCTGGATGTTCCACCTCGTATTCCTCGCTCTTACTTTAACAAAATCTTTACCCTCACCTCGTGAGTGTCAACGGAACAGTGACGAGTTAGGATACCTATAATTGTCAAGTGAACTTTGCTAAGTGCTAGTTCTTTTTTTATGATCTTCTCTGGACCAAAGGACTTTCATAATCCCACAAGTGCCGGCTGCCGACTCATTCTTATTGAGCTTGTCCGAGATCTATGTATCCTGTATACATATAGGCCTATAGCTCGAGTAAACGAAGAGAAGGAAACATCTTCTTATTTCCATCCTATCGGAGTTTTGGTAAGCATGTCCTTTCTATCAAGTTTATCGGCTTTACAGTTTCCGCTGTGACCAGGAACTCAGACAATTTTAACACGGAAGTAGCTTGATGCTACAGCTAGTGAGCTCATGCGCTTCTTGACTAGCTTTTAGCTCAACTATCGGTGTGAATGCAAGCTCACTAAAATAATATTTGCTGCTATCAGATTTTTATCTTACTTTTCGAGAGGCATACGTCAAGCCAATTTTTTAAGCAGCTACAGATGATCAATTGGAACTCAACTTCGGCATATTATTGCCCAGATAAGGCCGACTATACTGAAGAAAGTAACGCAAAAATGGATCTTTGCGTTATTTCAGGAGATTATTTCCGAATTTCATATTCAGTTTAAAAGTAGCAGTATAAGATATGTACATATGTACATATCCGCAACGTAATGTGCAGAAGCGGCATCTAGCGGAAGCTGTCATTATAGCCTCGCCTGATTGTTCGTTTATCTTTTTAGGCGCATATTAAACATCCAGTTATAGAGATATCTGGCTGAAATTTGTATCGCTCATGTGATAACATATATATTATTTATTGGCTCAAAAGGACGATGATAACTTTACCAATTTAGCTGATACGTCGATGAAATACTATAATTTTGCTTATAACATATAAACTAAAAAAAATAAAATCTTCAAGTTTCCCTCCAAAAATATCACAAGACACGCGCCTGCGCAGTCGCAATATTTCAGCATAACTGCGACCATTTGTGTCACCATTATCAGCGCTACCACTTTTGCGCAGCCATTCGGTTTTAGCCTTCAATAAAAGCAACTATAAATTACCGAAATAATTACGAAAATTAAGCAGACACCGCTTAAGCGCACCTTGTAGGCGAACTTTTTTGCTTTTCTACTCTCATAAATGCTTCGAGTGACCATACAGCAATTTAGCGGCGACTCTCGACGGCTCTTAGCGCAGTGTCAAATGGATAATTGCAGTCGACAGCCGCGCATGCGCAGCACAAGCGCCGACAGCTGTGAGATAAGCATGCAAAAAGCAACTGTAACAATGCAGAAATATGCTTTTATGCAGACAAGTGCAAAAACAAACAACAACAAAAACAGTGGCGCTGAAAGGTCGCATTAAAATTGTATGTGCGCCACTTGAAGGTGAAAAAAGTGAACGAAATTGTTATTGAAAATAAAATAAAAATTTTATTTATAAATTGCGCACTTAACGCTGCAAGCATTTGTAGTTTGTGCGCTGTGGTAGGGATGCCGTAGAGGACCTTCACCAAAGGCGCTCAAGTGTGCTCGTGAAATTCGAAAGCGTCAGCGGCGAAAGCAAACAAAATTTATGCGCCGCAAAGCAACAGCAGCGAGCGTTTACAGCTACAAGTGGTAATGGGCACCTGTATTGCGAGCGCTAGGCGACTAAGGCAAGACCAATGCCAAAATAACAACAACACTTACAGATGTAAGAGCTTAGTTTCTATATTTTGTTTACAACTGTTCAGCGTAAATTATTGCTGTTTTTTTGTTATTATTTTTTTTGCAGTAAGCGTTTGCGGTTTTAAAGTTTTGTTTTGTGGTTACTTTTCTTTGATTTTGTGTCATTTTTTGACTCTTGCTTGCTAACTTTGGGTTTCTACAACCGAAATTAATAGAAAAAATTTCTTAACACCCCCGTCAACGAACACAGGGAAATTCCGACGTCGAGAAGCTACTATCACAATCAATAGAAAAACGGTTTTCTACTCGACTTGCACTCCTGCTGCCAAAGAGCACTCGTCAGCAACTCAATATGAGGGAGCTAAGTGACAGAATTACCTGCTCCTTACGAAAGCTACAAACGGAATCATTGGTTTTCGCAAAGGTCGAAAGAACAGCTGGTACGGTGAAGACTGAGGCGAGAACGCAGACAGCCAACCTAGCAACGTTGCCAGCGGAATCGGAAAGATACCAAAATTTAAAGTGGAAAGTGAGACGCATATGCATATAAAAAGAAAGAGACCGAAATGCATGAGTATGAAGAGCTTAAGAAACTGGCCGACAGGGATAATGCTCAAAAATTGTATGAAAAGATGCGGCAACGAACGTAAGGTTTCAAGACCGAAGCATACTCTTGTCAGACCCAAAGTGGTGACCTAGTGGCTGAAGTTATAGAGGTAACACTTCTTCACCCGAACGGCAGTGAAAGTGCAACATCTAGAAATGCCGAACCCGATTCCTCAATTGATAAGGATGGAATAGATGTTACTGGCCCGACTCTGGTAAGGTTCGAACAGCAGTTACCCGCCTGAAAAACAACAAAGCGGCAGGGACCGATGGATCTCTACAATCGACTACACTTTCGAAAACACGCGTGACAGAAAGATCGACACACACCATCACTTCGTCGATTTTAAAGCCGCCTTCGACAGCACGAAAACGTACTGCCTCTATACCGCTATGTCTGAACTTGATATCACCGCAAGGCTAATACAGCTATTTCAGCTGAGCAATTTGTCAGCTTGAACAACGCCAAAAGCTCCGTCAGCGTCGGGAACGACCTCCCAGAGTCCCTCACAAAGCCGTCTTGCTATATGGTGCGGAAGCATAGCATAGCATATTGACATCGTCTGATGAGTAGGCTTTGGGAGTGTTCGAAAGAAAGGTTTTGCGAAAGATTTATAGTCCTTTGCGCATTGGCAACGGCGACATTGGCATAGTTCAGCGAATCAAGACCCAGCGCAGTCGCTGTGGCCAGATCATGTTGTCCGGATGGAAGAGAACACTCCAGCTTTGAACATTTTCGATTCAGTACCCGCCGCTGGAAGCAGAGCAAGAGGAAAAACTCCACTCCGTTGGGGAGTTTAGGTGGAGAAGCACCTGGCTGCACTTGGTACCTCGAATTGGCGCCAAATAACGAAATGTAGAAACCACTGGCGCACTCTTGTTATTGCGGCCACGTAAGCAATGTCTACTCCAGTAAATAAGAAGCAGAATGTGTATCTTTTATTCTTTTTTTTGTATTTATTTTCATTTTTTGTTTTGTTTGCTCTTGTGTATACATACATACATTTATTTTTTTTTTATAAATAAATTTAATTTCAATTTTATTTTTCTTAGGTGTATACAGTTTTGTTTAAAATTTTGCATGTTTTTTTTCTTTTTTGGTGTTGTTTTTTGTTTTCCGTTTTCGCGCATTGGTTCATTTCACCTCTTGGCATTTCAACGTGTGCTGCCTTTCGACTCGCTTGACTCCGCTGTTTTTTCAGCTGTTGTCTCTTTTTGCGCCTTCTTACAACCGCACGCGCAGATAATCATCATTGAAAGCGAAACTGAAAGCTTTGATGGTCTTGCTGTTGATTTAAGGCTGCACTTTTATTTTGTCTTTTCTTTAAACAAAATTTTTAGCAGAAATACTTTTCTCAATTTTTATTATTTTTTTTCTTTTTGTAATTTTGTCCCATTTCTTCCTCACTTTCGTTTTTGGCTGAATTGCCGGCTATTTTGGTGCGCCTTGACATTGAGTTGACTTGTTGATTTTTTAAATTTTTATTTTCAAATATTTTGCGCAGGTTAATGAAACAAGAAATATGAGTATAAAGTCTACTTGTGCAACGTTTAATTATTTACTTGAAAATAATTAAACATTTAAAAAACGTGTACAAATATCATCGTAACGGTATAACGTCTATTACCCGCTTCAAAATAGACAGACAGTAAATAAGTTGTGCAAGAATATCAATATTTACTGGAAACAATTTAAAATTAGTAAGACATTAAGTAAACTAAACTAAGGGAAATGTTAAAAATATTTACTAAGTACTAGCTAAAATTAGACATACATCAGCGCTAAAAGTAAATTTTGGCTAGTAGTAAATTGTCAAAATTGTCCGCACAGCTGTGTTTGTAAGCTAGGAAAACATTTCGTGCAATTATAATTTCAAATATTTGACAAGCCAATGGCCAAACATTTGATTTGAAAGTAAGTTTTCTAAAAAGTTTGCCCACTAGGTGGCGCTGATGGCGAAATATTTGGAGTCAGTGCACTTTAGGTCTTGCCATGCCAGAAGCAAGCAACTTCACTTCTACAGGGTGTCAGGTTACAAAGGCATCGAGGACAATGCAATAGTGGACATGATAGCCAGGAATGTTGTGTGGCTAACATCCGAAACTTGCTAAACATTGGCCAACCCAAGCATTGTCTATACGACGATCTGAACATAAACATGGCAAAGAATATCAAAACCCGATGGAAGGAGCAACGGTAGATCGAAAGTACACAAAATCGCTATTGGAACTCGATGGAACAGACTATAGAACATGATAGGAGTACTAACTGGCCACTGTATGGTGAGATACACGCCCGGGGCTAACAGAACGAGAAGCGTGCAGAAAATGTCTAGAGCAAGACACCAGGGAAACAATGAAGCATAACTTTAACACTTTTCACGCATTGGCAAGACTACGCTGTAAGCAACTGGCGTTCCCACGGTATGATACACTGGCAGTGGTATCGATAGTGAGGCCACAAAGTCTGTTAAAATTCGCATCATAGCATGAGCATACCTGCACATGGACAATGAACTCCATCTGGTATCGCGAAGAGCCAAAAGTGGTCTATGCGTAGCTAATTGACTAACCTGCGCGAACCTTAGGTCTTTCCATTCACTAATTTTGAGAACTTCATTTGAATATACAAAAAAATATTACCTCGAGTGCAGTTTGCTTTCTCTTCTTATCATCTTTTAGTTTACAATAAGCCGCTTTTCGGACCCTAAAAAATACCTAAGAGATCAGTTTTACTACCTTTAAGGGGCGTTTATGGTTGTACTGCTCTTAATTCCATTTAATGTGCATTAATATTTTTGTAAGGCATTTATACCATTTATGTGTATGTCGTCGGACTTAGCAACTCCTGTACAACCAAAATTATTTGAGTCGCATATTTTCAATGTTTAAGAACTAAACAATAAAGGCACAAATATCATGACTGCTGTCGAGAAAAAGTAGGTGGCGGTGGTGGGTAGCTGGTATTTGGTTATCTATCAACTGTACAATTAAAGCTTTGCGCGTGTTAGTCAATATTTTTTTTTTTAATTGTTCTTCTATTTTAACGAGTTTGCGGAATTTAAATATTTTCTTAACAAAAATATATAAAAATAAATATGTGCCGAAATATGAGTTCACAAATACAAAAAAAAATATTTTAAAGACTTTTGACGTCAACTCGTAATGCTCTCGACAAAAAAAATGTGGGATGAAGTCATGAAAATATTTGTTGACATAAAATATAAATAAATGTAAAAGTAAACTTTATGGAACTTTGGAAAAATATTTCAGGTAAATATTTTGCGCCACCAATTAACAAAAAAAAAAATAATAAATAATAAATTGCCGATTGTCCAGTGAGAAGTTCATGACATTTCATATATTTTAAATGAAGTTATTGCCTTTTAAGTGTCAATATGTTTATGTTATCGGTGCGAAAATGAGCTTCGAACAAAGAGCCAACATTGAATTTTATTTAAAAATTGGTAAAACTTTTACCGAAACGTTTCAATTGATAAACAAGTTAATGGTGATGATTGCCTAACCCATAGCAGAGTGCACGAGTGGTTTCAACATTTTCAAAGTGGTCGTGAGGACATATATGACGATCAACATGTGGGCCAATCAAAATCCGTGTTCACCGGATATTCCATCGAAACTGAATTCATCAAAAATCAGCCGAAATCATCATAGAAATTCATGGAAATGGAATTGATCTTCTCCAAAACATCGATTTATCGCATTTTGAGCGAACATTTGGGCTTACGAAAGGTGTGTGCACGGTTTGTTGCGCACAAATTGACTGACGACCAAAAATTGCTGAGAATCCAACATTCGACGATTATCTGACCAAAAATTACATTTTAACCATAAACCACTCCCCGTATTCACCTGATATGGCACCGTGTGACTTCTTACTTTGCGCACAAATGCATTTGCCCATGAAAGGAAAGCGTTATGCAGACGTAGACGCCATTCAAAAGGCTTGCGCCGGCATACTGGCGGCCATACCGGGCAACGAGCTAAAACACTCGTTCGATATGCTTTTGGACCGTGCAAAAAGCTGTATTGCAGCAGAAGGAGACTATTTTGAATAACATAAATTGATTTTGCTGAAAAAGCCATTTTTTCAGTTTTTTTGAAGTCCTGTTTACTTTGGAAAGCACCTTGTATATAAAAAAAATTCAATAAGACCATAGGTTTATTAAAGACTTTAAGAGTATGGTAGCACCATAAAAAACGTTATAATTACAAGTAAATCATCAAAACTATTCACACATTTTTAAGTCCAAATTATTTATATTTATTTTTTTTAAATATGGCAACATTGTTGAGCACTCGTTGGTATAAAAATACATACACTTGTTAATTGATTTCAGCATGGTATCAACATCAAAGCATATATAGTTAAAAAAAATCTGTAAAAGTCTGGCAACACTGTTGAAAATTAAAAGAAAAAACATTCAAATAAAAAATATATTTTTAAGTCGAAGTACTTTTAATTACATACAATTTAAAACATGCAACAGTTTATTTAATTTTTTTTTAATATGGCAACACAGTTGAGCACTCGTTGGTATGAAATCATACAAACTTGATAATATCTTTCAGCATGCTAACACTATAAATCTTATTTAACTTAAAAAGTGAAAAAACTGTAAAAATCTGGCAACACTGTTGAACATATATTAAAAGAAAAGCATCATTGTTTAGGAAACAACATTTTTTTAAAATTTTTCACCAGCGATAAAGACTGTATAATTTAAAAATAAAAAACTTGTAAAGATCTGGCAGCACTTTCGCAAAGTTTTTAAAAGAAGAACGTCGATTATATCGTATTTTTCCCGTATTGTGTAACACCTAAAAGTAATTGTCGATATACAATAAAGTATATATGTATATACATATGTATGTATGTATTTATGTACATATATGTATGTATATATGTACATATATGTATGTATGTATTTATATGTATATGTAAATGATCAGCATATGACTTGCTGATTCGTTATGCGCCAATCTGTCCGTCTGTATCTGTGCGAAATAGTCCCTTAGTTTTTGAGTAAACGAGCTGAAATTTTGCACATCTCCTTCACTTACCAAGCAGCTGCTCATTTGTCCGATATCGGACTACTATAGCATGTAGTTGTCATACAAACTGAACGATCAAAATCCAGTACTTACAACCAAAATTATAGTTTGTTTGTTGTTTTTATTTAAGTTCACGTTTTTTTGTGCCAACATACCCACTCACATAATAGTTGTCCCCCAACAAGTGCAGTTATTTGATATTTATCAGCTGATTCATAAGTCAGCTGTGCTTCACAGGCATTGCGGTTCAAAATATATTATATTTTCAGCAGACACATACATATATGCATGTATGTATGTACGTATGTATAAGCTATAACAGCAATACTTTTAGCACTTTTTTGCCATTTTTACTTCCCATTGTCTTCAACACACTACATATACATAAATACAACAAACACTTGAGGGTAAATCCAAAACCGCAACTTTGCTTAGCTTACATATTTTTCGAGACGCCGAAAACCGCAAAGCTATGCTTTTGCATGCATACATACACACTTTAGTCTAAATATGCATGCCCGCCTTCCTAAGCGCATAAAATTTGATCGCTTGCGAACACATGATACATACTCGCACATACATATACATACATATGTACGTTCGACCCTATGTGCAATGCGGAACAAATGCGTTATGCACTTGAGTACCGTTACACATGTGCATAGATACCGCAACATTTTTGTCGCAAATCTAGTCAAAAGCCAGTCATCAATAACGGTGCATAGTCGTACACGCGAAAGCGGCTCTGAGAGCACTGCAAGCCTGTAGACGCGCGCGCATTCGCATTGTTTGCAAATTATTTTCATAAAGTGACGGCAATAAAGCATACCGGTGCGCCATATACTACATACATACATACATATTTGTGTGTGTTGCCAGTGTTTGTTAGCATGAATAATTGAAATTAGTCGGCAACTAAGCGGGTTCTTAGTTTGCCATGTGTAAAGTAAATCATTTTCATAAAAACAGGTGTTGTTGTTGTTGAATTTTTTTGTTAATTTTGATGTTGCCACATTAGCGCAACACTTTCGTGGCACCGATTTGCTGTGATTTCGCCTTTGATTTGCACTTTATAAAACCTTTAACCTCTGGCTTGCATAGGCAGCACTGCGACACCGTGGCGTATGAGTAACATTGTGTATTAAATAAGTTTTGCATTCAAACATTTTTTACATATGCACATGTGAGCATTAAACATTGAAATGCAAAAGTAAACACGCTTGCAAAATATACCGTATCATTACTGAAATTTATGTGCAAATAACTAAGTTTTTTGCTATTTTTTCTTGCGGCGCAGCCAGTTTTTGAATCTCTACTAAGCAGCCACTATGGTAAGCCCTCAATTGTCACTGTTGTTTTTGGTGCTTAAAGCATTTATTATGCAATTAAATAAGCAATTTGCATAAGTATAGTTTAGAATGTTTTTTTAATGAGACAACTTATGTGGCGCTTGTTATTTTGTATTGATTTGTAAGCACTTTGTGTCGAAAGCTGTATAAATAAACTATTTAACTCAATTCAAGCTAGAACAAAGTGTGATTGCGAACTGGTATATTAATTTTATGATAACGAGATATGATAAATAAGTTATGAAATGACTTTCATATACAAGAATGTAGCATAGCCACAGGTATTGTTTCTAAACTTGCATAACTTTTCTGTGCGGAAAATGCAAATGTGAGCAACTACTTGCGTAACATTTAATAGTAGGCGTTTAGAAAGAAAACTAATAATTTATTTCGCTAGCGGGATAGATTTTTTATCTGAATTATTTAAAGTTATCATAGTATATATTTCTTCTCTTCTTCTTAATTGGCGTAGACACCGCTTACGCGATTATAGCCGAGTTAACAACAGCGCGCCAGTCGTTTCTTCTTTTCGCTACGTGGCGCCAATTGGATATTCCAAGCGAAGTCAGGTCCCTCTCCACTTGGTTCTTCCAACGGAGTGGAGGTCTTCCTCTTCCTCTGCTTACCCCGGCGGGTACTGCGTCGAATACTTTCGGAGCTGGAGTGTTTTCGTCCATCCGGACAACATGACCTAGCCAGCGTAGCCGCTGTCTTTTAATTCGCTGAACTATGTATATATAGTATACATATATTTAAAGCCGGAAAATATAAATGTTTTTCTTTACTTTTATCATTAATATGAAATAATAATCCCGAAAATTTTCGAGCTTTTGCGGGTTCGATTTTTTTTAATTATTTAAAGTTACCATAGTGTATTTTTAAAGCCGGAAAAACTAAATATTTTTCTTTTCTTTTATCATTAATATTAAATAACAACCCCAAAAATTTTCGGGATTTAGCGGGATCGATTTTTTTCTGAATTATTTGCATTTATAGTAGTGCATATTTGGAAACAGAAAATAATGTCCTTAATATAAAAATCCCGAAAAATTTCGGGATTTCTCGGGATTATGTATTTATGAATACTTAACATTTGGGTAGAAAATAAATTCCGAATCTTGAAACTGATTTGTTATGGTTGTAATACCATAATCCCGAAAACAAATTTCTAGATTGAACGGTAACGATTAAACAATTAACTTGAATTTTTTTCAATATTTCATTTAGTTTCACCATTAATATAATAAATTGAAGAAATTGTCTTCTACTGAGTGCTTTAAATTTCTTTTAAATTTCTAGTCAAAACATATTTCGAATCTCTATAATACGGTGTTTTAAATTATTTTCAATACTATTAGAGTTTCCGTCCGGTCGATCCTGAATATCACATTTCTGTGTATTTTAATTATTTAAGTTAAAATTTGTTTTCCGTGCCTCGAAGTTTCTCTAAATAATTCGCGATTTCTAAATATAATTCAAAAATAATGCCAATTAAAATAACGTGTTACTGATGTCTTATGAGCTTAAAAATATAAAATATATAAAATAATATTTGAAAGTGAATATTTCACGATCCCGCTAAAAATTTCGGGATTTAAAATTATTTTCAAAATTATTATTTTTAAGTCTGATAGCACTAAACCATCTGTTTCTTTAAGTTTGTTTAAGTTCATGTGTGTTCTTTTCTTTACTTCGAGGTTTCTGTAAAACCATATTTTGGGATTTTTAAGAATTTTTCAAAAATACCTTTCGAACCAATTGAATCAATTACAAAAAACTGTTAATAATTGTTTATGATATTAAAATATATTAGTCCTAAAAATTATTTTTCGGGATCCCGCTAAAAATTTCGAGATTTAAAATTATTTTCAATATTATTATTTTTAAGTCTGGTAGCACTAAACTGTCTGTTTCTTTAAGTTTGTTTAAGTTCATATGTTTTCTTTTCTTTACTTCGAGGTTTCTGTAAACATATATTTTGGGATTTTTAAGATTTTTTCAAAAATACCTTTCGAACCAATTTAATCAATTACAAAAACCTTATTTATATTATTAATATAAAATGTATTTATATTAGTCGTAAAAATTACTTTTCGGGATCCCGCTAAAAATTTCGGGATTTTAAATTATTTCCAACACTATTATTCATTAACTCGGGGAGAACCTAAGTATTCTATTTCTGTGTAATAGCTTATTTTCATGTGTGTTTCTTTCATTGCTTGCATGCAAATTTTAAAGCGATTAGCTAAAAATACTACATTAAAATTTCTATTATTATTTCTTATATAATACAAATTAACTTAGAAAAACTTATATAATCCGCGCAACCTCAGGCTAGTCAAGCACCTGTGAATTTCAAATTCTGCTAGCATTTGCAAATCATACTCAGAACACCTTAAAAGCAACACCTTTCAAGCACACCCCTCATTTTGTGCAACATTTAACTGTGGGAATCGACAAGAACTTCCTGCATGACTCCATCACCGCATTGAAAATGTATATTAAATAAAAAATACGCATAATTGCGACTATTGTTTGCTAAAGTTTAAGCAATTTCCATGCAATTAAAATAACAACAAACAATGGCAATAAACGTCAACGCCAAACCCAGCGAAGCGGAAAAACGCTCGCTACACTTTATTTATGCGTTTGAAACACATAAAAGTTTTAAACTAAAAACGAACCTTGAAAATATAAAATTCCCGACATGTTGAGCAGCGCAAATATGCACAATTAATCATTAGACTACTTAGTATAATTTTCGTTTGCTGCTAATTTCCACAATTAGAGTTCGTAGAGGCGTGTTTGGCCAGACTTTTGATTGGCGCAGTTGACGCGTCTAATACCAAATGAGATCAGATGGCTGAAAAAAGTTATAAAATATAGGTTTAATGAATCACTATTATTATTTAAGCGAAGCAGTTTAAATTAATTACAGTGTAAACAAGCACGAAATATGAGATATTAGTGCTGTGAAAGGGGTGTGGCGGCAGGGAGCGCTACAGATATAATTATGGTTAGACTTTTTTCGAGGTAAATTTGCTATAATTTATTTTAATTAAATAATTTTATGATTTATGCCTAAGGAGGTACTTACAGTGTTGTGCGAAAATATGCAAGCATAATTAAGTTTACTCACTCATTCATCAATTTTGTTTTGTTGTCAATTGATTGAGACAATTAAATTTTAAATAAATTTTTGATGCTTAAATGTACTTTGACGAAATAGCTAATGCAATTAGATGTAAGACGTGAACGTGTCTCTTTTGTTAAATTTAGAAGAACTAATGTTAATTTTTAAAAATTCTCTTAATTGCCTTCAATTAGTAGTCATGCTTGGAGAGTCAAAAAGTATTCATATTTTACTGCAGATAAGCTTTCATATTAAGGAAAAAAATATAATAGTTTGTCAAAAAAGTCTTCTGGTTTTTTCGCTAGTTGGCGCTGAAAGCGCGTAGTTCTAGTTTTATTCGTCGCATCGGGTCATGCTATAACTTTTTGGAAAGCTCATTTCACGCGCCAACACCTGTTTGATTGATTGCCGTTTCTTTTAAGTCGTTCGTGAGTTATAGCGTCGCAAACATGGAGCAAAATAAAGAGAAAATAAGGCATATTTTGCAGTACTACTACGATAAAGGCAAAAATGCATCTCAAGCCGCCAATAAAATTTGTGCAGTTTATGCACCCGATACAGTTTCCATTTCCACCGCACAACGATGGTTTTAACGTTTTCGTTCTGGTGCAGAGGTGGTCGAAGATGCGCCACGCTCCGGAAGGCCTGTCGTCGAAAATTGCGATAAAATCGCTGAATTGGTCGAAAGAGACAGGCATAGTAGCAGCCGTAGCATCGGTCAAGAGCTGGGCATGAGTCATCAAAAATTCATTTTAATTTCAATAAAAAAAAATTCAATAAAAATACCGCAAGACTTTTTTGACAACCCATTATTTTCCCGCAGATGAGCTCTCTTATTTAAAAAAATGATTTTCAAGGATTACAATCTTAATAAAATTTTGATAATTTCAAGTCTAGGTAAAGGACACCACAATTTAAGATAATTATTTCTTTTATCTCAGAAAAAAACTAAATCAATGAATATAGAAAAATGTATCTTCTTTAGATTTGACCATACAAAAGTCTAATAAATTTCCATATATCATGATTATATATTATAAATATATACGTATGTATTCAGATATATATAAATTAAGTTATATATTTGTTAAACTTATAATAAAATCTAATTGTGACTAATAAACCATTTTATTTTTTCAGGTAAGCCAATGTGCCCAGAAACAAAATATGACGAATCACGGTGTAACGGTATGAAAATTGAATTTTAATTTATATTTTAAATAAAGTATGATTTCTGAAATAAAAAACATTTGTGTCTACTAAGTCGGGTTCCGGTTTACCTTTCGAATTATAAATATTTTCATTATAACGAAGAATCCATAATAAGTTAGAATTCATTGGTAATAGTCGCACTAAATTAATGTGAAATGAATCTCAAAGTGTTTTGAGAAATACTATATTACCTATGTAGTACAGACATGTACTTCCCTCTCCAGTTGACTATAAATCCTACAGCCTCATTTTCATTTTTTATGTGATAGCCTACTAATCAAAAGAGACATTTTTCTAATGACCTTATCATAAGGTGTTTAAGACATTTTTCAAAATGCTCGCTAATTGAGTCCATTAGCATTTTTGCGTTGCGGGCATAAAATAATTGGTTGTTTGCTTAAATTAAATGGTCTCTCAAGATCATTCTACAACCAGTTTCAAAACCGTAGAACTAGCAATATAATAAACGCTAGAAAAGTGCCGTAATTGCGGATAGGTTACACTTTTCTTATAAGTAACAAAGTGTTGTAAACTTAATTGAGTGACTTATTTTTATTTATAATATATTATTTTCTTCCCTAATGATTTATGTGTGCTTAATTGAAGTAGAAAATTTTCAATATAAATTGTAAAAAAATATATAAATATATTATACATCAACAATTCAAGACAATTAAAAATTTTGTCTCCTTAATGTACGTTTAGGCAATTAATTAATTGACTTAATTAAGGTAAACGCATGAACTCATTCTTCTACACCGCTTACGTCGAGTTTACAGCTGCGAGGCTGTTATGGCAAGGGGTGGTTTGCCTTCTCACTTTAGCTCGCCTTCAAACGAATGTTGTTTGGCCACCCAGAGGATACTTGGTCTAAGACCGAAAGTCTTGAGCTGCTTGAGCCTTATGCAAAAGATTAATTTCCAGCCTCTCTCAAGTGAATGGCGCTCAGAGAACTTTCTTCACTTGTTTGAACTTTTACACATGACTCCATCTTCCCACCATTATTAAAATTAAAATCATTTCCAAACAACTTTTTACTACTTACTAGAAGTTGTCGGAGAACCTATATAAAAAAATATCTATAAAAATCAGCATGACGTTCTGAAGAGTTTTAGTCTATGTCCCCGTGCCTGTCCATATGCAAGTGAACTACTTAGTCCCTAAGATTTTGAGTTATCGGTCTAAAGTTTTGAACAAATCTCTTTTTCCTCAAGAAGGTGTTCATTTCTTGGAATCGTAACATCGAACTACTTAACTGTCGTACAAATTGAACAATCAATATCAAGTTCTTTAATGAATAAGCTGTTTTATTTAACAAGATATCTTAAAGAAATTGGGCGAAAATTATTATACAGGGTAACGTTATATAATACGAACTAATTGTTCAGTTCGGAAAACTATACCATAAAGCTGTCATACAATCGGACCGATAAAGATCAAGTTCTTGTGTGGAATTTTTGTATTTTTTGATGTTTATTAATCTTCGTTGCAAACGATGTTTACATTTTTTCTTATTTTCTACTGTTTTCCATTTAATAATTTAATGTTTCACCCTTTCAAACACAACTCCACCATTAAACTCGCCCACTAAACTGCAGTAAAAAAGTACACAATACACTTAAATGCTGCAAACAAACAATAACTTACAAAAACAATAGCAATAAAAAATGTATTTGTTCACAAAACCTTCCCAATAAAGACATTTACTTGCCCGTGTTATGTTTGAAAGCCTTGCCTTAATTTTTTTCACCACTCTACACCATAACAACTGCCCGTATCGCTCGCCAGGCAAATCACCGGGCAAATGCAAAGCAATGCAAAACACGTTCGCAAACAAAATGAAAGCAAAACGCTTGTGCCAAATGCTAAGCGAATTGGCAAACAATTTTAAGTTATTATTCTTAAAAGGTAAAAAGAATACAAAAGACTGCCGGGCAGATAAGACAAATGACGTGCAAAAACAATGCCAAAGCGCAATGTTGAAGCGGGCAAAATAAAAATAAATAAAATTGCAGCAATAAAAGCGATAAAATGGCTTGTGTTTGTGCAGTGATTGCGAATTTGTGTTCGCTGATTTTTGGCAAAATTACTAAATCAAGCTTAAAATGCAAACGGCAGACAATATTTGACATTTATAAGGGCTGGGGGCACATTAAGTGTTAGATATAGATAACTGAGCTATGCTATATAATATGACAATATATATATATATATATATATATATATATATAAATATTTATATATTTTATTGTCTGAACTGTTATTTATGACACGTGTCTATCATTAATTGTTATACGATTTCTTAATTGCCATTCGATTTAAGAATTTTTGGACAACCACTTAGCATAGGAATTACTCAAAAACAAAATGTCAAATAATTTAGCAATATTTAATAATAATTTCTTAATCATGAGTCTCCATAGTGCCCCACATAATGATATACAACTTTTTTTTCTAACTAACGGAAATAAACCAATTAATTGCTGCTAATACATTATTAAAATTAATTTTTTAGTCAGCTAAAAATAATAAAGCTAAAATTGTATACATAACTACATAGCTGTAAACAAGTTCGGAAAATATATTAAAAATGATTTGTTGTTATCATTAAAATATAATTAATTAATTTTTAATTAACTAACTAGTTAGTATTTTTTTTGGCAATGGGAAATAACTACATTGTTGACTGTTATTGACGATATGACTCAGTTACCTTGCATATATACTAAGACTTTGAGCGTCTACCATAAAATGAACATAAATATCGCAGAAACTAAGAAAAGACTTTTAGCTCGGCTGCACCCAAGCTATAGTATCCCTCACAGAGATTTTTATAGCATAGAGGAGTATAAACAAGAGATGATTTTATGACCGATCAACAAGTTTTTATGACAGTTATAGTCTAAAGGGGAGAAATCTAAAAAATGTGTTCAGAAATTATAAAAGATGATCTGTGTCGAGGCTCAATACTTTTTTACAAAAGAAACACAGAAACTTCAAATTTAATGGGGAATGTTTATTATCATTCGCAAGAACATTCTTCGACATTTATTTCTTAAAGATTATCTCTCTCAAATGTTGCCCGCAGCTACGTCTCAGATGGTCCATCCGTTGATTTCGATGACTCGTTCGAGCATTTCGACTGGTAAATTCCCACAGGAAAAAGTTTAACGATATAATATCACACGATCTTAGTGGTCAATCGACCGGCCCAAAAACTGAAATCATCTGCTTACTGAAGTGTTCTCTCAATAAATCCCTTGATTTATGCGATGTGTGAGAAGAAGGGCCGTCTTGTTGAAAATGTTGCAAAGATCACGAGCCTTGATGGTTACGTTTTCATGGGCATCAATTTTAAAGAAACGTGGACCGATAATTCCACCAGCTCACAAACCACACAAAACCTTTTTTTTTTAAATAAAATGGCAGCTTGAATCTTTTCGGGTTGCTCATCGTCCCTCGACCATTGAGCCATAAATGGGTCGCATCGCTGAATAAAATTAGGCTCAAAACCGTGGATCCTCTTGGAAATTTTCAAGAGCCCATAGATCGAAGCAATGTCGCTTGGGAAGGTCGAGCGACTTAAGCTGTTTTTTGTACGTCATACGTCAGTCCGAATCGGTGCGAACAGCGCCAAATCGATTCTCCACGGTCTTCGTGTACACTCTCAGCTACGGCTGCTATATTTTCTTCACTACTTGCTGGACGTGGTCTATTCGGTGGAATATTATCCAATAATGAATGCTGGATCTCAAGATGGGCGATGGTGTTGCGAATAGTACGTTCAGTAGGTCGATTAAAAGTAACTTGACAACTTTGCACGACTTATGCGCGATCTGTCAAAACAAGGTTATTGAGAAAAGTACCTCTACTTGGATCAATTATAAAAATTTCTCTTACTAAACAGAAGATTTACTAGTCCAACGAACCACATAGCAAAAAACTCTTAAGCCTCGTATAAACGTTATTGCTTCATATGATCCACATTTTTCTTGTAAGTCCTACTTAGCGCTCGCATTTATTTAAAGTTCTTTCGCAATATTTGCTCCAAAAATATTACAAAATTGTCAAGTACAACATTATTTTAAGTAACTTGTACTGTCACTTGTACGTACTTCGCCCACTTAGTTGACAAGTTTATTTATTTACGTTAATAGACGCATTTTTCGCGACCTTTACACGATTTCGCGTGTTTTCTTAACACACTTTTTGCCGAACGGCCTGCGCCAACACGCTTGGAATTCGTAATGCCATCAGTCAACAAGTTCATTTTCCACAATTCCAGCGTTTTTTATTGTAGTTGTTTTTTAAATCGCTCATTTTTCCAAGCAACATATTTGTACGCGCTAAAAACGCGTCGCACAGGCATTTTATGGTTGCATTTTTTCCACTTAAGCATTTTAATTGAAACTAATTCAATGTCTGCCACTTGACTTAAGGCTAAAATGCAAAAGCAAAATGCGCAAGATCTCGTTAATGCTGTGTTATAAACAGGCCAGACGTGATTTGCACGCTTGCTCCACGGCGCCTTGGCTTTGCTGTGTGCCGTGGAGTTTGCGCAATGCGTTTGCGCTTGTTTTTGCTGTACATAACCTGTGCGTTCTAGCTTTTGGCACAATTTTTTCGAGTTTAACTTATTTACAATTTTTAATTTGTGTTAATGTTTTTCACCTGTTTGAGAGGTTATAAGAGTTATGGTGTTTACATAGAGTATTTGTGGAATTTCAACTTGCTAAGAGGAAGGTCGCATATTTCAAAATTATATTTTTGTAATTTTTTATAAATTTTTCAGAGTTTTTTTTCCTTTTTAAGCTCTTCAGATCTCTTTTTATCTAAATTTAGTATATATTAATTTTATAGATTTTTTAAATTTTTTAAATTTTTTTTTTTATTTTTAAAATTTTTTTAATTAATTTTTTCTATTATATATTAATTTTATAGAAAAATTTTGTTTTATTTTTAAAATATTTTTTCACAAATTTTTAATTAATTTTTTTTTTAATTAATTTTTAATTTTTAAAATTTAATTTTTAATTAATTTATTTTTTAAAATTTCAGTAGATTTATAGATTTTTTTATAACTTTTTAAATTATTTTTTTTAACTTCTTTTAATTAATCTATTTTTTAAAACTATGAATATCTTTTTTTTTTGTCCTACTATATATTAATTTTATAATTTTGTTTTATAACTTTTTAACCTTTTTATATATTTTAAGGTTAAGGTTAATTTTTTGAGTAGTGCAAGTTATAATTGTTTTTTTTATTTTATTTTTTATAATTAGAATTTTTGAAATTTTTTAGCTTATTTCTTAATTTTGTTTAGTTAGTTTATTTTTTAATTTGGTATTTTTTTTTATAACAGTAATATACCATATATTTTCACTTCGACCCTCTACACTAACTGCTGAAACCACAAAAAATTATGTTAAATAAAACAAAATCAGCTGACTTAATAGACACAATTTGCTCAACTTAGATATTTGGTCTTCTGGTCTGCGGCAACAGCTTCAAGTCAATAACCTCGTTCACTTCCTCCACTGACAGCCGCAGCTAATTGTTTGTCTGCAAAACAAAACGCCTGCTGCTGAGCATGCTTACCGGCGCTCATAATAAAGTGCATAAAAATTAACAAAAAGACAAAAGATACAACAGAATGGTTTTAAACAAATAGGAAACGGAGCTTATTTGGCTATTGAAAGCACATAAAGATACAAGCACTCAAAGAAATGACCATGTATTCATACATGCATACATATGTACTACATATATGAGGTCTTTACAATTATAATTTTTTTGTTCTTAGTAACGTAATAAATATAAAAAAGGCATTTTTAATATCATCATCTCCGCATTTCTCTTTGCCAATTTCGCCACCTTACCGCTTATGTGGGTGTCCCACACTTGCTTACCCCAAAATGGCTTAATGAAAAAGTTGTGTAACGCTGGCTAATCTCGCGTTAAACCCGCAAAATTTGTTTTCGCCTTTTTAAAATATTATTAGCGTTTATTATACATTCTTCGCATATTGAATACTTTTAATGAATATCTCTGCAGCAAAAAATTTGTTACACTAAAACGGCAAAAAAACGCAAAAAAAATTAAATATTTGTTTAAACTGAAAGCGCCTGTAAAGCAAATTAATTAAATTTAAGTTAATCTAATATTCAAAGTAATTTTAAAATAAAATTTAGTCGATTAAGCGATTAAAATAATATTTTACCTAATTAAAGACGTTTTTTTATTTGATGTACTTATATCAATATCACATAAATGAATTTAATTCATTTCATTAATACACGAAATTGTCCAACTTAAAAAAAATTTTACTACCCTAATTAGTCAAATAATTAATTAAAGTAATTAGAAAATTAATTATTTAAGATAATTAGTTAAGGTAATTAATTAGTCAGCTGCTTTAATTAATTACTTTGATTAATCATCTTAACTAATAATTCGATTACCTAATTACCTAACTAATTATACATGTTAACACACAACTAAAATTAGTTCTAATTAGTCAATTAATTAATTGAATTAATTAGACAATAAATTAATTAAGATAATTAATTAGTGAATTACTTTAATTAATTAATTACTTTGATTAATTATCTTAACTAATTAATCGATTACCTAATTACTTAAATAATCAATTAACTATACATGTTAACACACAACTAAAATTAGTCCTAATTAGTCAATTAATTAATTGAAGTAATTAGACATTTAATTAATTAAGATAATTAATTAAGGTAATTAATTAGTCAATTACTTTAATTCATTAATTACTTTGGTTAATTAACTTAACTAATTAATTGATTACCTAGTTACCTAAATAATTAATTAACTATACATGTTAACACACAACCAAAAGAGGTTTTAAAAACCTTGCTTGACAAAATTAAAAAAAAAACTTAATATGCCCTGTTCAGCCCTGTTTAGGGTATAATTAAGCTACAAGTATATTACTAAAAAAATTAAACTAAATTATTTAAAATTAAGTGAAAAACTTATTTTGACTTTGAAAATTAATGTAATTAATTTGTCATAATATAATTATATGCAACTGTGATCAAATTGAAAGGTGAAAAGCTCATTTTTAATTTATACTTCGCGTGTTTTTCAAATCGGTAAATTTTTTTTTGTAAGTTGGTAGTACTGTTGTGACATCTATGCTAAATTTTACCTCAAAATATTCATTAGTATTTGAGATTCGCGTCGTTTTGTGAGGCTCTAAAAGTGAATTCTTCGATTTTTACCATGTCTGAATTTATTGAACAAAGAAGTGCGATAATGCACCATCTCATACTGCATTGGTTATTCGTGATCATTTCGCCACATTTTCAACTGATATCGTGTCGCAACCACCGCATTCGCCTGATTTACCTTCGTGTAACTTCTGCCTATTCGGCAAATTCACATGACCAATCCGAGGACACCATTTTCACTCAATTGAAGATATAAAAACTGAATCTAAGAAGGCTCTGAGGATTTTTCCAAGTGCTTTGGTGTGCTTTGATGACTGGAAAATTCGTTGGCATAAGTGTATTGCAGCGGGAGGGGATTACTTTGAAGGAGATGAAATGGACAAAATTCACCTTTCAATTTGATCACCGTAGTGTTAATATTTAATTGACTATTAATTAACTAAATTAATACAAATATAGTTTAATGGTCCAATAATTGTATAATTAAAAAAAATTAGTTAATTGAGACCCTATGTTCCACCTAGAAACTGCGGGAAAATATATATATAGTTGATTGAGTGACAATTTAGTAAACAATTACAAAGTACTTTATAATATTTATGTAAAACGAAATGTTATTACAGATACTTAACTGAAGTTGACCAATACAGTATTAAAACTTTAATTTATTTAATTAATAAATATATTTCAAACATATTATATGTAATTGTCTTTTCGCACAGGAGCTAATTGATCAATTAACCGGTCTTTACAAGCTTAAAGCGCTAATTTAGATCGATTTAGCTAACAAAATAAAGACTTATTTTAGTACAATAATTCTTAATCGAAAAGAAATTGAATAGAAACTAGAATGCCACTCTGTGCGTTGTTGTTCATACAGTAAATTTGGCTGTGTTTGAGCATGTGTGTGTATAGCAATCAGCTGATGAATTTTGTATAATTAAGCAAGTATAACAGCTGATCGTTAATCGAGTAGCTGTCTGTGTGAAAGGCAAAACTGGTTTCTCAATTATAATCTTAATGTACTAAATTGATTTGGCAGTGCTAAAAGGCTATAGCTGACAAATGTTGTAGGTGTAAAATAAATAACATAATTTAATTAAAGTAGGAGTTTATATGTTTTATTTTGCTCAAAACTTAAGCCTAATGAACTAAAGCGCCTTAATTGAGTCAGATGAATAGCGTTTCCAGCAGACACTTTATTTAGTCGCTTATAAAATGTCTTCACCAATACATAAGCGTTAAATTTTCTAATTGACTCAGTTAAGCAGCTGTCAGAAACGTTAAATTTGTTAATTGACTGAATGAAGTAGCTGTCAGAAACTCGTTTATGGGCTAACTTTATTTTGGGTTCAACATGAATTTAATTTCGTGTTTAAAAAGTTTCATTTTGAATTTATAACATACTAAGAAAAAATATAGCTGGCTAAAATTCAGCCAATTAAATTGCAGAGCTTTTGAGGAAATATAAAAGTTAGAATAGGAAATAAGCCTTTAACTTTGTAATAAATATGAAATCAATAAAAATTTAATTTTCCACATCAGAATAAATTCATATTTAATTTAATTGCTTTTTTAAATGATACGTATATATACTACAACTGAATCGAAGAGTGTTACTGTATTCTTGTATTGATAATTCTAATCTAATATCTCAGATTTACACTTCACGCTTGTTATTCGTGAAATTATGCATCATTCAATACAATCAAGGAATAAATTTAAAACCGATTAGAAACAGTTACAGTTATTAAAGTTAATCAGCGTTGATTAGTATGTAAGCTCTTGAGCGCTTAGAAAGATTATTAATGCGGGAACCCACTAACCCAGTGAGGTGAGTGAAATAAAGGAAATGCATGAATGAAGAAAATAATAGAGACCACAATGTAGCAGTAAACGGCGAGTCGCTTGAGGCTACGAGCGCAGCATAAGATGACTTCAATTAGTTGTAAGCCCAGCAATGTTGTTTACTAAATGTTGTACGTGATTACAAGCAAAGTATTCATTCACCTGTACGGAACAATCAATCAGCTGCTGAGTGAATGCTAATGACAGAACCGTACGGTGCGCATGAGCGTGCGTGAATTGTGAAGCGAAAATCGCAATGGGCACTTGGAAGTTGGCAATCATGCGCCAGCAATATTGGCAGCGAATCAATGTCATGTCGGCATGCACACACTTCTGTATGTACATATGTATAACTGTCAATGTGTGCCACTATGACAGTGCCATAAATCGCACACAATCACAGCTGATTAGGCAGCAAGTGCGTCGTAAGCGATTAAGCGATTTGTGCGATTGGAAATACTCGTATGCTGAAAAGCCAGTGCAACTGACAGCGGATTAATTTTATGACGACTGGTTGGTTGTTGATGGGTTGGCAATTTTAATGCAGAAGTTTTATTTTAATTATTAAAAAGAGCAAACTGTATGAACGACATTGACGCAGTGTGACAGCTGACAACACTTGAAAGCAACTGGTTTTGCACGCAGAAAAATAGAGCAAACGCAAAATTTAGAGAAATGGAATTTACAACAGTTTCGTGCCGTTATTTTTTTTTTTTAATATTTTGATAGAAAATGTGGCTTAGTTGGTGACGTCATAAATGAAAGTAGGCGAAATCTTTGTTTAGAGTTATGAAAGTATAACAGTTTGTTTCGTTTAAGACTTTAACTACCGACGATCTGCTTAAAAAACTTGAAGATCTTGACCGTCAGGTGATTTCCTTTGCAGACGTTGAAGCGCTTATGATCAAAGGCAAGTTCATGAGTACCGTTTACGGGCTCGCCATTAACCGAAATATGTACAACCAAGATGGTGAATGAATGAATGAAGAAAATAACCAAGATGGTTTTATTTACCAGAAGCTTCAAGATCCCGGTGGCATTGCTGCCGCAATGGGAGACATCCGTCAAACAGTCAAATATGGGCTCATCCAGAAACCTGAATATTGAAAAGAGAGAAAAAAGGCCTTGTACTGCTGTAGAAGAGCCATTGGCAAAAGATGACGTCTCTTCATCTCTTCTCTTCGTCAAACAGTCAAATATGGCCTCATCCAGAAAGCTGAATATTGAAGAGAGAGCAAAACAGGCCTTGTACTGCTGTAGAAGAGCCATTGGCAAAAGATGACATCTCTTACCGAAAGTGATGCTCTGACTCTACGACACCATAGTCAAGGCAATTATGTTCTATGGTGTCTTTATCTGGGTAAAGACTCTGGAAATACCACACTTGCAAAGAAATTCTGGAGCGTTTATCGAGCTGCGCTCATCCGCAGCTGTGGTGCTTTAAGGTCCACTCCAACCATGGCACTTAACGCCATCTTGCACATATTGCCCGTTAACACCGTCGGAAGGTACTATTTATATCTAGGTTCTTAAAAAAACGTGTCTGAACACTAGTATATCCTCACTTTTTTTAACTTCATACCGGATAACTTGGCTCATGGAGCCGCCAAACCGAACACTGGCGGCTGCTTGTCTACCAATATACCGGCGAGGGAGTTTTGGGTGGTATGGAAGGTTCTATATGTATATACATAGTAAATCGACAGCGGAAGCCTAATAGATTTTATGAGTAAATTTTTGGGTGCAGAAAATCAATTGGGTATACAGCATTGCCTGTCGAGGAATTACTAAACTGCTGATACTGGGCAGAGATCGAACTTGGTTACAGGGTAATAGTAAGCAGCAACTCTAACCACTACGCTAAGGCTTCATAAGTTATTTATATTAGAAGTCATGACTCGATAGGCAATGTCAAATATCCAAAGATTTTTCCAAATCGAATTTTTGATCAAAAAGTATAAGTACCTGAAACCTTAGATATTCTTGTTCTAAGCACCGCCCTAATATGTACATCTCCAGTCCGCAACATTTATCAACACAAAAAATTGCTTTAGCAAAACCAGATTTTCATCTAAAATATTTTTTTTTTTTACCAATTTCGCTACAGATGACATAGAACGTAAGCATGCAGTAAAGTTTCTAAACTGGCTACCACACTTTACCTTATGCGCATGCGTGACTAGCTGACTCGTTGAACGCGCGCGCGCACACATACTTGACGGCAAAAGCAGGTCAATGTGTACCACAGCTGATCTGTATGACTTGCACACAGCTGCGGCAGAGCGAATTGCTCAGACCTTTTACAGCTGGAGCGTGAAACTTGTTTAAGAATATTATGCTACATAATTCTATATAGACACCGTCACTATGCTGGGTGGCTGCAACATCAGAATGTGGCACACCGGCAACTAGCGAAGCGTTCTACAGGCCAACCAGTCAGCCGGCAAGTTTCAAGAATGCGCCAACGCGTCTAGGCGATTATATCATATTGAACTCTTCAGCGCGGCAACGACTTCGCGCGCGTAGAATTTCACTTTTCCTCAAGCGGCATGAGAGCATGGCAGCACGCATCTGTGGCATGACATGCGTAGATCATTTATGTCAGATTGCTTAGGCCATAAAGCATATTTCCAACGCGTAGTCATGTCTTTTGTGTGCGATGGACTCCCAAGATAGATATTTCCGTTTGTAGATTTGTGCTGTAGTGCATTCTCATATTCACATTTGTATGTACATCTCTGATCGCCTTGATCTTTGGGGCAATCTTAATGCGTGTCAGTTCACAGGCAATTATTATTTCTTTCTTTATAGTTATGGCACCAAACGAGGTCAGCTCATCTTCAGACGTACTAACCAAAAAGCTTGAAATCAATTTTGACGAGTTAATTGTTTTTGTATTAAAGAATAATTATTTTGGTATTGAAGAATGGCTTCTTTAGTGCGTGAGATTGTATTTGGCATTTATTTTCATTAGCGCACGGTGTGAGAAGACTTTCAGAACCCAAAATAATGCGTTGTGTTTTATGTTATTTACAGTAAGTCTTCTGGAGAAATATACAAGAAAACTGCTCTTTAGTTCATGTACCCAAGAGTAAAGGTAGGGTTGTAAGAATCTTGCTTCCGAAATTCTGGCTTTATACGTTGAAGACGGTTCTGGTTCTAGGTAATAATTGTTTAGATGATAGGTCGCGACGACTTGAACTATTCGTAAACGAACGACGATGTTTTGCACCGAAGTATATAAATGGCGAGTTCTGGCATTAAATAAAAAGTTATCAATTTCGAGGTTTCCTACTTTTATAAAGAAAAAGAGAAGCTTCAATTTGGAATGTTTAATCGAATGAAAACTCTTTGGCATGTATTTTTTGAAGATTATCTCTTTCAAATGCTGGCTAAGTCTTAGATGGTCCGTCCGTTGAGTGCACTTTTCTATGACTCGTGCGAGCATTTCGACTGGTAACTGGCGTATGACAAGCGTGATATTTTGATCCAATGCCTAAATCGCAGCGGAATTGTCTGCATACACTTTAGACTTTACATTTTCCACAGGAAAAAGTCTAACGGTGTGGCATCACTTGGTGGCTAATCGACCGGCCCAAAAAGTGAAATTGTCTGCTCACCGAAGTGTTCTCTAATTAAATCCATTGATTGATGATGATGAGCGATGTGTGCGAAGTGGCGCCACGCCATCGTGTTGAAACCAAATGTCGCCGCGAGCAGGCATCAAATAGCCGCCTATCATGGCGCGATAACGGTCGCCTTTAATGGTTACGTTCCCTCCATCATCATTTTTGAAGAAATATGAACCTATGATTCCATCTGCGCACAAACCACACCAAACAGTTGTTTATTTCTGGATGAAATGACAGCTCTTGAATCTCTTTCGGTTGCTCTTCATCCCAAATGCGGCAAATTTGCTTGTTTATATGCCCATTGCGCAAGATCGCTAAACAATATTTGGCTCGCAAATGTCGGGTCTTCTTGGAACTTTTCCAGAGCCCATAGAGCGAAGCGAAGTCGCATGGGAAGGGTGAGCGGCTTCAGTTCGTGCACTCAGTTACGGCTGCTATATTTTCTTCACCAAAAAAATATACACGCAAGCCGCTTGCTGCAAGACGCCCGATGCAGCCATCACTATCATGTCAGCAGACGCTAAGGCCTCCCTTGTATATTGTTTTAACTTCGGTACTCACTCTCAACCTTAGCGACTTGGGCGACCCAGGCAGCAGCTAAGCTCCTGCCGGCATCGCTCTTAGCATCTTTATAATTAGTGAGCCCTCCCATCGCGAAAATCCTCGAAAATGCATTATATTGTATAAAGTTTCATCTTTCCTACTGCAATGTCTTCAACAACGAAGAACAACAGCTTTCCATGCTGCGTATAGTGTTCGTTAGTATTTTTTTTTTTTCAAATATGATACATTATTTTTCAGAGTTTTCGTATTTTTTATTTTTTTAAATGGAAATTTACTAAAATGCTGAAAAATCTGGCATAAAATAAATGAGTGTGTTGTATTGCCTTCCGGATTGGTAGCTTGATTAGTTGACAAGAGAATTTCAGAAGCTGCAAAACGCAGCCATTCGCACTTAGGTCGTTGTTAAGCGCATTGTGATTTCAGGTTGTCACCAAATTAAGCCTTATCCAGTAGCTCAGTGCATTTGATAAAAAAAATCCTGATTTTTTCACTCCAGCTGCCCG
Organism: Bactrocera tryoni; assembly: GCF_016617805.1. NCBI lineage: Eukaryota > Metazoa > Arthropoda > Insecta > Diptera > Tephritidae > Bactrocera > Bactrocera tryoni. The sequence continues at coordinate 67,095,295 of NC_052502.1, read as the reverse complement.
AGGTCTTTTAAGTCGGAGGATTTTGGATATATTCCGTGGAAGATATCCCGCCTCAGCCGACTGAAGCCTAGGTATTCGCAATGATAATGCTTCAACGTTTCATCACCCTTCGCACATGCTCTGCTTTTTCCTGCATCCAGCTTACCAATTTTCTTAAGATATGATCTTAAGAGTAGGTGGCCTGTGCTAAACTCTACAAGTTTAATAAGCTCACTTTTGCATCTTGGTCTGCCCACCAACAACACTACATGAAAAATTTTAACCTTTCAAAACTTTTGCTTAAAACGTTGAAAAAAATTGTTTCTTTTGAGATTTTTATTTTTTTGTTTAAAATAAATTAATTTTTTTCGCGTTTTTAATTTCAAAACTTTTGCTTAAAACTTTGAAAAAAAAATTTCTTTTGAGATTTTTAATTTTTTGTTTAAAATTAATTAATTTTTTATTTTTTTTTACTATTTTATTCAAAATATGTGTTTAAGTTTTTATTAAAATTTTATTTTTTTTTGGTTTTTTTTTTATTATTTTTATTTTATTATTTTATTTTTTTTTTTAATTTTTATAAATATTTTTTTATTTTTTTTTTTATTTTTATTTTATTATTATTTTTTTTTTTTTTTAATTTTTTAAAATTTTTTTATTAATTTTTTTTTTTATTTTTATTTTTTATTTGTTTTTTTTTTAGCTTCTTTTAATTTTATTTTTCAATTATTTTCTAATACTTTGAGACATAACTTAATATAAATAGTATTCGTAAATACTAAATGCAACTCACAGTGAGTGCCCTACACACCGCATTAAAAACTCTTTGAACAGTCACACTAAATATCTGCATTGCGCATGCGTAACAACGGCTACTACAACGAATTGGCATTGAACACATTAAGTTGGAATGTCAAGTAGAAAAAAGCGACAGAAATATGCAAAAGCATACACAGCAGTATACAACAACAATGCAATGCAATGCAAAAAATAAAAAATGGCCCGAGTGACAAGCAGGTTAATGATTTCAGCATCTAAAAACAAAATTATAGCAACAACAAAAAATGGGAAAAAATAGTAGTTAAAGAAATAATTGCAAAAAATTACGCGCACATGCCACGCCACTTTTAATTTCCAGGCAATAAATAACAAGAACAACAAAGGTAAGAATAACAACAACAGCATAACAGCAGCAACAAGAGCACAACAGCTACAACAACAGAACAGTAGAGACGCAGTGAGCTCAAGAATTAACGCGACTTTGACGGCTTTTTTTTGCTGGCTTTTGATTGACGAATGGCGGTGCGCGACCGCTGTTGATTTGTAATGATTTGTTGGCTATTTAATTGACTACATTTGGCATTTCTTTCCTTTTTCTAGCGTTTTGATTAATCATTTGCTTTTTTATATTTTTTTTGTTGTGGTTTTCAAAGTTCCATAATTAAAGAGTTCTTATAGAAGTGTAAGAAAAGTGAAAGGAAATGCAAAAAAAAGAAGCTGAAGAAAGTCAGATACGTGTTTACGTATTTTTTATTAGTGTAGCAAAATATTGTAATACTGTTTTGGGACAGTATAAAAATAATAAACTCAAAATCTTTAATAAATAAAATTTTCAGATGATTTCATTAACCACAACTTTTCGATATAAATTTTTTCTATAGGACTCACAGTTTTGTCAGAAATCGAAATAAATCGGTTTTAATGCTTCAATATCCAGCCATGCCCTCTCCTTCCTCTTACCGAACTCAAATCGCTTGTAAATTATTTTTTCTTTCATTTTTGTTAGTTTATATTTCGTTTCATTTCAACGTTTCCCATTTTCAAAGATTTCTGCACCAGTCTTTTGGTAAAATTTCTTAAAAATTTCCAAAAAAGTAAATTCTAATAATTTTTTAAAGAATATAACACCAAATAGCAAAAATATTTGGACTATTTTTAAAGCATACCAGCATCAAGCGGCAGTCTTTATTGAGCACTGCGAAGTGAACTCTACTTGCTCCTTCTGCTATTACTTCATGGAGTATCTCAGGGGGTACAGCGTTGATTTTGACACGAATGTATGTATGCCTTCAGCCCATCAATCGTGCAAGCATAACGCGCATACACTTTGCTTTTCCAATAACACCATACAAATTTCTCAACTGAAGTCAAATCTAGTGATCCGATCGGCGCGTCAATGTTAAGTCCATAACATAACTTCAAACAACAACTTTGAGTCATCTAAATAGCATAATTTCGCTGCATAATGCCTCCAGACAATGTGATACAGCTCAAGTACTCCAATATATATCTATATACATATGTATATGTAGGTAGAACATCACTATATCGACGGTAAATGTATTCAATGCTGGCATGCCGACATAAAAAGAGATATTGCTTATACTCCTAAAAGTAGACAATCATAAAATTATATAGAAAGGCTACTAAAACAACTTTCATATTGTGGCTGTGTTCGAACTTTTAACAAAACTCTTAGACTTTCTAAGACGTATTCGTATACCATGAATACACTCTAATAAAGGGTATCAATAAGTGATAAATTATGAGTGACTTTGACGCCTAAAGGTAGGCAATAAAAAGTTTATATTTCAAAGTAATATAGAATTTAAATTTTCGTGTTGTTATGTTTTCGTACGCTTGGCTGTCTGCTTGAGCTATTTGTATTATTATCGGAGTTATATAGCCGAACTCGCTCGGCACATGAATATAACTACACTGTACAGCAACTTCATTATATGGAAACTATGATTTTCTTGTAACTTTGTTTATAATAACTTACTACTTATTGGTTAAACACACTCTTCCATTTTTCATTTTCGACAAAACCTTCCAAATCATTTAGTGCGTTAAAAAGATGAATCGGTACGTAACACCTCATCTCCACAAAAGTTCGTAGGTAACGTAGGTAATGCCTCAAGTATCTGCCAATTCTTCTTTAGCAGCCAAACTATCTTCATCGTTAATTGAATATGTCTGTTAAAGCATAAATATTGTTTACTAAACTTTTGTTTGACTATAAGCAAGTAAAGCTAGAACTCCGCGACTTTCTAGAACGTCGTTGAGGATATCTTCATCGGACGGGCTGCCGCAATATCAACACTGACTTGTATGTGTAACAGGCTTGTGGCTTGGTCCGTACTAACAACTGTTTTTTTATCAGCAATTATTTAGTTAGAAACAAAAATAAGATCACTTGTTTAAATATTTAATATACATAGAATATAAGCTTAGCCACTTTAAGTCAAACTAGTTTTCAATGCGAAAGTTCATTGCACTATAACGGCAGTGAGAACACTGTTGGGTTATGATATGCTTAAATATAATCTAATCTTTTAAATTTTGGGTCTGAACATGGTATAACACATAAATATTTGAATTGTCATTTTTAAATAGTTGGCAACGCTGTTCAAAAATACTTTCTATTGTCTTTCTTGAGCCCATGATACCCATATTATAATAATGCGCTCATGAATTTACGTATATTAATTTAAATTTTAAATATGTGGCAACTCCAAAAAAAATTTAAACCATAAGCTTTCATTAGCCATTTCATTTTGTTGCCACTTCGTAATATTTTGCTCATCTCAGCATTTGTATTGTGTTTAATTTTATATTAACAGGTGGCAACACTCTTCCAACAAATATTCTCAATTGTACACTTTTTAAACCCCATGATATCCGTATACATAATAATAATGCGCTCATGAATTTATTAATTTAAATTTTAAATTTGTGGCAACTCCAAAAAAATTAAACTATAAGCTCTAATTAGCCATTTCATTTTGTTACCCTGCCCTCCTTCTAATATTTTGCTTATCTCAGCATTTGTATTGTATTTAATTTTATTAAGAGATGGCAACACTCTTCAAAAAATATTTTCAACTTGCAGCTTTCTTAAATGTTTTCATTATCATTTTTTTTTTATCTTAATAATTTTATTGCATCAAAATTTCTAACTAGGTGGCAACCTTCCTAAAAAATTGTTCTAAACAAAAGCTGACGCAAAAATTTCAATTTTGATTTCCACATTGTTATAAACTCTTTAGTTAAAAATTTTTTTATACATTTAAATTTATTAACAGTTGGCAAACTTCCTACTAAATACCAATATTCTAAAGCTTCTGTATATATTACAATTGTGATTTCCACATTGTTATATGTATTTCGTTTAAAAAAAATAAATATTACATTGAAACTTTACAATTTAAACAGGTGGCAACCTTCTTTGAAAAATAGTTTTAAGCTAAAGCTTTCGTAAAGTTTTTAATTGTCATTTCATGTTGTAATTCCTTTAACTAAAAATATTTATTGCATTTAAATTTACTAACATGTGGCAACATTTATGTATATAAAAATATTTTTAAACTAAAACTGCAGAAAAAATTATAATTTTGATTTCCACATTATTATATTCCTTTATTTAAAACATTTTACTGCATTTCAAATTTGCTGTTAGGTGGCAACCTTGTTAAAAAAACATTTTTGAACTAAAGCTGCAGAAAAAATTTCTAGTTTGATATAGTCCTTTATTTAAAACATTTTACTGCATTTCAAATTTGCTGTTAGGTGGCAACCTTGGTAGAAAAACATTTTTGAACTAAAGCTGCAGAAAAATTTTCTATTTTGATTTCCAAATGTTTTAAACTCTTTAATTAAAAAACTTGATTATATTTAAACTTATTAACAGGTGGCAACATTGGCAAAAAAAATTTCAACATAAGATTTTCGCAAATATCTTCATATTTGCACTATTTTGCTTTAAGTTTTCAATTTATGTTTCTTTAAATTTTTCATACAGTTGGCAACTTGAAACTTTTTTTAATTTGCTTTTTTGCTTAATAAAATTTTCACCAACATGTAAAAAACTGCAAGAAAAAGTTTTATTTGCATAGTTTACTGAAAGCTAAACTATTTTCAGCGCCTGCAGCGCTAGTATTTGCTTTTCTGTTAGACATCACTGCAATGCCGTTATGCCGCTGTCAATGTTGACAGATGCGCTCGTTGGCGCTGCTGTTGACGTGCCGACTTTTATGTGTCACTTTTGCTAGCGTGCGGAAGCAGCCACGGCAAGCTAACCGGCGCCAGGCGATTTTTTTGTTGATTTCTTTCACATGTTGTTGCTTTGTTGTTGTAATAGTGGTAAATAGACGTTTGAAAAGTGGGTAAAGATGCGCTTAAACTCACTTTTCATTAGTCGTCAACGAGTTTTTTGTTTGTCATACCGATTTGCAGCTTCCAGCTTGCAGCATATGTGAGCAGTTTCTACCTCTACCCCTCTCTCTCTATCGCTTGCTCAGCTTTCCTGTCAATCGCTGTGATTTTCATGCTGCATTTTCACCGTTTTTTTCCACTAACTGCCCTCTTTCATTTACAAAGCGTGACTGGTAACATTTTAGTAATCATTATGACTACACCTGATTGTTGAGGAGACTATTTGCTGTTGTTGTTGATTGCCTTATTTACTTATTTTAGATATTTTTGTAATTTTTACTGCACTTTGCGAAAGAAAAAAACCGAAAAAGTTGCGCTCTAAGTGCTAAATGTTGTTGTTTTTTTTTGCCTTAGTTTTTGCTGCTTTTTTTTGTAATTTTTTCGCCGTTGCTTGATCGCTATTTGGTGGCAATTGTTGCATGTGCTGGCGTGTGGCGCATGTGGCATGCGGAAAAACTTGTTCTCCAACTACTGAATTAAGCATAGCTACTGAGAGACATACATGCATTCAAATGCATGTTTGTATGTATGTATGTATGTATGTATGTTTTTATGTATATATATATATGTCTATATATATATGTACATATGTATATGTGTCTCTTTGTATGGAATTAGCATGCTGTCATACATTTTACCGCTAACTGCTGCTACTTTTCGCGCTGCGCTCATGCGCATGCCCACATTGTTGCACTGTTGTTGTTGTTAGCATTTTTTAAAGGGCACACAAATGTTTGCATGCATGCACCCAATACCAGAAATCCAGTCACGCCAAGCAGACAACTTGCCGACCACTTTGTTGGCGACTGGTTTCACTTTTATTGCACCGCCTCGCAATGTCGTCTCAAATGCCACACACTCGGTGGCTGGTTGATGGTTGATGCTTGTCACCAGCAGGCATGCAACACGCTATGAATTGGCATTCAGTGACTATAGTCGTACAAGCACAACACCTGATCCACCTTCGTCGTCAACGAAGCGAGTGACACAAAAAAATGTTTACACTCGCACACTCTTATATACATATATCTATGTACATATGTAAATAGCTGAAGCGCGCCTTGAAAAGGTGTAGGAGGCTTGGTCGCAGCATTTTGTCGCTTGAGAAGCTTTCAGTTTTACTAATTTGCTATATATTATGTGCGGCTTATTTAGATATAAAAGATGTAAAAAAAATACTCAAGTAATTGCTCGAAAATTTACTACATTTGTATAATAACTTAAATCTCTATATGCATATTATTCCAAGAAATACATATTCAATACTTCCTTAAAAACAGTGGTTGCCATAAGGTTATTTGAGCCTTAAGTTAAGGTTTTTTATAGAAAATGAAAAGTCTACAAAGTCTCCACTAAGCATTATTGCACTTCCGCTAGCTCTAATTACTATGCAATTGTATTTTATTTCAGTTTCATAAAAGTCTACAAAGTCTCCACACCACTTCATTGCTTCAAATTGACGTAAATATTAGCCACATTCTTGATTTGAACCCACAGACTTAAAATCAAATAATGTAAAACTTTTGTTCAGTTTAAACAGCTGTAAAATGTCTACACACTTTTGAACAGATACAATTTCTTAACAACAGACCTCCTTGCTTAAATTTAACTTAGCAGTGAGCTACATCCTATCTAAAAAGATTCACAGTTATCGAAAATTGTCTAGATTTAATAGTTTACTGTTTTTCAACAGCTGTAAAATGTCTACACACTCATTAAATGCACAAATTTTATATCAAACAATATGTTAACGCTAGCGCGCTACTTAGCAGTGTAATTTGACTGCACTTTATTTCGCATTTAAATAGTCTACAAAGTCTCCAAAAGTTTTGAAGTGAAAATTTTTTTTTTTATTTTGAGTCATGTGTAACAGGAAATGCTCAAAATTCTTGATTTTGTGTATTAATTTAGTAGCGATAAGTCTAGACAGTGCTCATAAGAATTAAATTTAGATTAGTCAATGTGCTTTCTGCAAGTATAAAAATTTTAAATGCAGCTAGTTTAATTCAAAATTCGAAGTATATTTACATATGTCTGCAGCAGTTTATTATTATAATTATTAATTTTGTTTTTTTTTTTTGCTTTTGTCATATCAGTTATTTAATTTTTGTGCACATTTTTGCTTAATTCTTGTAAAAAATAGCAACTCTCCACAATTTCCAACATAAATATTTCATCTATTTTGCTCACAAACAACAGAAACATCTTTTATAAAATTCTACAAACTCTCCACTACTCTCCAAAAATGAAAAAATATGTGAATTTTTGCCCAATTTTTAAAAGCAGAAACTCTACAAAACTCTCCAAAGTCTCCACTGCTGTCCAAAAATAGAAGTTATGAAAAAACAACTTTCAGTTGTCTACACTACTCTCCAAAATATTTTTACTTGTGTACTTATATTGTATTTAATTTGTATGTATAAAAAGTTACGTACCCCACATCATCTAAATCCTTTAAATATTTCATATTTCGTGTATGCAATTATAGTTTTTATCAATAAATCAAACCAGGTGTTGCGCAAATGCAGGAGTCTACATACATGTGCAATCATTGCAACGCCCGAAAATGGTTTGCAACCAAAATATGCGCAGCACTTAAGTAAACCCCTAGCCTTTGTATAACCATTAGACGCTCGTTACTCCTTCGCTTTGGGTGGCTAATCTAGCCTTAAGTATCTGACTACGTTTTGGTTCATAAAGCAGCATTTAGCAACTGCTTACCGCTGCTACAAAGTAATCGAAGTAGCTTCGAACAAAAATGTTGCAACATTGCAATATTTCTCCTTTTCTTTCCACACTCGCTTTTGTTGTGGCAATTTGCACCGCCTGCTGTCACGGCTGACTTATGTACAGAATATACATACATATGTACATGCATACTGACAAAGTCCGCCGGCCGGGTCGTGCCGCCGTCGCCACCGCCAGCGGTCAATTAGCGTACTTTAGTTGACTGTCTCTTTGCCGCATAGTAATTGCGCCACCGCAAATCACTAATGTAGCATGCATAACAATATGTGCAGTTATGTAGATATGTGTACATAACATATTTTCGGCAACGATTTTGGCCCAAAAGTAACAAAATTGTGAGTTAAAAACACGAGCACGATTTTTTCCCTACTCAACACCTGAAGTTGACAGGTATGTGTGTGAGTGTGTGTGTAGCAAAAACATTTGGCAATACGATTATGCTGCTGCCAGCGCCTGGTATGCCGGAAAGTTGCATTCGATTATGCCGGCGATTAAGACCTTTTTAAAGCTGTGCAGGAAAAACTTTTAGCCAAAAGCAAAAACAAATTATTTATTGGTAGTTGTGTGGGATGCAAATGAGCGGGCCTTTACTTAATCACAATTCCTTTATACATATGTACATATGTATGTATGTATATAGTCCATAGAGGAAGTACGCAGCGAAAAAGGTGCTAATTCGCCTGACTAATTGTTGCAGATCTTTTATTTACGCGGAAAAGCGAAGTTAAGTAATTGAGACTAAAATGTGTATGAATCATTTAAGCAGTGAAAACAAGGCTGGATTACACGATTTAGCAAGGTTTTTGAAAGTCAGTATATACGAAAATGTAAATCTTTATAGATTTAAACATACATATGTACTATGTATAAAGTCAGAAAAATTTTTCATTTACTAATATATTTCATATATTCAAAATATTGTCTAAAATCTTATTTTTCATAGAAATTTCGAAAGTCTACAAACTCTTCAAAACGCTGTAATGCTTTTCGAAGTAAAGAAAACTTTAATTTTTTAACTCTCCGAAGCCTCAAAGGCTCAACTCATATTCTGTGGCGAAATTGGAAAGTCTACAAAGTTAACGAAATGTCCCTACACTTTTAAAAATAACGGAAATAAGTATTTCTTTATATTTTGGGTTTTTCTTTGTCTAAAGTCTACTAAATCTACAAAATTACACTTTAATTTCCATGTCTACAAAGTCTACACAAAAATTATTGTTTTCATATATTTTTATTTGTGAATTTGAAACATTTTGAAAGTCTCCGAAAACATATTTTAAAATTGAACTGTCCATTTTTTGTAAATTTTTATAAAAATAGCAACTCTCCAAAATCTCAACATAAATACATATGTATGTATTTGGCTCTCAAACAGCATAAAATATCTTCTATACAATTCTACAAACTCTCCACTACTCTCCAACAATAGAAAATATGTGAATTTTCCCAAATCTTTAAAAACTGTAACCCGATAAGAACTTAGCTCAAGCTTCCTTTAATCTTAGATGCCAGTACGTATTTTTACATATGTTTTTATTTTTGTGAATTTGAACATTTTTGAAAATTTCCAAAACATATTTTCAGATCAAACTGTCAACTTTTTCTGCAAGCTAAGTTATAAACAACTGTCTCAACTAATTTCATATCTATTATATATGTACATACATATATTATATGTATTTATGTAGTATGTAACCAACCAGTTTAGCCCACTATACGGACCTTAATTTCGCCAATAAAAGTGAGCACTTTCGAAACTCTAATGCAAATGAACCGTCATGATTAGGTGCAAATATTTGTCAGTCGCGAAAAAATTGTTTCACTTTTACATAACTTTTTGTAATTGTCAATATTTTTGCAGTTAACAACAACACACAGTAGGTACTTGAAGTCTTCACAACCTGCATATTCATGTTTATAACATAAACGACAAATGGACATATTATTACACTGTGAGTGGTTGTAAAAAATTTTGCAAGATGGGTAACAGGGCATGACTAATGCATTATGCGATGGCTGTGTCCACGATCATATATGTGAGGGCCTACGCCACACGTATGACAAGTGGCTACAGCCATTTCTTCGTATTAAAAATTGACCGCAGCGACAGGAAATTGAAGTTTGCTTTACCCTCTTTTTTATTCATTTCTGCATGCAAAAACATATGTATCTATAAGTAGTGAAAGTAACTGTTTCCATTTTTATAAATGTTCGGCTTTTGGGTGGCTGCATTATTGAAGCTATGCCGCATCTAAAGCAAATGTGCGCGCTTAAAACAATGACCATCCCGCCGGCTTTCAATGGAATGCCGGCAAAAAGATGGTTTGAGAAAACGCAAAAAATGATAGTCGTAAATAGCAGAAAGCGCGATAAAAATTATTTATATGTTTTTAAAGTAATTTGAAGAGTTTCCTGCAATATGTGATGGCCAAATGGGAATTGAGCGGAAAGTAGTGGAAAATTTGAATAGGCGAAAGTAAAATTACTTTGTAAAGAAAATGTTACACTGCAGATAAGGGCTTGTTTACACAGAAACCTTTTCCTCTCAATAAGAAAGCATATAAACATTATTATAATTAAAATCATAGTGCAAAAACTATTAAACAACATTGCAACATTTTAAATATTTTGGAGAGTAGTGTAGACTTTTGCATTTGCTACGAATGAATTTATTTGGGTAGTGTTATTAATAAGAGCGCACGCTGAGTACATGTGCGTAATTTTAGAAAATTTGGAGACTTTGTAGACTTTTTTATTAAAACTAAAAAAACATGAAGGTTTCATATTAGACACATTTGTAAACTTAATAAATTAACCAACTCATTTTTAGGTGTTTGTAGAGTTTTGAAAAATAATTTTTGTGCTAATAATACAAGCAATTATGTGCAAAATTAATGGTTTGCTGAGAGAAGCATATGTGCATAACACCATTAATAGCGCTAATTAGTAGATATAACTAATCTAGACAGTAGTGATGGATATAAACAACTAATCAAATGTTGCTCTAAAACGGTCATAAAATATTACAGATCAATATAAATCACAAGTGCTGTGACAATCACATACATACAGCACTAATTAGATGCAATTGTCATTCGATAATTAATAGCTTTACAACCAAATACGGTTGCAATAAATTGACATATTAACACTGCACATACCTAAGGTTTTCGCTTTAAGCGAACAACTGTTGCTATAAGCAACAACTTTCGCTTTCAAACTCAAGCACAAGACAAATAAAAAATCTAAAAATGCTTAACATTGTTTGATAAATTTCTGCACAAATATCTTTGAAAACTAGCAATTAATGAGCTGTAATAAAACGATTAATTAACGTAACAAACGGTGTTCTAATGACAGTGGGAGTAAATGGCAAATAACGACCACAGAATTATTGTTAGATATGACGTCACAGATTGTTGTTTGAGTGCGAGTAGGTTGTGGACTATGTGGTGTGTGTGAATGTTGAAACCTTGCAAAATTTCAATTTATTATTAGATTTTAAATTTTACTAGTGGAGAGTTTGATTGAAGTCTACAAATTAGCCAATCTGCAGAATTATTGAGTCACTCGGGAAAGTAATTATTTAAAACACAATTTTTTTTCATGCTACATTTAAAAATAGTTAACGGAAATAAAATAATATTATCTATGTATATAAAGCAATATGGTTTTGGAGACTTTTTCCATAATAGTGTTTAATAAGAGGTTTTCAAATTTTTATATTTTAAGATTTTTTCAAAAAGTTCAAATTTTTTTATTTCAAGTTGGCGGAGAGTTTGTAGACTGTTTTGTTTCTTTAAATTATTGTTTAGAAATATGTTTTCACAATGTTTTAAAGAGATTGTGTTTTATATTTGCAGGTGATGGAGAGTTTATAGACTTCTTTAATTTTGTTTTTTTTTTACTACAGAAAATGTATGAAAGGTTTGCACTTATCAAGGCGCTGCCAAGAACTTTAAATAATATATTTGAAGCTAATGGAGAGTTTTTAGACTATTTTTCTTATTTTGTTTTTTTTTTAACAAAGGAAAATGTACGAAAAGTTTTTGCTTATCAAGACGTTTTCAAAAACCTTAAATATTATATCTTAAGAGAGTTTGGAGACTTTTTTTATTATTTTGTTTTTTTTTAACTACGGAAAATGTATGAAAAGTTTCCACTTATCAAGACGTTTTCAAAAACCTTAAATATTATATTTTAAGCCAGTGGAGAGTTTGGAGACTTTTAATTTTTTTATCAATTATTGTGGAAAAGACTTGATACATGTTAGTATTGTACAAATATAGTTTTTTAATAGCATTGAAAACGAGTGTAGACTTTTGCAGAATATTTTTCAATTTTTTTAAATACAAATTCTATGTAGTAAATTCGCTAAGACCGTAGCATTCAGCACGTAAGAAGTTATAATATCTAAATGTGAGAACTAGTTTCTTGCTGTTGTTGTAAACTATTTCCATCGTTTCATAATCTATACACATTTATCTATAGCTAAAAATATCAATTAAAATGCATTAAGTTGTACCACTTAAGTATGTACATACATATGTAGCTGAAAGCCAGCACATATTTCATATATTCAAATGAAGCCGACGCTTAACGCCTCCACAAGGCAAGCCCACCTGTTGCATAAAATATTTATTTACGAGCACTGTATTGACACATGGTTTATACATATGTATGTACATGGCAATTGCATAACAACTCGTGCACTATTCTAACATTCTTACGTTCACGGCTACTCCTTCGACATTTACGTTCATAGATTTCTCATTCTTGAACTTTAATTTGCATAGACATTTATCTAAGTAGAAGAAGTAGCACCATTTGATGAAGCGTTTTGCTTCCACAATGGCGCGGTTTATTTGCTCCACTTGCAATTTATGCAATTGGTAAGAATGGTGCACTATTTATATGGGTATTGCCATTTAATTCCTTTCTTGTAAATATATATACATACACATGTACTTGCAACATTTACAATTGTTTATGTTTATTAGAATTGTTTCTTTAACTGCAATGCATTGGCACATTGACATTCAACTCGCGTGCAAAAAAAAAGGAAGAACCGGTTGCTGTCATGCCTTACTTGGGTTAACTTAGGCCACTAGAATAGTCATATATGTACATAGATATACACATTTACAGTTGAAGGCCACATCACTGCTGCTTAAGGCTGTAATATTGAGATTGCGCAGAGCTTTTTCGGCATATTTAATTGGGAAAATGTCCAAAATGAAAATATTCTTCACATATCAAAGAACAAAAATTAGTCATGAGCAAGAATTTTGTTGCACATGCATAAATTATTTTGGTAAAATGCCATATGAAACGCTAATTTTTTACTTATCCAAACCTAAACAAGCTTTTATACATTTTACTTTTTTGGAGACTTTTCCAAATTAATTTTTACTTATGCCAATGCACCTAAATAAGTAATTAATACATATTCAAGTTTAAAAATTAATTCTATGCATAGCTTATTGTAAGTATAGACTTTGGAGACTCTTGTAGCTTTATGTTAACTTATTTACATTCACACAATATATTTAGTTAACACTTAATTTAGCTAAAGAAACAATTTTACATGTAACTGAAAATGAGTGTAGAGTTTGGAGACTTTTTAAAAATCAGTTTTGATTTATTTCAATTCATTTAAAGCAATAGGCTAAAAATTTAAAAGTCCAGTTTAAATGTCATGGAGTTTGAGCATAGATTTTGGAGACTTTTAGTTAGTAATTTTTATTTATTTTAATTAAATTTAATGTATAACTTTAAGCTAATTAGGCTTAAGAGCCAATTTCATATGCAATGCGGTATGAATATAGATTTTGTAGACTTTTGAAAAATCAGTTATTTTGAAAAATTATTTTTTTTACTTATTTTAACTCACTTAGAAGTATAATTTGAGCTTCATTAAGTTGCATATTAATTTTAGAAGTAAATAATAATGAGTGTAGATTTTGTCGACTTTTAAAAAATCAATTATTTTTAGTTTTTACTTAAACGTGAAGAAAGCAAATAATTTTTTTTATTTATTCTTTATAATTTTATTAGTTTTTTCATTTTATTAGAGGAATAATATATGTAACTTGAATACATACATAAATATACTTATGTACATACATACATTTGTAGATATACATTCGTATAGTATCTTTGCTTTGTAATCATTTTGATTTTATTTCTTTGATTAATGCGCTTTACCGTTGAAATTTCATTATATTTATAGTCTATTATACTTCGCTAGTGTAGAGGTTGAAGATCTCAGAGGCTTTTAAAACCCTAGAATTTGGAGACTTTTTAACATAGTTTATTTTTAAACTAAAGGTTTACTTAAGTAGAAATATACGAATTAGTGCACTTTGGAGAGATCTTACTGTAGACTTTGTATACATTTTTTTGTGTATATTTTAATTTTAAACCGGAAGGCAATTATAAGTTCGTTACAATTTATACAATCTTGAATTAATTTGGAGACTTTCGATAAATTATTTATTGTAACGTTGGCAGCCTTTCAATCCAAACCAAAGCATCAAAGTAGAAACTGACAATTATGCTATATTCGGATAAAAAAGATTCAGCATTTGATAGCTCCATTTCTCATTTCGAATAACAATTTTCAAATTTTTTCAGCATTTTATAACTTCATTTCTCAAACTTCAATAAATTTCTAAAATCTAATAAACCCTTATTTTATTCCACAGACACTTCAGTCGTGTCCCATCAGCTGTGTCAACGAACCCGACACGCTCAGCGCCAACAACGACAGCCTACAGACGACGCCGGATAGCACACTGCAGAAGCCGTCCCAGCAGCAACGCAACAACGAGACGCACAACAATCATAATAATCATAATAATAACAACAACAATAACAACAATCACATAAGCAACAGTCACTTAACGAACAGCGCCACAAGTGACACATCATCAGCGTCCTTCCAGCAGCGTTTCGATTTCAATCGTTTGAAGGCGCGACTGCCCGAACTCAATTGTCTACACAGTTTGCAACGTTATTGGCAGCAGCAACAACAACAGCAATCACAACAACCACATAACGAGAATATCGACAGTGACATCTTAACCGGGTCACACAGAGATGAGTCCGGTGGTGGCAACAGCTCATATTACACCACCAACATATTAGGCTGCACCATCAGTTATCCATTCGGCAAGGAGCCAAAGTCGGACGGCGCCAAGGAGACGCCATTGCAAAAGTTCTATCGCCATCAGCAGCAGAAGAAAATGCCAGCATTTCGTGGTAGGCGCGGCTGGTGTGGGTGCTTTCAGGTGAGTGTGCCGCTAAAAGTGTTGCCTAATGCATTTACAACGTCCGTTCGTTGGGTTAACTAAACGATTGCCACTCAACGGCAGTCATTAAGGCTTGTGCAGCGAGGCGTATACGCAATCGTTGCGGTAATTGCCGAAGTGAGGCTTACGCGCACAGTCGTGTAAATGCAGCGAGAAGCATTATTTTTTATATCCGCGCAAAATTTTTTATTTAAGTAATTTTGATTTGTTCATTTAACGGTTCTTTACAATAAAACTTATTTTAATGAAAGTCTTTATATTCAAGATCCGGCTTTCACACCCATTCTTATAAAATCCAGTAGTGTTGCGAAACGATTGAAAACTGTTAGGAATCTGCAAAGTCGAACAACATCAAGACTGCAGAAACACTAATAAGAGAATAAGTCTTGATAAAACAGCAAAATATACCCTGAACCCCCAATTAAGTGTTATAACCTTTACCATTATGCTAGCCTATTTGTTTTATGCCAATTGCTTGTTCGTTTCACCACTCTCTAATTTTTTCACATTTTTCGTCAATCGATGGCACCTGCCATAATTTCCGTAATCATTACATCCATTACTTCTTTCGGTATCCATCTAACTTGCACCTCCATTACTCGTGCCTTCAAATTTGTTGCTACGAAGTACATTTTCTCTTAATGGGTGTTTAGTAAACTGGCGCGCGCTGCCAACTTGGAAAATCGTTCGAGTGTAACGAAAGTCATTGGTGCTCTTTTCCTTTCATTCAAAACCGAATAGATTGCGTTGGTAATGTTGCCTCAAATGCCGATGTTCACACAGCGCTGCGCTTTGCTAAAACTCTTAGCAAATTCTCGACAAATTAGAGCGTGAAAATATGCAACTTATTGCTTTTATTGTTGTTCGCATCGACATATGTATGTATGTATTTAGAATGTAAGCAAGTAATGCGTGCTGATAATTGGAAAACTCCTTGAAAGTTGCCTTCCAATTACTGTGGGTGAACCTTAATCATATTCCTTAATAGACCATTTTTCATATGAAGCGCGTTTTCAAGGCTCAGTTGTGCTAACGGTCATTATTTTTATCAGAAGAAAGTTTCTAGCCAGTGTCAAAATAATTTCAGAGGTTCTAGCCTCGCGTCTATAAAATATCTAGTGTTGTTTACCTATGTAACTATAAACATGGGTAAACGTTTTCAGACAAATTTTTGAAGAATGCTACGGAGTTGACAGTTCTTGACCAAACAAATCTGGATTTGTTCTCGTGAAGTAGTACCGACCAAGACAAATTTTTAGTGTTAGACTCTCCTTCACTCTTTCGCAGTAAATAACACTAATTATTTGATTGATCGAATGCCTTTTGGGCCAGCTCTAGCAAATGTGACCTACATCTTTCTAAAAATTTATTTAGTACAAAAAAATTAATTTTAAGGTCAGTGTTTTTTTATAATTCACCAAAGTTCTTTACTTTCGAGACCTGTACTTAGTATATAAAAATGATTTATTAATATGATGGTGCCGACTTTTTTTCTGTAAAATTTTAGAGTTAAAAAAATATTACTTGCAATAAAGCGGATTTTAGTTCTTTAAGTAATAATATCGATTATTAATCGATAATGAGAAACAACAATTTTTTCATTGCAAATTCATTTCATCAATTTATTTATAACAAAAAATATCGATTAAACATCGCTTTCTCATTGAATTTTCGATTTTTACATTCTGTGTTTAAAGAAATAACGATTATTTATCGACGAAGAGCAAAATAGTAGAACTATCGATTAGTTTACTGCTTCGATAAATATTCTCTATAAATCAATAAGAAATAATATCGATTATTAATCGATAATTATAAAAATTATATAAACAATTATTTCATCGCAAATTTCATGGATTGATTTATAATAATATCGATTATTAATCGATAATGAGAAAACTTGTTGAAACATTATTCTTTCATTGACATCTCGATTTTTTGATACATCATGATTAAAAAAACAACGGTTACTTATTGACCGTGTGAAGAATTGCAGAACCACCGATTATCGAGGCAATGGATAAATGTTCTCTATAACCTACATTAATATCTTAAGTAATACAGTTGAATAAATATCGATGATTTCAAAAAATATAATAATGGTTATTTCTTTATCATCAAAAAGTTCGATATTTATGATTATCGATATGTATTCAACTGTATTACTTATCGGATATTCATTATGAAATTTCTAACGTCATCGACTCTTCTGCTGCGATAATAAATACTGACGGACGAGGGAATCGAAATGCTAACACAATAACCGTTAAAAGCCACAGTTGAAGCACCTTCGATGACAGTTAATATCGCTTGTTCCTATGCTTGAAATATAAATGACGATTACTTGTCGATTATAAACAAAATTGTAACAGCTTCGACTCTTATACAACATTGATAAATGCTAGCAAAACATATTCACAATTTTTATGATTTAAAGAAATAGCGATTATTTATCGATAGTGTGAAAAATTGTAAATTCTCCGATTATTTTCGTGAGGTCTAAAGATAGGCGTGGCCTTACGCTACATTCATTAAATGCCTTAACTGAATAACTATCGATAGATTTCGAACATCGTGATTATTTTTTTTAAATCGATTATTTCTCGATAGCTTTCAGAAAAAAAGTAGTTCAACGAAACATTTAGGCACCGTGCAAGCTACATTTCGAAATAAAGAAGTTTTTTCATATTTCTTCACTCCAGTTCATTAAAATTTTATGGCACATTACCTTTCCATTTTACGTAGGTCCACTTTCAGTTTATCACCAACATTAAAGTTGAAAAAATTTCGAAAGTTTGTTTCAAAATTAAACGTCCAGTTTTTCAAACGATTTCTGCTATTTGATATCAAATTTCGCTAAAGTAACGGTAAAAACGATTAAGTAAACATTGCAAGGCCATACACACTTTCACACCGAAATTTGATGGCATAATATCTGTTTGCATTGGAAAACTTGCCGTGGGCACACTACGTCAGCAACTATAACGACTGCGAAAGTTGCAACAGCCGCTAAATTGCAATAACAATAACAGTCGACGCAATGAAAATTCGCAAACGATTGCTACTACATATTTTCCGCATACTATGTAGGTATGTACATATGTATGTAATGACAAAGCGGATCAAAAATGCATTAGCGGCTATGGCTACGGCTACTTGTTGCTCGGCGTGCAGTAAAAGTCTCCATATTATGGTTCGGTTACTTTCTAAGGTGTTGGCATAGTTATTGCTGCTTGATTTACCGTTATTTATTGAAATTTGTTGTAATTTTTCCTTTATTAGCTTATTTGGTGCGCTGATTTGGCCATTTGCACATAGTGCACGAATTAGCGAGACCGAATAATGGGTAGTGCAGAAACTATTACCGAAACATTTGAATGTTGTGGAATGTTAAATTGACAATATATTTGAAAGAGTTTGACAATAATACAATTAATTGGTGGACTAACTAGCGATTGACAAAATTAAGGCGGATTTTTAACGGCGGAGAGTTAATTTGACACTGTTAGGGATTTTGGAGACTTTTTGAAACTCAATTTAAATACCGAAAATGTAATGAATCATCATAACTATTTGAAAATATTAAAAGTAGAGTTAACAAAAAGTTTGGAGACTTTGGAGAGTTTGGGAAAAAAATAGTTTATCAACAAAATTATAACAAAAGCCAAAATAATTATAGACTAGCACGCGAAATAGTAACAATTTAACCAATAAGAGCTTTAGAGACTTTCGACAATTACATACAATTTTGATTTAACCCTACTTGTTTTAGTATAACCATGAATAATACTAAATAAAATAGTTTTCAAAAAAGTTGCGTCTATTATAAAGATAAGAAGAACCATTTAAAATAACTAAATTGGTTTTAAAGAAACTATCATTTATCTGCTATACGTCCGCCGCTATACGTCGAATGCTTGTTGTTAGCAAATCACAGTACGCACTAGTTGATGAATATTACTGCTGAAATGGAAAGTTTAAGAGTTTAACAAAGTTTTACCATATTCATATGTATGTACATTCATTAAAAAATATCGAATGATAACTTTTTGGTCTTGGACAGTTTGGAGACTTTTAAAATGACGAGAATTTATATATTTAAAATGTATAGAAAAGTGTAGATGTTAATATAAATAAAGTATTGTAAGTGGAGAGTTTGGAGACTTTTTAAAATAGAGCTTGGAGACTTTTAAAATGGCGAGAATTTATATATTTAAAATGTATAGAAAACGTAGATGTTAATATAAATAAATTTTTGTAAGTGGAGAGTTTGGAGACTTTTTATAATTTTCTTATACTTGTATCCTAGCAGTAAAACAGCGCCAACCAACATTATTAACTTCTATTTTATGCTTTTTAAAGCTGTGTAACGGTTTTCTTCTCATTCTCAGAAGTCTTAACAAATATTTATACTATTTGTTTTATTTACTT
The DNA here is from genome assembly GCF_016617805.1 of Bactrocera tryoni. NCBI lineage: Eukaryota > Metazoa > Arthropoda > Insecta > Diptera > Tephritidae > Bactrocera > Bactrocera tryoni. The sequence continues at coordinate 67,075,610 of NC_052502.1, read as the reverse complement.
TCAGGATGACGAACCACCGGAGATTTGTGTGGTGGAAGGCGCTTTCACGCTACAAACACTCACACCCACACAACCAATGCCACCCGTGGACGAGTTGGATGCGAAATTTGCTGAACTCGTCGAAGAACTCGATCTGACGGCGCCCAATAAAGAGGCCATGCTCAATTTACCGCCACAAAAGAAATGGCAAATATACTGTTCACGCAAACAACCGATCGACACTACCGATGGTAACACCACATCAATCACACAACCACCCACAGCTGAGTACTACATTGAAAACCTAAAGACCTTAGTGCGTTATGTGAGTCTCAGCTTCGAAGATTCCAACAGTCATGAATATTATATACGTATCGAGGGTCATGGACCGTTTCTTGACGCGTTGAAAACGGCGTTACGCACATCGGCACACAGCTTTGTCTTGCGTTTTGTCGATCTGGATGGGTTGCCTTGTTTACTAAATCTGCTGCAGAAGATGGACATATGCGTCGTGAATAGTTTACTGCATACGAGAATTATTGGTTGCATCAAAGCGTTGATGAACAACTCGGTAAGTTTAGGTATCAACATCTGAAAAAACATATTTGAAGACCTGTCGTTTTTTGTCGTTCTAGACCGGACGCGCGCATGTACTGGCGCATCCCACTTCCATCGACACGATCGCACGTTCGCTGGTGGCGGACAATATCAAAACGAAAATTGCGGCATTGGAAATTCTGGGCGCTGTCTGTTTGGTGCCAGGCGGACATCGCAAAGTATTGCATGCTATGTTGAACTTTCAGGAATACGCGGCGGAGCGCGTGCGGTTTCAGGTGAGTTATGAGTTTAATGAAACAAAAGAAAAGATCTTTGATGGTTACGCCTTTTTTAGACCGTCATAAATGACCTGGATCGCACGAGGGGCACCTATAGCGACAATATCAATCTGCAAACCGCCATCATGTCATTTATCAACGCCGTGCTCAACTATGGACCCGGCCAAGAGAGTCTCGAGTTTCGTCTACACTTGCGTTATGAGTTTCTCATGCTCGGCATACAACCGGTCATCGATAAACTGCGCAAGCACGAGAACGAAACACTTGACAGGCATTTGGTAAGTACAAGTTGTGAGACTAACCAAAATTTCTGACACTCATTTTCTATGAACGAAACCACAGGATTTCTTCGAAATGGTGCGCGCCGAGGATGAAAAGGAGCTGGCGCGCAAGTTTAATCACGAACATGTGGATACGAAAAGCGCAACGGCTATGTTTGATTTGCTGCGTCGCAAATTGAGCCACTCGCCCGCGTATGCACATTTATTATCGCTGCTAGAGCACATGCTCTTGCTGCCATGTGAGTAAAACAACTCCCTTATTTCCTGCCACTTTCCTCAACTTCCGTCTCATTTACACAGATACTGGACCTTGTACACAGCACTGGCTGATGTTCGATCGCGTCGTGCAACAGATCGTCCTACAGTCAGAGGGGCGACCACAAAGCGATATCGATCCCGATGATCCCAATAAAGAGAAGCTATCCTCGCTAACACGGCGTGATCCCGATGTCGCGCCACTACAAATAAACGTTAGCGAAATCGTGCAATTGCTGGTGAAAGAAGAGGAACTGACACAGGCGCGCAAACGTGCCGACGAACTGGAGCGTGAAAATTTCGAAGTGCAATCGCGTCTCGCCAAAAAAGAACAAGAGCTGGATCAACGTCAACAGGAAAAGGAGGATTTGGAGACAAGTTTGGCGCGCATGCGTGAACGTCTGGAAAAGGAGTCGGCGAATCATTCGCAAGCCGTACAACGCGCACAGACCGCAGAAATGAAGGCAGAGGATCTGCAACATCGTCTCATGACCGAACAACAAGAGCGCACACGTCTCGAACGGCTAGTCACCGAAGGTAGCATACCGGACGACCAAAAGGTGGCCGGTCTTACCGGCTGCAATGGCGCCGTATCACCACCACCACCGCCGCCACCGATGAAGGCAATGCCACCACCACCGCCACCGATGGCTGCAGCGCCGCCGCCACCACCTCCTTGTCCCGGTGCACCACCACCACCCGCCATGGCGCCAACAATGGGTAAGTAAAAATAAAATTCCCATGACATTAACAGCACTCAATACGCATTTGATGTGTAGCGCCGCCACCACCTAAAACTGAGGTGCCCAAAAAGAATGTGCCACAACCTTCGAATCCGCTAAAGAGCTTCAATTGGTCCAAATTGCCCGATGCCAAGGTGCAAGGCACGGTCTGGAGTGAATTAGACGAGTCAAAATGGTACAATAACATGGAGTTGGAGTCGATAGATAAACTCTTCTCGGCATATCAAAAGAACGGCGTGGTTGTAAGTTCTTGTTTGGCCAGAATATTTATTTTATATTCATTTTGGTTTCATTTACTTTAAGAATGACGGCTCTGTGGAAGATCTAAGAGTTATGGGCAAACAGCGCACAAAGATACTCTCCGTTATCGATGGACGACGTGCACAAAATTGCACGATACTCTTGAGCAAATTGAAGATGAGTGATGAGGAGATCTCCAAGTGAGTAAAAAATATTTTTAAGGTAGAAGATATTTGTTGACCAACCTCTGCCCAAGCACATCATCTCACAAAGCTACTCTTACTAATTTCCTTTCAACCACTCCCTCCACAGAGCCATTTTGTCAATGGACAGCAATGAGCAGTTAGCTCTTGACATGGTGGAACAACTACTGAAGTTTACACCCTCGGCTGAGGAGCGCGCACTACTGGACGAACACAGCGAAGATATTGAGTCTTTGGCTCGTGCGGATCGCTTTCTTTACGAAATTTCTAAGTATGTTTAATTATTTCATTCAAAAATTAGGTCTTAACTATTTGTTTACTATAATTGTGCTCAGAATCCCTCACTATGAGCAGCGTTTGAAGAGTCTTCACTATAAGAAACGCTTTATGATCACGGTCAATGATCTGATACCGCGCATACGCAGTGTTATGGAGGCATCACGCGAGATAGCGCGTTCGAGACGTTTACGCAAGTTACTGGAACTTGTGCTGGCGTTGGGTGAGTGAAATTTTATTTGAAGATCTAGAACCTCAGACTATTGTAGTCCTTTAATATGAGAATAGTTACATAAATTAAGTTTTTGAGGCGGTCGTTTTGGAAGAGGTCTGCAAATTGGGAACTTTATGATGGATATAAATACATGATAAAAAATTGATCGAAGAGGCGAACTGTCTCGTCGGGGCTCGAATGGGAAAAGTGATTTCAACGTAGAAATTCTCGTCAATATGATTTACTCGGTTGGAAACATATCGGCGGTCTCTGTGGGTCATAATTTGATAGTCAATCGACTGCCTTCGATTTTTCGAGTTATCAAGTCGATTTTGAATTTTTCTACAAACACCCGGAGCCTTAAGCTTATGATCTTAGAATAAGTGTTTCGGGCTCTGTGGATGATTCTTTAGGTGTCCATCGACTGTTTTCGATCTTTTGAGTTATCAAGTCGATTTTTAATTTGTCGACAAAAACCCGTAATCTTAAGTGTATGATCTTAGGATCAGTTGTTTAGGCTCTGTGGATGATTCTTTGTGATTCAATCGACTGCGGTCGTCATTTCGAGTTATTAAGGTCTTCATCGACTAGATGAGTTTTTAAGGGTCGCTCATTCTGCGAATAAAATACACAAATAATTGTTAGTTGAGAGAGGAGATAAACCTTCTGGTAAAGAGAGACTCGATTACTGATAAAGGAAGTCTTAAGAACTTATTCCAAAAAATTCGGGTTTACAAAAACGGATATTGAATAATATATGGACAGGGTTTATAAGTCCGCAACAATCTGAATTTTCTATTGGGAATTTCAAACGATTCAAGAGCCAGGTGTGTAATCTTCTAAGAATTGTCTCAAAAGCACAGGAATGTTACCATAGAACAACAGGTCGTTGCGATATAAGCTTACAAGGTTTGGAATAGATCCATGTTAAGGTATTGAAGGTTGAAATACTAAGCAATAGGCAGGTTGATCTTCAGTAACTTGCGTTTCGAATTTTGATATTCTTTTCCTTTGCACTTTCAGGTAACTACATGAACCGTGGAGCGCGCGGCAATGCCTCTGGCTTCCGGCTCGCTTCGCTGAATCGTCTAGGTGACACCAAATCCAGCGCCGCCAAAGGTACCACGCTATTGCACTATCTAGTGCAAATGATCGATAAGAAATTCAAAGATTTGCTCAAACTTGAGGATGACATACCGCACGTACGTGAGGCGTCCAAAGTCTCGCTTGCCGAGATGGACAAAGACATACAAATGTTGCGTACCGGTTTAGCGGATGTGGCGCGTGAAATCGAATTCCATCGCTCTGCGGGACCAGCACAAACGGGCGATCGCTTTCTACCTGTTATGCGCGAATTCCATGCGCAAGCTTCGGTGCGTTTCGCCGAATTGGAAGATAAATTCCAGGATATGAAGACGCGTTTCGATCGCGCCGTTCGCCTATTCGGTGAAGACGGCGCTGTGCTACAACCCGATGAGTTCTTCGGCATTTTCGACACATTCTTGACCGCGTTCACAGAAGCGCGTCAGGATAACGACAACTTCCGTAAGCGTCTGGAGGAGGATGAGAAACGTGCCAAACAGGAGGCTGAGCTTAAGAAACGCACCATCGAGCGCAAGAACAAAGAGGGATTAATGTCGTCGGTGGCGCGCAATTTAGGACTTACGTCGTCTGCGAGTACGACGGGTCGCGATTCGCCGGCGAAGACAGGCGACAACAATAAAGGCGAGTTCGATGATCTAATATCGGCGCTGCGTACCGGCGATGTCTTCGGTGAGGATATGGCGAAGTTTAAGCGCTCGCGTAAGACGCGCGCGAGCAATGGCAGCGCGTCACCGCCGCGGCATGGACTGCATCGTGAGGAAAGTCGCGAGCGCACAGTGCGACGACAGTGAGCAGTTTTAAGCAGCGCAAGCGCAAATTAGTAGGAATTCTAGGTGCCGTGTAAGCGGAAGCTTTTTGTATTCAGATAAAGAATAATCTCACTGTAATGATAATGACGCAGCGCAGACTGCGTAGCAATTAGTTATTGATATAGATGGATAAAGAATTGGTAGAAAAGCTATGAATGTGTGTAAATTTGCTGAGGCGGTTGGACGCGCTCAGATTTTTGTAGCTCCAGTGTAAGCAAACAGCACGCGATATATGTACGTATATGAAGTAATGCTATTATTATTATTATGATTACCTATTAAATACTATTATTATTATTACTAAAAGCTATTTAAATATATATACATAAGTTTGTAAAAATTTGAATTTTATTTATATTCATAAATGATATAATTGCACTAAAATAAATATAACGAAATATATAATTGAAAAAAAAAACACGTCTACCTTAATTATTTCTTATGTTAAGTAAATAGCTTTAGTGGAAAGCTCAATTTCTTTAGATATAATTATTATTTTTGGAGAATCGGAGCTTTAGCCAGCGAAAACTTAAATAAATTGGCACAAAGCTTTCATAGAAAGCTCACTCTTTCTAACCGCCGTAAGCTTTAAGTGTTGTTGAAACCGAGATTTTTTGGTAAGCTCACATGTTCTTTTTATATAGTCAACAGATAACTTTTATAAGGCCAAAGCTTTTATAAATATGTAGTTAACTTTTTTCTTTTTATAAAAAAAGTTTTAAACTTCGAAAGCTTTCAGAATATTTACATAAATGTTTTATGAAAAGGCTTGAAGCTTTTATGGAAAACTCATTTTCGTTTATTTTGTTTCTTTGTAATCAAAAGAAAAGAAACGAATAATAGTATTGCTGTGAAAGCTTTCAGAATATTTCCCTATAGCTTTCATGGAATGAATCATTCCTACTATTATACCATAACTTGACTGATAATGAATTACAAATTCGCACAAAATATAAAATCAAGGGTCCTTAAAAGTACTCACTTTCTTCTTTTTATGCAATCAATAATTTTATGCAATTTGATAATCGATTCTTCAACTGTGATAGCTTTCAAAATATTTTATGGAGCTTTAATGGCATGTTCAGATCTCTTATTTTAAAATTTTTAATGTTATACGGCACACACAACGACATTAAATTACAGTTTTACACCAGCTCAGGTTTAGAGATTTAATGCCATATAAAATTAGGTGTTCTTGAAAGTTATATACTGTCATGAAGCTTTAGAAGCTTTTTCACATGCAGTTTTTATATTTTAGAACGCCCTTGGTATTAGAATATTTATTTTGATCGTCCCCTGACAACATACCTTCAACTGTGATAGCTTTCAAAATATTTACATAGAGCTTTCATGGAATGCCAGTGTTTTAAGAAAGTTTTTCCGGTTATACCCTATTGAGACTGGGCAACAGTTGAGGGTTGAAGCTTCAATGTCACATAAAATTAGAGGTTCTTTAAAGTTATATACTGTCATGGAGCTTTTGAAGCTTTTTCACATGCAGCTTTTATAGTTTAGAAATGTGATAACTTACAAAATATTTGCATAGAGCTTTCATGGAATGCTCAATTTGTTAAGAAAGTTTTTTCGGTTATACCCTATTTAGGCTGAACAAATATGGAGGGTTAAACATTTAATGGCACATAAAATTAGGGGTCCTAACCTAACGGCTCAAAGTAATGAAAAAAATTGCGTTCAAGAAAGGATTTGGATTGAAAGGATTTTCACTCAAGAACTGAAGTCATTGGACCACCATACACATCGTGAATTTGCTGATTTTTACTTGGAACAACTTGAAAACGATAACGGTTTTTTTAAGAAAATCACCTTCTCCAATGAGGCTCACTTTCATCTGAGTTGTGCGGTAAATAATAACTGTCGATTCTGCTGCGTAGAAAATCCACAAATTATTCATGAACAACCATTGCGTTCACCTAATTTGACAGTTTGGTATTTTTTTTGGTGGAATCATCGGTCCAAACTTCTTTCGAAATGAAGCTAATGACACCTTAAATCTATGGAGATCGGTGAGATGACTAACTTTATAAAGCCACACAGCACATGCAACAACCGAATAATTGCGAAAAAGGATTGGAGATTCAATTATTTCAAGAAATTGTGACATTTAATGGTCTTCAAGTTGAGATTTAATACCATTAGACTACTTCTTATGGGGTTATTTGAAGTCATTGGTCTTTAGCAATAAACCAGACTCTCTTCAAGCTTTGGAAGTCAATATTGAACGTGCTGCAGATGAATATTACTTGATTTAAAGCAGAAAGTACTCAAAAGTTAATTTCATCGAATTCATTTCTTCAATATAAATTGAATGGATTGTGCTTCAATTAAATTTAAAAAAAAATTTTGATGATGTTTGAAAAGAAATCATATCACTCTTATTGGAAAATCATGTATTTAGAAGTTATTTGGAATGTTAGATATACGTAACCGGAAATGGACAGGAACTGTCGTCAGTTTTAGCCTCCAAAATTTCTTGGGGCATGTTTTAAGCTTATTTATCATAACTGAATGGAAAGAAAATAATTTAAATTTGGTCTAACGAAAGTAAGGAGGAAACAGACATACATATGTACATATATAATTAAGAAGCGGCCAGTGAATGTCTGAAAATCAAATTATTTGGAATATTTTGGAAGAGATCAAAAAGTGAGCAATTTAAAAATAAATAAAATTTACAAGTATTTACAAAGTGGCTTAACGGATTGCCGCAGAAATACAACTGTTTAATGAACCATATATAACTAAATCTGTCATTTAATCGCTGTAATATCTGAGATCTGTCTTGTTGCAGGAATTAACTTCTTATACAATTCATGAGGCTATCTCTCTCTCTCTGCTTTTCTCTCTCTCTCTCTCTTTCTCTCTCTCTATCTCTGTGGCATTCGCTAAGGATTACTAGAAGACGCACTTCTGTTATTTGATCAGTAATATCAATATCAAATATGCACATACATATGTATGTAAATTACTTCAGAATAAATAGTCGTTTGTTTGTCTGTTTCATATGAGATATGATACCAGAGTTTCAATATTAACCCAGTACTAAGAAGCTATAGTTTAATATTTTTTAAAGATTTTTATGATAGTCTGAAAAAAAGCAATTTTCCCCACAACTATTCTCTTTGAGTAATCCATAAATGTCTAAAAGAAATAAAAAAAAGGTCTTATTTACTTTTAATATATCGAAACATAAGACTGCCCGTAAAAAGCACTGATTTTTTTTTTTTTTGGTATACAAACGCTTCGGTGCAGTTTGACAACGCTCGAATAGTCAGGCAGAGCGCGTTTAAGACTCACAAAAAGTTATTTTTGTTGGAAGCATATAACCAAGACTTTCCACACTTAAAAACCACATGAAATTAAACATAATGCTATCAAATATGTCAGATTTTAGTATTCACTCTTAAAGCATTTTTCTCACGAAAACAAATGATTTCGAACTTTCTCTGAGGTATTATATCACTTTTTGGATAGACGATTTGTACACAATATTTTGTGAGCTCATTTTTTCAGCATTAAAGGGAAAGTAATTACAATAATTCATAAAATATAACTGTAAAAAAAACTTCGCTTTCGCCAAAACTATAATACCCTACACAAATAAAAAAGTTTTCTACAAAAGATGTTAATTTTGATCGGTCAATATTTATTGGATCAGTATGCAATAGAAATGCGATCTGAATAATTTCACCGGAGTTTTACCTTTGTCTTGGAACATAATCCACGCCAAAATTTGTGCAGATATCTCCTTAAATACAATAGTTTTTTATACAATATTTTGATTTTGATCGTTCCGCTTGTATGGTAGCTATAGACTACTTAGAGTGAAAAAGATGAATTCAAACTTTTAAGTAGATATCTCTGATACATGTACATAATGGGCTGTCAAAAAAGTCTAGCGGTATTTTTATTGAATTTTTTTGTTTTTATTGAAATTGAAATGAATTTTTGATGACTTATGCCCAGCTCTTGACCGATGCTACGGCTGCTACTATGCCGGTCTCTTTCGACCAATTCAGCGATTTTATCGCAATTTTCGACGACAGCTCTTCCGGAGCGTGGCGCATCTTCGACCACCTCTACACCAGAACGAAAACGTTGAAGCCATCGTTGTGCGCTGGAAATGGAAACTTTATCGGGTCCATAAACTGCACAAATTTTATTGGCGGCTTGAGATGCACTTTTGCCTTTATCGTAGTAGTACTGTAAAATATGCCGTAGAAACGGCAATCAATCAAACACGTATTGGCGCGTGAAATGAGCTTTCCAAAAAGGTATAGCATGACCCGATGCGACGAATAAAACTAGAACTGCGCGCTTTCAGCGCCAACTAGCGAAAAAAACGCAAGACTTTTTTGACAACCTAATATATATCTGAGGACCTAATTCACGTTGCTGAATCGTTTCAGCTGTTCATGCTGTTCATTTACATATACATTTTGTAGGGTATCCGACGTTGCGTTTTTGATTTTTCGGACCAGTACTAGTTCCAAATTCATTAGTTTCTAACCACTGTAGAAATATCGGTTTTCCCTACAGGGTCGTTCGCAGCATTTGTAATACAATGCTAGCTTATCGTAGCGGCTGACTCATTTTAAATATTACATACAGACATGCAAACAAAAGATTTCAGTAAGCAATGGCAAAAGATAGCACGCTTGATTCATTGATTTGGCTGTTTTGTTCTCAACGACTTATGTATGTGTTTTGATTATGCTGCGAGGCGCAAGTGTTTATATTAAATTGAGCGACTTTAAGGAACTCAGTTTAAAACTGAGTTCGTTGAAAGCAAGACGGACTTTTATTTGGACAAAAGTGATTTGTTAGGATCTCTTTAGGTGGAGAGTGGCATTTAGTTTTGCTTGAATTTTATTTAAATTGCTTCAACAACCGTTATGCGCCGCAAACTCTTGCTGCTGTGCTTGTTGCCCATTCTCTGCAGTCTGGCGGCGAAGAAAGCGGCGCCAAATGTGGCATGTAGGGACGAAAATGGCGCATTGGTTGACTGGTGAGCACAAAAATGTATTAATTATAAGAAATAATAGTTTAACAACCCCCTTTCCCCCCAACAGGTTCTACATGTACAAATTACCGCGCATACACACACACTACGGCGCCCGACGCAACAGCAGCGGCTTCAACTACCTCTACATTACAAGCAACAGCTATGATGCCTGGCGTTTGTCGACGCACGAAGTCACCTCGACCGAGTCCATGCCAGGCAAACTGCTACAACCGCTTTTCGACGATGAGCGCGTGCTCTTGGTCGCCTACAACGACCAGAAACCCAACAGCAACTCGAGCACGCCGAAAGCACACGCTAAGGGACTGCTGGCGACAGACGGCGAGACGGCAGTGTGGTTGGTGCATTCGGTGCCGCGTTACCCGGAAATACCCGTTTACAAATATCCGCTCACAGGCGGGCGTTATGGTCAGAGTTTCCTCTGTATGTCACTGCAGGGCAGCGAAGTGGATAAGGTGGCCACGCAATTGCGGCTAATGGTGCCGCTGATTTACTACACGCGCACACCCGAAGCGGTGCTCGCGCGCTTTCCCATACTGCAGCAGGTGGTGGCGGGTAAGTGGCAGCGGGAGGCACCCTTTCAAAATAAAGTCAAGCTGTCGACGCTCGGCGGCACAAAATTCAAATCGTTTGCAAAGAGCGGCAAGGCGGTAACAGAACTGTATGAGGATGTCATAGCGCCGGCGCTGGACGTCAATCTGCTGGTGGAGACCTGGCGTAACGGTGGCGGTAATTTGGAAACCAACTGCACGCGAAGCGACAAGTAAGTAAAGACATTATTTATTTTATTTAAAAAAAATGAATATTCTCATTTTTACATCGTAGAGTCTACAACATACAAGAAATCAAAGAACAACAACTGCAAATCGCTTTCAACACCACATCCGATCACTCGAAATGGGCGGTATCGCAGGAGAGCGGTTTTCAGCTCTGGCGTTGGCGTGTCGGCGGCGCGGATTGGCTTTGTGTGGGCGACATTAATCGGCAGCGGGATCAGCTGGTGCGCGGCGGTGGTAGCGTTTGCTTGAAGAACAGCAAGGTGGCGCAAATTTATAGGCAGCTGATACAGGGTTATGAGCCATGCCCAAGGCAAATTAATTGAAACGAATGAATGCAAGCGATAGTGGGAGGTCTAAAATTAGTCTAAGTACATACTTACATACAAATGTATGTATACAGTTATGTTAACTAGTAAGATAAAATGTTTAATGACTTAAGTTTATTGCGCTTTTTGCGGATTTTTAATATTCCCACAGCTCACATAACCTCAAAACTTTAGAAATATTAACTCATGTTATCCTTAGCGTTTTTTGTTGTTGTTGTTGCAGCTGCAAAAACTTTGCTTAAATAATTTTGAGTAATGCTGTCGAGTTGACAGACCTTGGTTGAATAAAAATATTAAGTTCGGCTTACATTGACTCGACTGTCTGTCGACTATGCCATAGTCCTTACTATTCACTAAATTTATTCAACGAATCGAATATAAATTCGTCAGGTCTACGTAACCGGAACGGACCCGTATTTTTATCCGGCCAAGGACTGTCAACTCGGCAATATTCTGCCGCTACAACAACAACAGGAGCTGAGCTCACGACAGTCGGGTCTATGTAACTGGAACGGACCCGGATTTTTATCCCACCAGGACTGCCAACTCGGCAGAATTCTGCCGCCACAACAAAAACAACATCAAATTAAGTTATTGTATGGAAAAACGTTAGCTATTTTTTTTATCAAACACACACTCATTCTATGAAACATATTTCACTCATATCAATTAATATTACAAATACTCTAAATATTATGAACTTTAATTAATTATACACTCACCTGCCCGCATTTTATGTAGCAGTCGCTTTAGAGAAACTTTCGAAAACTCCTTACTGCAGGCAAAAAAAGTTAATATTTTTTGTCAAAATTTTGCACAATTTGCGCTCGCATTCAACACAACATATTCATCACACAGTAAAACATACACACATTGTTAAAATATAAGCATATGTGACTCATAATTTTTATGAAATTCGCATGAAAATTTTTATTTTCACTTTTTAAGGTTAAAATTTTAAACTTAATAGTTTTAGCATATTTTGACTATAACTTCATTCTGAACTTTTTACACACACACAACTTTATCTTTGTAATAAAATTAATAAAAAAAACAAGTTTTTAAAATCACTTCTGCTGCTTCATTTGAATTTTGCGCTTCAAACTCTTCACCAACAGCGTGTTCTCCAATTGTTTTTTCGGCCTTTTGACTTCTACTTCCTGCGTGTCAACATCATTACCGTTTCGTAAGCCCTCGTCTCCATGTCGGCGTTTCAGCTTTTCTTGTATAATCAACTCCATCGCTTTGGTCTTCTTGAAGTGTGAGTCGGTGGGATCAATATTGAATTTGGCCGATGTGTAAACAGCCTTGAAACGGTCATCATTTATATTTATTTGGAAGTTATCTTCGACTGGTTTCGTTTCTTCCGCAATTGTGGATTTCGATTTTTTCAATTGTTTGCGTCGCTTACGTTTGGATTTGGTTTCTTGTTCGGATTTAAGTATTTTCTCTAAGCTGAAATGTTGCTTGCCTTGCTCTTCTAAATCGTCATCGTCCAAGAGTAGTTGCAGCTCCTTCGCTTGTTTTTCCGCTTCTTCTGCAGCCTGCTGCTTATCCAAATCGTTTTGTTGTTTCTTTAGTTTATCGCGTTTTTTCGCTTTGGGATCAACGTAATCGCCATTAGCGAATTCTTCCGCAAAATAGGGATCGTTCATATCAATGCCATCAGGTATGCTGTCCGAATCTGAAGAATCCTCGGCGTCCGGATCTAAACCACGCGCTTGTAATTTTTTCTTCTTTCGTTCCTCTTTGCGTTGCTTATTCTTTTCGCTACGTTTCTGCAGCACTTTTTCGATGGGCGTTAGATGCTGTTTCTTGTTTTGCTCCTCGGATTCTTCTGCATCCTTATCTTTGTCGTCCTTTTGCTGATCCACATTCCAGCTTATCTCCATTTCAAATTTATTATTCTTCTTTTTCTGTTCTTTCTCATTGATTTCCGCAAGCAGCGCTTTGTATTTGTTAATTATTTCATCCTTTTTTCTTTTAGGTTTTTCGGCTTTTACTTTGTCATTTGATTTGTTTGGCTGTTCAGACTCATTTTGTTGCCCCTCTTCAACTGCTGTTTCTTCGCTACTATCATCATCTTCCTCACTGCTGTATGCAACCATCTTCCGCAAATCCTTGTCACTAATTTCATTCAATTTTCCGCTGGATAATTTCTCGCCCAGTTCTTGTCGTTCCACTGCGGTTTCATCCCAAGTCAGATCGACTTTAGCCTGTTGTAAAGCCGTTGTTGTAAACTGGCGCGGTTTATAGCCATTTGTATCAGGCAAATCAGTGCAAACATCGGTCGGCTCGTCTTCGTCAAAAGTGGTATCGTCGGGTATGAAGCGTAAATCAACACGTGTTGCTGAACTTTCATACTCAATACCATCGCATTCTTTATAAATTTTGTCAGCCGTTGCAATGCTGTCAAAAACAGCCACGGCATAGTAATAACGCAAGCGATTTAATTGATACTGACGAAGCTTTTCCATGTGATATTCATCGCCCTCCTCCGCATCGCTATCTTGCTCTTTGACTATCTCCTCGTCGTCTAAGTCAGATTCAGCTGCGTCCTAGAACAAACATAAAAGTTAAGTATATGTCTAATTAAAAGTTATGTAAAAAATACCTTTGCACCATTCACCTCCTTTCCAAGTCCAACAAGTTCAGTAGGTCCGTGTACATCCTCTTCCCGCATACGCTCTTTTCCAAATTCCGATGGATAAATTTTCACACTCAGAACACTACCTCCAGGTGGCAGAAATGAACTAAATAGCACCATTAAATCCACAGCACGTATGCGATCCCAGTCCATATTACAAACCGCCAATCTGTTTGTAGACTCTTCTGTAGTCTCCGCTTCTTGATCTAATTCGCCCCAAACATGATCGATATTTGCCTCAAGATCATCTTCTTCATCAGTGGACTCATCATCCGATGAAGAATCGGTTACAAGTCTTCCTTCACCACGTGCATAATCAATATTTGGATTCAATAAACGTTCACGTAGCGTTTTTGGCACTTCCTCGCCATCGCTAACAAGTTCATCATTTGCACCTTCCTCTTCTTCACTGGGCGTGCTCTCGCCTGAATCATCTTCACGAATTATAGCTTTTTCTTCTTTGCGACGCTCCAACTCCTCCTCCGCTTCATCATCATCATCAACACCAGTTTTCTGTTGTTTACTTTCATCTTCGTCTGTTTCGGTGTCTGATGAATTGAGCTCATAGTATTTGCGTAGATCATCGGCATTACTTTTATTAATACGTCGCCCATACTTATCCACTGTGTACTTCACTTTAAATTTATTATCAGTAAACATGCCCTGGAAGCGCTTATCTATCTTCACTTTGCGCTGTGTCATAGGAATACCACGAAAACGTGGATCATTGACCAAGTGCTGGAAACGTTCATCCTGCCATATAGCGGATGACGTTGACGGCGCATTGGATGCGGCTTTATCTTGTGTTGTATCATTTTTCTTCACTTTTGCTAATTTTTGTGGTTTGTCTTTGGCCATTTCGCAAATTAAATTCTATAATACACTATTATATCTCACGTAAGCTTAACAAAACACAAAAATTCACTATTTGTAGCGGTAGAAATGCCAAAATATTCCGCACGTGCAGGCAATACAGAGATGTTTAATATCACATTGCTAGGGTGGCCAGAAGTCATGTTCTGAAGTGATTTTGATATAACTGTTATAATTAATTAACGAAAATTATTTTTAAAAATACAAAATACATTTTTTAAAGTTGTCTATATATATCAGCATAACTGTGCCGTTCTCCACGTTAATTTAAAAGATTGTGAAATAAACCCACGAACTCAATTCATTGGTGAAAAAACGCAATATTTAACATATATGCTTTAATCATTTAGAACTGAAATAATATAATTAAATTTTCATTTATTTCTAATGAAAAAACAATTGCTTAAATATTATTTCATATTTGTATTATTTAAAGATGGGTATTCAAATAACGATTACTTATATTATATTCGTAGGATTTGCATCACTCAACACTAGCAACAGCTGTTTAGTTCAACGTAACCTCATAGAATTTCTTTGACCGCTAAACTTTGGTTCCTTTGGTTTGTATATTCTGTTTTACTATATTAATTATACATATTTATTAATGCAATAATGTTACTTTTCTTTAAAGACACTTGTCAATCATTTGATAAAGTATATAATGCATTTTTTGATGAGAAGCAATACAAAACAGTTTCTATTTTGGAGCAAACATCTATACAGAACATGTACCTCAAGAACACTAGCTAGCGAAGCTAAAGGTAAGCAACTTTCAGCATTTCTCAGTACTAAATTTTGATAAAATTTGGTACTACTTTTAGAAAAAATCGCATACAGTGAAATGATGCAACAGCGCCAGCAACAAGCCACTCGCAGCATTGTGGTGCAAGTCCAATCAGAAAATTCATTCCCTGAATTGTATAACTATTGCGCTAGTTTTGGAGAAATCTTAAGTGCACATCATTACCGCATACAACAGGAAGAGGAACAGCACTATATATTATTAGAGTTTGGCAATGCACAAGAAGCATCAGCGGCTATTACCGCATCAGCGTACAATGATGAATTGTCGAGTGTGCCAGCACATTCACCTTTTCTATGGTTTAGAGCGACAAGTGGCAAGCGCGCTCTCAAAGCAGCGGCAAAATCCATCAAAGCGACTTTAGCTGGAGTTAACGGCACCACAATGTTGGATAGCAATGCTTTGACGGAACTCTTGTGTGCGGCACCAAATTTAGATCAACAAATATTATATCTACATCAACACACTCAGCTTAATGACCTTGGTGTGCGTTTACGCTTTCTTGCTGCATTACAGGTGCAACAAGCGGTGTCGGGTATGTTCCCCAACGCAAATGCACAACCCTTTGGTTCATCGGTGAATGGTTTCGGCCGAATGGGTTGCGACTTGGATTTGATATTGCGTTTTGATCGAGAAGTTGTTGGTGCAACTACCGCGCAGCAGCGCAATCAAGAGTCACGACTTGTATTTCACACTAAGGAGAATCTAACAAATGGACGTTCACAAACCCAACGACAAATGGAAAGTATTGGTGATATGTTACATCTATTTTTGCCCGGTGTTTGTCATGTGCGACGCATATTGCAAGCGCGTGTGCCGATTATCAAATATCATCATGAGCATCTTAACTTGGAGGTGGATCTATCAATGAGTAATCTGTGAGTATCACTTTTAAATTATTTACTATTGTATGATAATGAACAAGTGTAGTGTTTGTGTGTATTTTTCTATCAACGTCATGAAATAATCGGTTTAACATTTAATAAGGGTACCACAAATAATTAAAACGTTCCGTGCGCTATATTGTAATACTTTGTGAAAATTTATCTACGAAAAGTTTCGATAAGTTCTTTATGTGTTACAAATTTTTAATCCACATGAAACTGTTTTAAATTATAAAAAAACAAAAACACCTTAACTTCGTTTGCACTGAGGCTAGAAAACGATGAGCGGTAGGCCTTTTTAATTAAAGTACTTTAACTGTCGGACGGAGTTAAAAATCATTGGAAGAACTTCTTGGAATTTTAAAATTTATTAGATATCTTTATGATCTTGCATCACACCTAAAATCGCTATTTATTGTCTTTGGAGCAATAAATATTATTGTAATTTATCTTAAATACTCCGTTCCCCGAAAAAAGAGTAACGCTGATTGATAGCAACACTGTTTTCTTGTTATTTTCTTCCAAGTGCAGAAGAAAACACAAATATTTATTTATTAACGATTTCATTAAAACTATTTGTGCGCTTAGGTATATTTGTAAAGTTTTCATTTTGTTAACCAAACTTAAAATTCTAATGGATAACGGTAAAAATTAAAATGCATGACAAATATGTATGTAGTATGTAAAAAGTTCATTCGGCGGTTTTGTGGTAAAAAACTAAAGTTGTAAAATTGTCGGTTTCCAACGGAACTCAATGCGCGCATTCATCGCTAAATATAAAAGTACGCATCCCCAGCAACAACTATTGTGCATATTCGACTCCCAACATCGTCTGCTACTATTTTCCGCTCACTGTAATTACTCAATGTCGATAAGTCTGCGCTTCATCCTCCTCCTTTTTAACAGCTTGCACCAGCACTAAACTCAAAATGGCGCACACCACATTCAACATCGCCAACCCCAGGGCCACACCCACAATCCAAGATGTCTTGCCCTCGAAAAACCAAGTCAACTCATCGACACAACCGTTAAAGAAACAATTACCGCTCACTGTGTCGCGACATGAGTTTGGCAGTGGCTGATGCAAATTCCAATAATCCCATGGTCCGGTAGCGCCACAGCAGCCAATATTGCTTTGTATCATATTGAGCACATACGATGAATGTGAGTACTCCGAGGTGCTTACCAAATAAGTCAGCGAGCGCTGTAACAACGGCTGCAAGCTCGAGTTCATGGTGCTGTAATCGAGCAAAACCGCCGAACCGGCTACACCGGCGACAAAACCAAACACCTGTGTGCCGAGAAAGACCAAAAGCGCCAAAGTGTTCTCCATCAAAGCGCTAAGGCAACCCAAAAATGTCACCGCCATCATGATTATGCTTGTGCCAATTAATATGTAGACGCCAATATAAAAGGTTTGTGCCTGTAAAATTGTCAGCCAATTGCTGAAACCCTCTTCGGCGCGCAGCCAGACGGAAAGCGCGAACAGCGCCGTGGCCAGCATCCATGCCACAATATTGAGACAGAAAAGCGTGTACTTTACGCAGCCAATTTGCTTCTCCAGCGTATTTTCCTGACGCCCCAAACCCATTTTGTTGTCTATGTAAACGTTCCAATGATTTTGTTATGTTCAAAGGCGATTAACTGTAATGAGAGCAAGAGAGAGAGAGGGGGGATTGTTTAGTATGCTTATTAATACAAGTTGTACAGTTGTTAGGCTTTTTAGGTTAATTTTTTCCTTAAAATTCTGCTGACGAATTTATTGCAGTTTTTAATATATTATTTTAATTTATAATTTTTGTTTTAATATACTTTTAATTATAATTATTATAGTTGTTTTTATTTTTTTTTTATAATAATTGTTTGTATTTTCTTTATTATTAAATTTGTTTCTTTATTGTCTTTTTTTATGTATTTGAGTTATAATAGAGGAAGAGAGAATAGTTTAGGCTTTTTAATTCAAGTTGTACAGTTTTTATAATTTAATTATTTTCTTTAAGTAAAAATTTGGCTTAGTTAAAGCAACCTTTTATAATAATTATTATTTGTTTATTAAAGTTATTTGTTTTATGTCATAAGTAGTTTATTATAATCTTTTTTTTAAATATTTCGTTTTAATATTTAAAAAAACTTTATAATATATAAAAAATATTAAAAAAATTTTTTTTTTTTTAATATATTTTATTTTAGTATTTTTTGTAAATATTTTTAACGATATTTTTTTCCAATATACTTTTTTTTAATTACAAATTTTTGTGCAATTGAGCTATCAGTTTTGTGCAAATACAGTTACCGCTGACTTAATCAATTACTTTATCAATTTTGTAGATAAAATGCCTATATTAGAGTATGACTAATAGACAAATAACTTAAGCTGGCAAGTGCCTTTAACAAAGTTCGCATTTAATTAAGGTTTCCAAGTCTTCATTTGTTGCATTTAATTTATGAAAGTTTTCTTTGCACATAATTTATTATAAAACATTACCAAGAGTTTAATTGTATAAAATAAAAAAATGTTTAAGTTGCGTTGCACGCAAAAAGCACTTAACTGCACTTGTACGTATGTAATTTTGTTTATTATATTTCATTAATTAATTGCTTTCACTATATTTTTAACTAATTTTTTATTAATTTGAAAATATTTTTTTAATAATTTATTTTTTCTTGTTTTTCTTTAACATAATTAAATTAAAAACACTTTTCAAACGTGTTTCTCTGCGATTTTGTATTATTTTTAATTTCTTTTATATAGTTTTTTTTTACATTTGTTTCATGTTTTTTTTTTTTTGCTTTCTAACTAAATTTAACAATGTCGCGTACTTCGAGACAGTCCACTATATTTTTTACAGGTTACAATTACTCGCTCAACTTTGTCAATTTATTTTTTACACATTTCTTATGGCATTATCTGTGTGTGATTAGCAAATATTGTTATCAGCCCAGCGCTATTGATGATTAATATTTTTGGTGTTGCAACGACAGGTGCTTTGGTACACTAATGCGCGTGTGAGGTCATCAAAAATTTTAAAATAAGCGGAATTTGTGTGTTTCAGAACTGTTTTTGTGTTAAAGTTTTGTATATTTGCAGATTCGTTAAGCTTGTAAATCAAAGTTTTTATTAATTTTATACAAAAATGCTTTTGTAGAATTATATTTTTGGTTTGTAATTTAAATAGCGCAAAATATTTATTTGTTATTTTTTATATAAAATTATTTGTGCATTTTATTTTATTAAATAAATATATATATAATTTTTTTATATATACATATGTATATTTTTTTATTTTTAATGTAATTTGATTTATTTTTAGTTTATTCGAATTAACTTTTTTTTCGCCATTTGCTTTTAATTTTATTTTTCTTTATTCTTTTAATATTTATATTTTAATATTTTTTAAATTTTAATAGTTTTGATTTATTTATTGTTTTATTATTTACGTTTTGTTGTTTTATTTTATTTTTCATACATATTTTTTTATCACATTTGTTGTTGTAATTACTTTACTTTTTATCTAATTGCGCTATAATTCTGCTACATTCACACACATTTTTCTCTTTCTTTGCAAAGTGAACACGACAACGCCCTCGTTTTTTCGACGAGTTTCTTCACAAGAATTGTTGCAACATTTGCAGTTCCAAATTAAATATATAAAAATAAGTAAATCAACATTTTGAAATTTTGTTTCTAAACTTAAACTTTTTGATTTTTATTTTCATTTATTTTATTATGAAAATATATTTAATCGCTGTTACCATGTAAAATATCACCTTTTAAATATTTAATCTCTTTCAAAGTTTTTTGAAAAATCGCTGCACGCACAAAAAATTGTAACCAATATAAGCTTAATTTTGTTTTTGAATTATTGTTTCGTTTTAATTATTATTTGATAATTTTTATTTTGAATATTTCTCTTTCCTCAAAATTTATGCAGTAAAATTTGACCTCGTTGCTGGTCTTCCTCCACTGTTCGTATTCGTTGTCGTTCGTTTAGAATTCGCTAAAGAAATCTGTTACAACGTTTTGTGAAAACATACCTCAAACCCACGGCTAAGCAATAACTATGCGCCCAAGAAAACTTACAAAACAAAAATTCGAAAAAACCGCGTTCACTCTTAGCAAAGCTACGAAGTGTCGCTGATAAGATAAGCTATTGATAAGATATAATATTGGCGCAACATAAAATAGCATACTCCGTGCGCGCTTTGGTGGAAACAGGTGCACTATAGAACAACTAAACCCGTTGTTCGCTCACATTCCGACACATACAACCATAAAAACACACATAACGGCACCACATTTCTTCGTCGCGCCACCCGCTTGCCTCATCCTAACTTCCTTATCGCCATATCTGTAGTTTTAGTGTGGCTTATTGCATATAACGGCACAGGTGAATCAGTTATCTACGTCCGCTATAGCAACAATAAACACAATAGTGGCTGGCTTTGTAATCGCCAGCGTCCGTCGTTTGTTTTGAAATGCCCTGAAGGTTTCTCTTTATCACGTTTATACATATATATTAACAATTTTTGTAAGCTGATTCATCGTGGCATTCGTGGTAAATTTGTATGATGTATAAATTCGGCCACCCTATGCATATTCAGTAGTGGGTTGTGGAAATGTGACGAGAACTAAAAGCTTTTTATGGCAATGAAGCTGCGTTCCATCGTTATCTGCTCAAGATGTTTGACATAATGTGGGCTCTATACATCAGTGCTCCATTTGCTGAAACAAAACTTCCTAAAAGTGCGAAAAAAAATTAAATAAATACCAAATTGCCTAATTTAATTTAATTTTTTTTTATATTATTAATTTTAGTTTATTATTTAATTCAGTTGTATATAATTATAGCACCTTTAGTATAATTTAATTCAATTTTATCTTAAATGAATTTGATTAAGTTTATTTTTTTCATTCAAATTGAATACTAAATTTAGTATTTATTTCACATTTATTTAATTTTATATATTTGTATTTGATTTGATTTCAGATAATTTAATTAAATATGTTTTCAATTAACTTTAATTGATTTGTTTTGATTTAATTTAATTTGACTTGATTTGATGTGTTGTACTGTTATGTGATGTCATCTGACGTGATATTTTTTTTTAATATGTACATATGTGCATGTTGATGTGATTTGATATGATGTGATGTGATATGATATTATATGATTTGTTCATTTGATATGATGTGATGTGATATGATATTATATGATTTGTTCATTTGATATGATGTGATGTGATATGATATTATATGATTTGTTCATTTGATATGATGTGATGTGATTTTATATGTTTTTTCATTTGATTTGATGTGATGTGCTTTGATATGATTTGTTGATTTGATGTGATGTGCTTTGATATGATTTGTTGATTTGATGTGATGTGCTTTGATATGATTTGTTGATTTGATGTGATGTGCTTTGATATGATTTGTTGATTTGATGTGATGTGATTTGATATGATTTGTTATTCGATTTGGTGTGATGTGAAGTCATCTGACGTGATATTTTTTTTAATATGTACAGGTTTATGTGATTTTGCTGACGTTATGTGATATAGTGTCAAGTCATCTGTCATGTTAGTCTGGATATGATTTCCTTAGCCGTATCATGAGGTGATGATTGAGTAATATTATATGGTAACGTGGTGAAATACGATGACATATGATTTGATGTCAAGCAATATAACAAGATATGATGTTGTGTGATGCCAAATATGGCGTAATGTGATATAGTTGAGGTGTGCTGTTTCGTCCTTTTTCTTGTATATTTATATACATATATCATATTTTTGAGTTGACGTGAAAATGTGTCTTTTCCATTCTGATCAGATGATCTTATTACTATTTTTATTATTAAAAGCTATTATCCTCAATCACAATCAATAATATATTATTTCCTCCATTCCTCCGCAGCACCGGTTTCTACATGTCCGAGTTGCTGTACATGTTTGGCGAGTTGGATGAGCGCGTGCGTCCGTTAACGTTCAGCATACGTCGTTGGGCGCAAGCCTGCGGCCTAACAAATCCCTCGCCGGGCCGTTGGATCACAAATTTCTCACTCACCTGCCTTGTGATATACTTTCTGCAGCAGTTGAAACATCCCATCTTGCCCACCATAAACAGCATGATGAAGTCCGCCACAAGCGATGACATACGCCTAACCGAGGACGGCATCAATTGCAGCTTCAGTCGTGATTTCGAACGCATCGGCTTTCGTTGTCGGAACACGTCGCAATTAAGCGAATTATTGCTGCAGTTCTTTGAATTCTACTCACAATTTGATTTCCACAATCGCGCGATATCGTTGAACGAAGGGCGCGCCATAGCAAAGCCCGATCATTCAGCGCTATATATTGTCAACCCGCTGGAGCAGGTGAGTGGCAAATTCTTCAATAATTAAATAAGAAAACTAACATTGCTTATCTTTGCTTTCAAGGTGCTGAATGTGAGCAAAAATGTCAGCCTCGAGGAGTGCGAACGTCTGCGCATTGAGGTGCGTAACGCCGCTTGGGTGCTGGAATCGGAGGTGGAGAACCCCTCACAACCGGAAAGTGAAGGCGCTCAACTGGCGTGGGGCATTTTACACCTCTTCAAGTCAAATGAAAAGTCTATTATACGTCCAAATATGTTCTTTAGGCCACGCATGGTAGATGTCAGCCAACTCTTCGACAGCGCAGACGCCGATACACCAACACAATCAGTCGAATTCAAAAATGAGAACGCACGGCGTGAGGTGGAGAGCATAAAAGCGCAGGCGCGCGGTGACTTTAAACAGATGCGCATCAATGCAGCAGCGGCGGCGGCGTCAACAACAACGCCAGCCAAGGCGACGAAGGGACGTCGTAGTAGATGAGAGCCACCGACTGATTAAGCAATGCTAAAGCTTAGCTTTAAATTATTGTCAGCCAACTGCCGTTGTTGCTAGTACCGTTAGTGTGTAAAATATTTAGTTATTTTTTGTATATACATAAGAATTTACTGTGTAGTGCGGCATAATTATTTTAGACCAAAAGCGCTGTAAAAAGTTTAGCTTATAGTTAAATAATTGTTTATTTCTTTTTTTAAATTTTAACGGTATCAACTGACTTTACACACAAATGCAGTTGTATGTTTATAAAAAGACTCATGCAGAGTTGTATTTGTTTACCTTCGTTTAAGAAACTTATAGTTGTTAAGTTTATATATTCGTTAGATAGAAAATAATAAAAGCAAAATAAAAATTAAAAGTTAAAACGACAAACAAGATTTAAATTTGATTTTTACATCCTGAACGGGGTTTTTCTTCTTACTTTTAAATTGTTTTTTTTTCTAGTTTTTTTTTATTTTTTTTTTTAATTTCTTTTTTATTTTTACTTTTTTTTTTTTTTATTTTTTTTTCTTTTTTTTTCTTTTTTTTTTATTTGTTTTTTTCTATTTGCTTTTTTATTTGTTTTTTTCTATTTGTTTTTTTATTTGTTTTTTTTATTTGTTTTTGTTATATTTGTTTTTTTTTTATGTTTTTTTTTATTTGTTTTTTATTTATTTGTTTTTGTTTATTTTGTTTATTTATTTTTACAGATTTTTTTTTTTATTTTTTTTTTTTTTTATTTTTTTTTTTATTTTTTTTTTTTTTTTTTTTTTTTTATTTTTTTATTTTTTATTTTATTTTTTTTTATTTTATTTATTTATTTTTTTATTTTTTTATTTTTTTATTTTTTTATTTTTTTTTATTTTTTTATTTTTTTTATTTTTTTATTTTTTTTTTTATTTTATTTTTTTTTTATTTTTTTTTTTTTTATTTTTTATTTTTTTTTATTTTATTTTTTTTTTTTTTTATTTTTTTTTTTTTTTATTTTTTTTTATTTTTAATAAGTTTGATCACCCACCGTGGCAGTGGCGGTCTAATAGAGCTGTTCATATATGGAGGCGTGGGAAAATGAGTGTTTGAAATGTATTCTCAGATTCAGAACTACAACTTGTATATTTCTACTGAAGTAATAGGAGTGAATGAATGGCATTTATAATATTAGTTTTCGTTGAGCCACTGCGAACAAGCCAGCGCTGTTAATTTGTGTGTTAATTTGCGTATTTATCCAAAAATGAATAAGAACTTAAAAAGGTGGGAACTATTTATATATTTTATTTAGATTTTAAAAGGTAAAAAAAAAATATTGAAATGCTTCTTACATGAATATTGAAAACATGTTTCCGGTCTTGAGGCTCCTAACACTTGTTGGAGGGGTCTGGGGGCTGCAAACCAGGTATCATCAGGCCTCTGTATGCAATGGTCTTAACACCTATGGTCAGTTATGAAGCGGTTGCTTGGGCATTGAAGACATCGCAGTCTTCGGTAGAACTTCAACTATGGAAGCTGCAGAGACTCGCTTGTGTTTGCACTCCAGGGGCAATGCGCACTTGCGCAACCACAGCATTTGAAGTCATACTGAAGTTCACACCGCTCCAGCTAGTGCTCAAACAGACAGTGAAGCATACCATCCTGCTCATGGCAGCAGAGTAGTATGGCAAAGGGAAGATAGTTTCGTCTCAACAAATGAAGACCTTAAGGGAAGCCACGCTGCTGGTCCTTCTTCCAAAAGACGGCGTTACAAAGAGGGTAAACTTCACAAAGAAGTTTAAAGTTACTCTCGGCAGCAAGGCGGAGTAGAGTGATTCCACACTGGACCAACTAATGAGGGACAGCACTATTCAGTGGTACACCAACGGCTCGAAAACAGAAGTCTTTGTTATAAGTCAGTGTGCAGAAATGAATACCCAACGCAACTATTGCAACCAGCGCATCGCTACACTCATCGATAGTCAAGTGGCACTAAAAGCGATCACAGTTTATGAAGATAAATCGCTTTTAGTGGAGAAGTATACATATAAAGAGGCTGAGTGCCTATCAGTTTGCATGCGTGTACTCCTGATCTGGATGCCGGGGCATAAAGCGGTAGCCGATAATGAGCCGGCTGACGAACTATTCAGCTCTGCGGCGGCTTTCAGGATGTTGGGTTCAGAACCATGCACCATAAAAAAGTTACACCGCATGAATGAGAGAGTGCGGAGAGAACGGCACTGGCAGCAGGTAACAGGAATGCGCAACGCCAAGCAGCTATTTTGATGTTACAACCTAGCAAGATTTAGAGATATGATCAACATCTCTCGAGACATATTCCTTTTCTTTGTCGCGCTCTATACTGGACACTGTAGGCTTAAGAAACACTTGTCCAACATGGGAATAGCCCCTTGTGCAAACAGCCGGTTTTGCGACATGGAATCGGAACTCCAGAACAGCTGGTTCTAGATCGCCTAGCAATTTGTAGAAGCGAAGCCTTCCATCCATCCACGTGGACAGGGATCACATCACCATCGCGCCCAGTAAGCTCCTGGAATTGTTCAGAATGCTGTACGTTTGTGACCATATATGATATAGGAGAGGGAACAATAGACCATGGGGTCAAAATAACGTCCGTGTCCTGTCATTGGCAGGTACTCTGTCCGGTTATAAGAATTTCTTTTGTATGAAAATTATAATGAAAAAGTTTATGAAATTTGACCGGTTATGGGGGATGTCCGATTATGAGAGATGGTCGGTTATGGGGGATGTCTGGCTATGAGGACTGTCCATAATGGGCAATTTCTATGTATATTTTTTTATACCCTGAACAGGGTATATTAAGTTTGTCGGGAAGTTTTTAACACCCAGAAGGAAGCGTCGGAGACCCTATAAAGTATATATATAAATGATCAGTATGTCGAGCTGAGTCGATTTAGCCATGTCCGTCCGTCCGTCTGTCTGTATATATACGAACTAGTCCCTCAGTTTTTAAGATATCGTGTTGAAATTTTGCAAACGTCATTTTCTCTTCAAGAAGCTGCTCATTTGTCGAAACGGCCGATGTCGGGCCACTATAACATATAGCTGCCATACAAACCGAACGATCGGAATCAAGTTCTTGTATGGAAAACTTTTGCATTTGACAAGATATATTCACGAAATTTGATACAGACTATTTTCTAGGGCAACAATGTAATCTCCGAAAAAATTGTTCAGATCGGCTTACTATAACATATAGCTGCCATACAAACTGAACGATCGAAAAAAAGTTTTTGTATGAAAAACTTTTGCATTTGACAAGATATATTCACGAAATTTGGTGTAAATTATTTTCTAAGGTAACAATGTAATTTCTAAAAAAATTGTTCAGAACGGATTACTATGGCATATAGATTCTATACAAACTGAACACATAGTTACTAAAAGAAATGCACCTGTGAAGGGTAATTAGCTTCGGTGCAGGCGAAGTTTACGTTTTTTTCTTGTTTTCATTCTCTTTGGTTTTTATTTCTGTTTTCTTTTCAGTTATGGAATAACTGTTTCTTTTAATTTAGTTTTTAACCGAAATTTATAAAATAAGAAATATTTTCAATGATAGAGGTTTTATATGTTTTTATTATATGTTTTATGATTTTTATATTTTTTTTACTGTTATTTTTATTTTTTTCTTTCACATTCTGTTATTTTTTTATTATTATTATTATATATATTTTCTATAATTATTATTTTTTAAATTTTTATAATTTTTCTTTAATCCCTTTTGTCTTTTCCTTTGTTGATTATCTATTTAATGAATTTTTTTAATTTACTTTGGCAACCCATTACATTATAGCACTAACTGTAATTTAAAATGTTTTTTATCGCGTTATCCAATAGTTAAAAATACCAGAAGGATCCAGAATGCAGTCATCTAAAATATATAAATTTTGCGCTTTATTAATTTTACGTTGCTTAAGTTTAACAAAAGTAAGCTAGTAGTAACAAAAATACGTATGTATATTTTATGAAAATATTTTCTACTCCCTATTTTCTTCCTTTTCAAGGCTAGACCAGTGCAAGAAGAAGTGCAGCACCGAGTGAGTATACCATACATACCTATGTACCTTTATTATTATTATTATTATTATTAATATTATTATTATTTATTTTTAATACTTCTTCCTAATATTATTTATTTGTTTTGAATACCTTTAATACTTTGCTCCCTTTCAGATCGTACAACCCACTTGGCTCGCGAACAATAATCGCGCAGAAATGCCTTCCGATGGCAAAGTACGCATAACGCCGGAGAATCTGCGCGAGACAGCTGAGTGGCGTGCAATCATACAAAAGGCAGTTAATGAGGGGCGTTACGCGGTGGACTTAGATCACGTGAGTCTATATACATATACAATGTATATTATAGATATGTAACTTATATAATTGCATAAAACTAAATTTATCGAAAACAAAAATATATATTTTTCAGGATCTATCAGAATTTAATCCAGAAGAGTATTTCCGGTCGCAACCCTTTCCACAACCGCCGCCACAATTCGGTCCATCGCCACAATTCGGTCCACCGCAACAATTCGGTCCACCGCAACAATTCGGTCCACCGCCACAATTCGGTCCACCGCAAAAATTCGGTCCACCGCCTGTATCGCCGTTTAATCCACCCTGGCTACCGTTGGCACCGCCGCCGCAACTTAATCCTACGCACAGCATGTGGAACGATTTTATGGAGAATACGCGCCGCTTTAGGGGAAGAAATTAAGTTATAAAAGATAATATTTGTATAAGTACCGTTGTTTTTTTAATACCTTACCTTCTTAACTAATTTTTGAAAGTTTATTTATTTGTTCAGTATTATTTTGTTATATGTAAATTGATTTCGTATATCTTCTTATAATCGGGAAATTTTAAATGTTTTGATTATACAAAAAGTTTTGGAAAATAAATATTTTAGAGTTAAAATTTAATTGAAAACGCCGATTTTATCCATTATATATATATATATATGTGACCTGGTCTACGAAAAGGGAGCTAACGTGCGAAAACTTTTTGGATTCTATCACGTGGAAAAGCATCTCATCTTCCGTCCGAACATCCGAATCAACTAAAAAGTGAAAATTGATTTTTTGACATTTAGTTGATTCAAAAAAAAAAAAAAGATTTTAACAGCTGTTTCCCAGAAAACTAGTTATCGCACGTTAGCTCCCTTTTCCCTTTTCGTAGACCAGGTCACATATATATACAATTTGATTAACAAGCACCAAAATTTTCATTAAGGCGTTGGATCGATCTAGAACTTTCTCCCTAACTTTGACTATTTATTTATTCTATTTATTCTGGGAGTAAGGAAAAAGGAATCGGATTACTAACTTCAGGCTTTATTAAACTACTACATATGTATGTATGTATATGAGAGTATAAAACTTTTTTACTTTTAAAAGTGCGGCCACTGGGCTAATCTTCGAAATCGCCTTTTCAAGAAGGCCTCTACGGTCGACCGTGATTTTAGAAACTCTTGCTATTGGAAAACTAGGTCATAATCTACATATTTAAGCCATTCTAGTAAAGTACATATGTATGTTTTCAGACATCGATTTTTCTCAAAATGGGGGATCTGTAAAACAAAAGGTTAATTTTCTTAACAAGAAAGGTGGTAGCAGTTTTCTTGTTTTTAAAAATCATAAGGTGACCTTGCCCGTTTTAAAAAGATTTTTGCCTTACAACTTATGGGGTTACATGGGTTTCACAGTTTCAAAAAAATCGAAAATTTTATTTTGTCTTATTAAATTCTATAACATCTCTAGAATATTGTCCTATTTCAAGTTGATCCGACTAATAATTTCGGAGATACAGCCTTGAGAACTTGTGCGTTCGAAGTTAGATAGGCTAAGTGCGCCCGTCTTTAAACGCGTTTTTCTCAAATTTATGTTATCAAAGTCGGTTCTCAAGATTTCTCGCGAACTACTCAACCGATATTGATGAAATTTTACACAGGTCTTCGAGATATCATTTACAAGGTCTTGAACGAAGGATTTTTTTTTAATTACAACTATTTAAAAAAAAAATGTCGAGAAATTTTCATCGAAATTTGCATTTTTTTTATAAAAACGTCTGCCAAAAATCCAATTTTCATTTTTTTTCCTTCGTCCAATACCTAGTTTATTGTCTTTACTAAAACACGTATTTTTAATTTTTATTTCAGATGATCCTGAAAGAAGTTCTGCTGACAACGCGGATGCACCTTTTTTCCGAGGGACTGCGGAAATGGCGTCGTAATGACTGCTATTTTGATATTTTTTTTTGAAAATTTTACAAAATGTTTATTAAATATGAGTCTTTTAAATAAAAAAAATTTCATTAAAATATTTAATTTTTTACATGTAAAAAAAAATTATTGAAAAAAGTCCGTTTTTTGCTCGAGGAAACCCATGTAACCCCTTAACGGAGTAAGAGTGAACGGACTCCGTACAATTTAAAGGAAAAATTTGACAGTAAAAAGATTTTCGATTTTTTGGAATGCTCGGCCTTATCTCATAAGAAATACTTTTTATGTAAGAAAGTCTTGTCTTATGACTTATGGGATGGAGTAAGAGTGAACGGACACTTGCAAGTTATTTCGTATTTGTGAAAGAAAAGCTATAGAATCAGTAAGAATTTAATTAAGTACCAGCTGAAGGCGGCAGATAAAGAAAGACGTCAAGCAAAAGAAAGATTGGTTGGCTGTTTGAAGGGCATTTACATCTACTTGGCTCAGGTCTAAATCAACACGGCTACCAAAGCTACTGGGTATCATTTTCCAAATTCTTAGAGAATCGATGCCTATTCCGAATAATAACAGAATATATTTTCAATTATTAGTTGTGGTCAAAGACAATTTCGGAGTTTACTTTCTCCTCCAATGAGCTTTTTATGAAATAGGATACGTTTCTAAAGAGCTTCATGACTGGAGAAAGTATATTGAATGTTTTTTACAGATTATACAGCTACTGACTGCACTATTGGTGAGCTGAAGCATTCAACAGACTCAAATGTGAGCGATCCAATAAGTACCGACCGAAGGCGCCACTAGTGTAAGAATTTACTATCGTGTAGTATATTATCGTACACGAATTCTGTCTAAATATTCAGCCGAATAAACCATAGCGCATCGATGCTGTATATACAGACCATTGCTTAAAGGCGCGCGAGATGACTGAAACAACATCCGGTGTGTTTAACGTGGGTCCCTGCTGACGACAGCCTTACTCCACGGCGCTCAAAAGCACGGCGGATCAAATCAATGCGTTAAGCAGCGCCCTGAGAATGCTAAGCATTTTCAGTACCAATTGGCAGTCTGGCATGGACACACTAACCACCTTGGTCGGGTTCGAGACCCATCTAAAACCTCTGCCGTGCTTTGGGTCCGGCACCCGGTTGCAATGCAACTCCACATTCAACTGACAAGGTCAATTCTTCCCGCATTTGGATTTTAACCACAACCACCACGAATCTCCACAAAGCGCCAAACCCAATGAGCAGATTGAAGTTACCTCCAAGGGCTACTGCTCTCCGTGGTACCAGAATTAAGTCTCCGGTCAGACCTCGAAGCCGAAGCTACTATCAGTTGAGCTTCCATACGGCTCTGGACTGATGGCCAGGATATTAGTCGCCTCTTACGACAGGCATGCCTTACCACGGGTATATTCGGTTTCCCCCTGAACCCAAAGGGAGTCCTCCCTACCCGCAGGGGGAAGATGGCTGAAACAGTAGACATATCAAAACGCATGGAAAAACGTTGCTATCTGGCGAAGAACAAAGTGCCTTTTTACCATGACAACTTGCCGGCTCACCGCTATCGCCAAAATGGTCTAATAGGACTACGAATTGCTGTCCTAACCCCAACTTTAAAAATTCACTCATCGAACAAACATTTGAGAAGTTTAGCGCCGTAACGGAGACGTACTTTGCAGACCACCATAAACGCGGTTATTCAAGCAAATTACAAAATTTTGAACAGCGCAGAATCAAATGCGTCGAGCTAAAAGAATGGTTCTACACCATATAGCACGACGGGAATGATGGGGAACTTGTAGAGTATGGTCTTTGTTTGTCGGGAGATTACTTTGCTTTCCAATTGTCTATCCAGTCCAACAGGTTCTAGTTGGCAAGAGTGATTCTGCGTTGGATTTCAAGGCTAACATTGTTGAATATATGACACAAAATAATGAATACCACCATTCTATTACGGCGAATTCCAATTAGGCGAAGTCTCTCACTTTTTCGAAAAGAGTAACATGATAACGGCAGTTACGTTAAAGCATCATAACAATACTCTTAGCCCAACAAAGTTATGTGGTACTGATAAGATTATAACCAATTTCATAAAGTACGAAGCGGCAGTGATAAGATATGCATAAAATGATTTCGCTGCCTCGAAAGCGTTTTCAGTAAGTGTTTAGATTCGATTGTGTTGGCTACTAACTGTAAGTTAAAATAGAGTTAAGCAGTTCAATTAAAAAATAAATAAATAATATATGTTTTTCTGCGAAATATCCAGACATATATAGTTTATTAGCTTTTCAAAGCTTTGCTATTAAAGTAGACGTGCATTAACGGACTATATACATATGTGAATATGAAATGATAAGCCCCAATTTATCTATTGATTTTACTGTTTTATGAGCGATAACAATCAGTTGAGTCACAAACTTCCAATAAGTGCATTAAAAGTGTAGTGAAATTTACTAAATTACATACATATGTAATATACAGTCAGCAAAATTAAAATTTACAAAATTTTGAACGAAATTGTAACTTTAATAGCGTGCATAAATTTATTAAGAAAATTTATATTAAGGTTTGTTTTTTTTTAAAGAACCAATGGTATTTAATTTTTATACTTCAAAATGACAAGCGTAATTCTGTTATCGTTAGTTACGAGTGAAAATCGATAGTATTGTATAATAAATAGTATATTGACGCATAGAATGTGACATTCGGACGACTATTATTAGTTTCATTGTTTAAAAATACAGTTAATATGAACCAAAGCTATTGGACTACAACGAAAGGAACTGTCATACTTACAAAGTATTTATAAACAAAGTCTTACCATGAATTCAATAATTACGTCACTAACTGTTTAGCTGTCAAACGCACTCCACTATAAAGTCACGGCACGTAACTGTCATATCATTTATTTCCTTCTTACTTGGTTAGGACGCATTAGAGGTAACGGAGAATATAATATCGTTGAGGTTATCGATATTTCGCTAACTCGAAAATTGCTAGCGGAATTGTTCATCCAATTGATTATTAAAAGCACAAACAAATAGCACATAAATCAAGCGTAGCCAACATTAAACGTTCAACCATATTCTACTGTGTTGGATTAAAGAGCTTCTATCGAGCTTTTTCCACCTTCTATATACATACATATGTTAGATCCTACATATATTAAAGCAGCTGGTAAAGAACCAAAGTCCTTCGTAGTATTAGTGAACCTATCTAAACCTAACACTACGTCAATAGAAATAACGGTTGATCCTAGTGCAGTTACTTTTTCTATAGCCTTTTTTTGACAGATCATGCGTGAGTCTTGTCAAGCTGTCATGTCGTTTTTGTTCAGTATTGTTTGGCATTTCATCATGAAAAGACTTACGCCTGAATAACGTTTATAAATCGTTCAATTTTATTACGAAAATTCACGTTTTGTAACGTGAAGCACTCCGTCATCGCAATCCGCCTACTCAGCGTACTATTCGCAACACCATCACCCACCTTGAGGGTCAGCATTCATTATTGGATAATATTCGACCGAATATTCACTGCCACGCAGTGAAGGAAATAGAGCAGCCGTAGCTGAGAGTGTACACGAAGACCGTGGGGAGACAATTAGGCGCCATTCGCAGCAACTCGGACTGACGTATAGAACGACATGGGACATCTTACGTCGAGATATAGGCTCTTGAAAGGTTCCAAGAAGATCCAACGTTTTGGAGACAAAATTTGTTCAGCGCTTAGGGTCATTTCTAGCTCAATGGGTGTGTAAACAAGCATTGTCATTTTATCCAGAAAAAAAACGTTTTGGTGCTGTTTGTCTGCGGGTGGATTCATTGGTCAATATTTCTCCATAAATGTTACCGCTGAAAATTAAACCATCAAATTTGATACCAGAAATAGAAACCCGTTAACTCGGCGTCATTTGGTTTCAACAAGACGGCGCCACTTCTCACACATCGCATAAATCAACGGATTTGTTGAGAGAACACTTTTGTGGGCAGATAATTTCACGTTTTAGGCCGGTCGATTGGCCACCAAGTCCCACTTTTAGACTTTTTCCTGTGGGAATATGTAAAGTCTTAAGTCTATGCGGACAATCCCGCTTCGATTCAGGACTTGGAGCAAAACATCACGCGTGTCATTCGCCAGTTACCAGTCGAAATGCTCGACCGAGTCATCGAAAATTGGACTCAACGGATGAACCATCTGAGAATTAGCCGTGGCAAACATTTGAAAGAGATTCAGGACTTGGAGCAAAACATCGCGCGTGTCATTCGCCAGTTACCAGTCGAAATGCTCGGCCGAGTCATCGAAAGTTGGACTCAACGGATGAACCTGATGAATCTGAGACTTAGTCGTGGCAAACATTTGAAAGAGATAATAGTCAAAAAAGCAATGCCAAAGAATGTTTTTGCAAATGATAGTCAATATTACCCTTTAAATTTGAAGTTTCTGTGTTTTTTCTTAAAAAAAAAAAGTAGGGTACCTCGAAATGGAGCATCCTTTATAAAGGAACTTACCGCAAATTACAATATTTCCAGACACCATACTTTGAAAGACCACTCTATAAAAATTGTGTTTTATCTTGAATCGGAAATTGATGATATCTAAAATCGGAATTTTTATCCGTATGATAAAATGATTGGTTAATTAACCCACAAAGCTCTCTATTTGGGATTGATGACGTGACTACAATATTAATTATCTTGGCGGAAATGAAAAAGTTTTTTTAACAAATATGGTTATTACAAGTATTCTTCAATCTCTGGCAGAGCCTTGGAACGGTTGGAAAAGTCGATTTGTTTATTATAATTTCACTTTTGATTTAATAGTACAAGAACTGCATTAAAGCCCTTGTTACTTGTCTTTGAAGTGAATTTATTAATAGTAATATCCATTCAGTCTGTCAGAGGGTTAGAACTAACCTATAACTTTGAGTATCACCAATTTGAGAGACTAAATAGTGCATCTACATTCCATATATGGCTTCAACTGAAACACTGGATCTCTTCTGACTTAATGAGGGATATACATGTCTAAACATCCAGAATTGGAAAAATGTATGTACTCACTCTCTTGTTCTCTCTCTTATCCATAGATCACGCATGAAAATGAAAAGAAATTGGCTGTCGACCATTACATTAGTCGTGCTATGTACTTCTTTAGCAACAGCGGCTGACGACTCCATGGAGAAAAATGCCAATGCAACTACTGAAGCGACGACACCGGCGCCGAAGGTAAGTGAATCGTATGAAAAAGAAAGACGCTATCTATACACAGAACCAAACAAAAAAAAAGGAATCTTATTATGGTTACAGCACTTTTAAAAACCTGGAAAACAAAAAAAAGTAGACGAAGTTTCTACTCTTTTACTGTCCGTGTTAACTCTCTGTTAATCTTTGTATAATATTTTCCTTAAAACCCAGTAGTCTGTCTGATAAGACTGAAAACTTGGAACGTTTTCTTTTAAGGTGAAAGATGATAGTTATAGGAGAACTATTTTCTACAGTTAAAGTTCCTTAGCATACGTAAAAGCTTAGACCAGAGAGATATTTATAACTCCCCGAACGTTAACGGTTTCATTGCCGAAAAAAAAGTAAATTATATGTTTAGTAGACCTCACTGCATGTCAGCCGAATTTTAGTTTCGTCAAAACATGACTTGCGAATAGTGAAGGGGATACATTTCAGCTAAGGTATCCCTTGTTATCACGAAATCGATTCACTTCTTCTTCTTCTTATTTGGCGTAGACACCGCTTACGCGATTATAGCCGAGTTAACAAACGCGCGCCAGGCGTTTTTTCTTTTCGCTACGTGGCGCCAGTTGGATATTCCAAGCGTAGCCAGGCCCTTCTCCACCTGGTCCTTCCAACGGAGTGGAGGTCTTCCTATTCCTCTGCTTCCCCCGGCGGGTACTGCGTCGAATACTTTCAAAGCTGGAGGGTTTTCCTTCATCCGGACAACATGACCTAGCCAGCGCAGCCGCTGTCTTTTAATTCGCTGAACTATGTCAATGTCGGCGTATATCTCGTACAGCTCATCGTTCCATCGAATGCGATATTCGCCGTGGCCGGTGGCTGTCATCGCCCAAGCCTCTGCACCATACAGCAGGACGGGAATTAGGAGCGACTTATAGAGTTTAGCTTTTGTTCGCGAGAGAGGACTTTACTTTTCAATTGCCTACTCAGTCCGAAGTGGCACCTGTTGGCAAGAGCAATCCTGCGTTGGATTTCCAGGCTGACATTGTTGGTGGTGTTTACACTGGTTCCAAAATAGACGAAATTATCTAAGTTATGACTGTCAACAGTGACGTGAGAGCCAAGTCACGAGTGCGACGACTGTTTGTTTGATGACAGGAGATATTTCGTCTCGCCCTCGTTCACTGCCAGACCCATTTTCTGTGCTTCCTTGTCCAGCCTGGAGAAAGCGGAACTAACGGCGCGGGTGTTGAGGCCGATGATATCAATATCATCGGCGTACGCCAGCAGCTGTACACTCTTATAGAAGATGGTACCTTCTCTATTTAGTTCTGCAGCTCGAACTATTTTCTCCAGAAGCAGGTTGAAGAAGTCGCACGATAGGGAGTCGCCTTGTCTGAAACATCGTTTGGTATCGAACGGCTCGGAGAGGTCCTTCCCGATCCTGACGGAGCTTTTGGTGTTACTCAACGTCAGTTTACACAGCCGTATTAGTTTTGCGGGGATACCAAATTCCATTATGTATAGATTTTGTATAAAAAAAATATCCTTTTTTATACCTGTATTTCACTATTATGACTCAATAAACTCAACTTTCTTTCTCAATACTTTCAGATAAATGTTATGAAAAGTGATCTGTGTAAAAAATGCACCTGCTTAAGCAATCCCGATTACTCGCAGATCGATTGTAGTCAAAGCAAAATGAATCTGCTCTTTAGCGACGACGAATGGAAGATTCTACAAAATGGCGATGTCACTTTCGACATTATCAAGTTTGAGCACAATAATATTACAAATCTTACAGGCTTTCCCAACTATCCAGTTAAAAATTTATATCTAGGTTTCAATCAAATTGAAACCATTGCCAAGTCCGCTTTCGCTAATCTTACAGAACTGGCTAAATTGGATTTGTCACACAATAAGTTGAAACTTAAAACATTAGATCCCGATGTATTTCGAGGCGCCTACGATGTGCATGACTATTTGCCTTTGGGCAAAATGATTGAATTGGATTTAGGCTACAATGATTTGCACAGTTTGGATTCGGATGTTTTTGAGCATTTACCAAATTTAGAGACCTTGATATTGTCCGGCAATACATTTCAAGTGGTCGACCACAATGCAGCCATAGCTATTTCGGGTTTGTTGTCTTTGAAGGTAAGTAAGAAACTTTGAGAGATTAATAACTCTCATATATAGAGTTAGATAATTCAATTAGACTCAAAGCTATATGTTCGTTAAAGATAGGGATGTTAGAGAATATAGAATAAGATAAATATATGAGGATTGCACCGCGACCTAGAGTCTATTGTGCCCTCTCCTAAGTTGCAACTACCCATTTAGCCCCAGCATATTGATAAATTCCAATATAGTGCTAGGTGCTAGTGAGGCGATGTGATACATATTTGGAAACATAGATCCAAGGCCTTTATCCTGCATCTGCGTACTGCTATGCAGTCAATTATCAGGTGTTCTGGAGTTTTAAGCTCCCTGTCGCAGAACCGGCACTTTGCACAAGAAGTTCGGCCCATGTTACATAAGTGCTTCTTGAGCTTACAGTGGCCAGTGTAGAATGCGAAAAGTAGTCTGTAGATAATATATATAGCATTAGCTTGTGTCTCGAAAAACTGCAGTTGAATTTTTATGGATGGGATTGAAGAGAAAATAATAGAATTTCTATGCCTTAATATGAACAGGTACTTTATCACTCCTCTGGAGATGAGATTAAAGCGAAAACCTGAACCGGACGGCCATGTAAATTAAGTCTGAACTCCATCCAATATGCTGAGTACCAAATATCTTGGTATTATTACTTTTATTAAACCAGTTTTATAAGCAGCTTTTGATATATTAAGAGGTTCCCAATTAACACTCACACCTTGTTCATTCATCCTACTTATGGTTAAGTACCGAAATAATTTACATCTAATTCGACCGACACGCTTAAGAAAAATCGTAAAAATGAAAAACCGAGAAATCGCGCGTCAAAGTTTTTGCTTGCTGTCCAAGCGCCAATCTATCTGCTAGACGCTCGGTCACTATTTCCCTTCTAGCTTCGAAAATATTTTGAATTTCCATCTATAACTTAGGGGAAATATTCTTAAATAATTTTTAAAGACATTGAAGTAAAAAAAATCCGATTTTTTCAAGCTTCTAAAGCCCTCTTATTATTTGCTCGTGGACTTAATCTTTCAGCGCAATGAAGGTACAAAAATAGTACAAACTTTAACGATCAATTCTCTAGGGATCTCACATGGCAGCCAAAGGTAGGCGAAGCTGAACTATTAAAGTAATTTTGAAACAAGTTGTGAGTTGTGCCGTCCATCTTGCAAACATATGGCACTAAATACCTTTTGAAATGCCATATGAAACTGCTGTTAGACCAACCAAACATCGAGCGCAAGTAGAAAAAATTGCGAAGAAATCTTTCTTTGCAGTGCTTTTCTCATTAAACTCAAGACATTGTAAGAATTTGTAGTACTGAAAGCGATATCTTGGCTTTGCTTAGATCAAAGAACGTTATACTATACCTTTATTTGGAACCACACATTTTACTATATATGTATACATATGCCGTTACATTTATTATACTGGCACCACGTTAACTTTTCTAACAAGGTACTGCACATTTATTAATTTCTCTCTCATTCTACAAATATATCAAGACCTTGGACATGTCATTCATGGAACTATCAGAGCTACCCGATTATCTTTTTCACGGACCACGTGATTTGGAAACAATCATTTTAACCGGCAACCTGTTCGATGAGCTACCAGATGATTTGAACTTGGCGCCAAATCTACGTGAGTTAGTACTCGACGAAAATCCAATAGGCAATTTGACTGGAGATAAGTATGTGTTGTTGAAATATTTTACCCTGATGATTTTAAATTTCATTCTATGTATATAAATAGCGTATTTCCAACTCTACCGCTTTTGAGGTACTTGAGCATGTCTTATATGCCAGATCTGGAGGAAATCGGTGCTGGCGCATTTGCGGAGCTGCAGAGTATGCTAATAACGCACAGTTTTCCAATGTTTGAGTATTAAAATTTTCTCCGTTTTTAGACTTAACTACTCTAATCTTGGCGAGCAATCCGAAATTGGGCAGAATAGATGTGAGAGCATTTTCGAAGAACACAACAAACCCGGAAATATTGTCTTATCCACCAATGGAGAAGGTAAATTACAGCGATGTTGTGTGGAAAATGTGGCTACACTCTACATTTATGAATTATACTTAAACCTGACTTAAGAACTCAGACCAAAATAGTACCCCTGTTCACCAAAGTTCTTTCACATTTAAACGTATAGTTTGCTTGGAGCATTCGTACAGTTTTTTACTAGGTTACAACTTTTAGTTAATGGTAAGCATAATGTGGCGCTCTAGAGGCACAGAAATCTTAGTTCTCAAGACAGTCTGAAAACAGAAATTGTCAGGCAAAGCACTGCCGCATTGCGGTATTCCCCAAAACTATTTAAAGAATGTAAAACTATGCGTTACAATTTTTTAACATTAAAGCTTACAAACATGTGGCAACTTTTTCTTTTAATATTTGCTGTGTTTATTGTAAGATTTCTTTGAAAGTCATCTACAAAAATAAATTTGAAGTTTAAAATTTTCAGAAATGTTCCTTGAACCTGTTTAATTGGGTATCTTATTGAAATATTTGAATTTATTTGTTAATTAAATACAATCAATATTTTAAAAAAATGTCAAACCCATGTAATTTTTTTCTTCAAATGTAAATTTTTTTAATTTTGAAAGTTCGGTTTCAGTTTCATTTCAATTTCATTAATTATATTGAACTAAAAATTTTAAACTGGTGGCAACTACTTTTAAAATTATTTTGAAAATTTAAATAATTTAATTTGTCGTTCAGTTTTCGGCCATAATAATTTAATACATTTTTGAAAAGTTGGCAAGTCTTTACAAAAAATATTGTATACAGAAAGTTTGTTTAAACCCTTCAGTTGAATAATCTATTGCTCTACTACCGCCCAAACGCGGGACAGTCAAGTAGGAAGTGTTAACTTGTTTCCACCTCATCTTCTTTCACATACCGTCTGCAGATGGCGCCTGGAAAGATCGCCAACCTTACAGTATGGACTCCAATAGGGGCTTCTTAAAAGTCACACAACTAAGGAGAGGCTAGCGTTACTGAGAGCAAAGAGATCAGAAGATCTCTTGCGATCACTCTTGCGCTAAAAAACCCAAAGGAAAGTGGAAGTTGTTTGTATTACTCTGTACAAAGTCCAAAGTTTCCGAGCCAAGTTGATATTTGGCTCCATTTTGTGAGTCCCTATGTGATTTCTTTATGTGAGTCAGAGTTGAGTATAGTGTCTGCCGCCCAAGACATAAACTGCTGTTAACCATTTGAAGTTCATAATTCGCCCTTCTTTACTAAATCATAAATATTTGTATCGTTTTTCAGCTGCACATACACAATAACAACCTAACAGCTTTGGAGCATAAATTATTTGAACGTTGGGACAAAATAACCGAACTGGATTTGCGCTACAACTACTGGACCTGTGACTGTAGCAATCGTTGGCTCATTGAAGTGTTGATGGTGCAAATAAACAACACCACTCCATTGTGGACACACGATGTCAACTGCTATGTACCGAACGCTTTACGAAGTGTACCGCTCATTCAACTTGCCTCAGAGGAGAATAGTTTAAATTGTAACGTAGCTGGTAGTAGTTCGAATGTGGGTCTCTTCTTAGTCGGCCTGATTGTTGGCATTTTATTGTGCGTCCCAATATTGTTAGGGTCCGTTGCACTCTGGCGTCGTGGTTGTCTGGGTTTGAATCGCAACAACTATGGCGCTAACCGTTCATTGTACAATCGTGCCAATTTCAACGATGAATTACACATCTAAAACACGATATTTAAAGTTATTTTTTACTAGTTTTTATTTTTTGTAATATATTGTGTATCTTTATAGGAAATGTACATAAATACATGCATACATACATATGTATGTACAATATACAATCGTCTGATGTCATAATATTAATAAAGTTTATTTTACCAGAAGTTTTATTTTAAATAACATTTGTATAGACTTCTTCCTCTTCTTCGGTCGTTCTTCCTTATCGCTGAAGTCAAGGCTTTCTCCACCTGGTTTTTCAAACGGAGTGGAGGTCTTCCTCTGCCTCTGCTGCCCCGGCCGGTACTGCGTCCTGTACTCTAGCCCAGCTAGCGTAGCCGGCGTATCTCATACAGCTCAATGTTCCATCGACTGCTATATTCGCCGTTGCAAATGCGCAAAGGACCATAAATCCTTCGCTGAACCTTTCTCTCGAAAACTTGTAACGCCCACTCATCAGTTGTTGTCGTCGTCCATGGCTCTGCACCATAAGCGGGACGGGAATGTTGAGTGACTTGTAGAGTTTGGTTTTTATTAGTCAAGAGATGATTTTATTTCTGAATTGCCAGCTCAGTCCGAAGTAGCACTTGTTAGCAAGAGTTATTCTGCTTTGGATTTCAAGGCTGACATTGTTTTAGCTGTTAATGCTCCGTTTTTGTCAACTATTTCGAAGGAATGACTGTCAACAGTGACGTGGGATCCAAGTCGTGAGTGTGACGACTGTTTGTTTGACCACAGGAGATATTTTCTTTTGCCCTCCTTTACTAAAAGATCACATTTCCTTCGCTTTCTTATTCAGTCTGGAGAAAGCAGAATTAACGGCGCGGATGTTGATGTCAATGACATCAATATCATAGGCGTACGCCAGCAGCTGTAGAAGATTGCATCTTCTCTATTCAGCTCTGCTCTCCAGCTCTCCAAACCTCGTTTGGAATCGAGCTAGGAGCTTGGAGAGGTCCTTCCCGATATTGACGGAGCTTGTTGTATTGCCTAACGTTAGTTTACTCAGCCGTATTAGTTTCAA
Organism: Bactrocera tryoni; assembly: GCF_016617805.1. Lineage (NCBI taxonomy): Eukaryota > Metazoa > Arthropoda > Insecta > Diptera > Tephritidae > Bactrocera > Bactrocera tryoni. Next base: position 67,034,140 of record NC_052502.1, on the reverse strand, counting down.
ATTCAAACATAGATGCATAAAAGTAGCTAATTTTCGTGCTGTCAAAAGCAGCTTTGAAATCAATGAAAAGGTGGTGTGTCGATCCTCTTTTCTAGGCCTAAGCCATACTGATAAGGTCACATCAGTTTATTGACGGTGGGATTTAATCACTGTAGTTGGGGGTCTCCCTTTTTGTGGATTGGACAGAACACACTTAAATTCCGATCGTTGCTTTCGTCCGACCATGTTCTATAAAAAAGCTGATGCATGCTATTTATCAGTTCTTCGTCTCCGTTTTTGAATAGTTCGGCCAGTAATTCATCGACCCCACCGCTTTGCTGTTCATCGGGTAATTGCTATTCGAACTTGTTCATGGTCGGGCGAGAAAATGTTTTTGATTGGTACAAATTATTCAAAGAGGGTCGAGAACGCGTTGACGATGAAGCACGTCCAGGACGGCCATCAACATCAACTGACGATTAACACGTCTATAAAATAAAGGTGCCTGAAAATCAGTTAATTGTCAGAAATCTTACTGCCATCGTTGGAATATCGGAAGAATAATAATAATTGTGCTATAGTGGGCGTTTTTGTTGTCCGATTTCGTCATTTTCCACAATGGAACATTAGAATGTCAAAAAAATGCTACGTACAGAATTTTGTCGAAATCGGCGGTGCCTCACCCACCGACCAATTTTCACACCGGGCCCCATAAAGCTCTCTCATACCATTTCGATAGTCTGTTTTAATGCTTCTGGCGTATTACGTTATTGATTTATCGCGCTTTTAGTAGTTTTGAACAATACCGTTATATGAAGGAGTGAGCGGGGTTATCCTCAGATTTCATCCATTTTCACACTGTCGGTAGAAATTCTTATTCAGTGCTTAGTTATGGTACTTTCTATATTTTCGGTTAATGGCGATTTGTGTGGCAGTGCTCTGATACGTACAACCGTTAGGAAAAACCCGTTAGGTGTAGCAAGTTGTTGGAAGAGTATAAAAAAGAGGGTGAAATTATGGGGCGACAACTTTTTGTTTTTGGACCACGCATATTGCATTGATTCTTCAAGCGGTTTTCGCCAAATTTTCAACCAATAGCGTGTCACAGCCACAGTAATCGGCTGATTTAGCTCCGTCTGACCTCTGGCTATCTCAAACAACAGCTCCGGGGAAACCGTTTGGTGTAAATTGAAGCAAAGGCTGTTCCGGAAATCGACTTTACCAATTGTTTCGACGATTGGAAAAAAAGATGACACAAGTGCATTGTGGCCAAGGGGGATTCCTTTGAGAGGGTGACATAAATTTGGAAGAATAAATTAAAAATTTTAAAATTATGAACAAGGTCTTACTATTTTTTGCTCACGTGTTAAGTATGGTGTGACAACCGGCCTGTCTAACCTAACCTAACCTACTTACATTCAATTTTTTTCAATAAAAAGTTCGGTCTTTTTTTATTTGTTATATATTTATATCATTTATTATGTATGTAAGTAACTAATTCGAGGTTATTCGGCTTATACGGAATGTGTTAAGCAAAACTGTTTGAAAAATATTACTCATGTTTGTATGTATGTATATAATAAAACTCGTTTGTCTCATACATGCGACAACTACTGGTATAACAAATTTATTAGGTTTATATGCATTTGATTTAAAATATTTTCTTCATATATATGTGTATATATATTTTTTTGCTCGATTTTTTTCGTAGTAAGAAAACTAAGTACTACACGAATACATTTTATATATTAAAGCAAGCGATTTTGCAGTTATAAAATGACATTTCTTAAAATTTTAATGAATCGTGCAAAATATACTTACAATCTTCAAATTATTTCATACACTTGCAGGGCTTACAGAATTATTTAGCTACAAAGCTACATGCTAATTTACAGTAAGTAGAACTAAAAAGGGGACTACAAAATATGTTTTTTATTTTTTTTAGAATTTTTTGCATTTTTTGGTAATTACATACATAAGTATGAATATGTGTTGTGGAGAAAAATAAGTAGAACCACTATTTTCACCTTTTCACTAATAAACTAACAACTTTCGTTAAATAAGTAGATATATGTGTGCCTATATGTATGTATGTATGAGTGTGGCGCGGCAGACATTACTATATGTGGCTTCCTTGTCATTGTTTGCCAGCCTTAACCGTCTTCGTTTCGCCGCTCGCTTACCAAAAAATGTAAAATGGAGAGCAACAATATACTTGTAGTTCCATTCAATACAAGAGAGCATGTGTGAGAAAAACGCTTGCTCTTTCGCTACTTACAGTTTATGCCAGTCACTTGCTTTTATGCCAGTTGCTTGTTCGATTCGTCATGCTAGAAGGTTTGGCGCAGCGAAGACGGCGTATACTTCATACTATCAAACAAATATATAACTGAATATATGGTAGATTTAGGAGCGGCCGCACTATCGCACCATCAACATTGCACCTATTTGTATTATCTCTGCTTGTATGATTTGCATTTGTTAACAGTAATATTTTATTTATATCGCTCACGTAACATAAATACGCTTATCATTAGTTTCTATGTTTTATGATACATATATAATATATAATTGTTTGTATGTATGCATATGTGTTTGTATGATTTTTTGTATCTTTCTTTCTCATATAACCGTTAATTTATTGATTTATAACTGTAGATTGGTGTGTCTACACATTTTCATTGTCTTATCTAACCTCATCCACATCCTCGCCCTCGGATGAGCTGCGTATGGTGTTGTATTGTGAATTGCGACTGCGTAACATGCGTAAGAAGCTGCCGACGGCAAAGATGGTTCTTCGATGACGATGAAATATACCCTGGTATAAGGCCTCACGTAACGTTTTGCGATCCTCCACATCGACTGAGGAGGTAAGTGATGTTTGATGTGGTAAGCGCGCTGCAAGATATCAAAGAGTGAAATTATGTATATAACTTAAAAGAAAGAGAAAAGAATTTTATCCAAGTAGAGATACTTTTTTCAATAGCCTTTTTTTCATGTTATTTTTGTTCAGTATTGTCTGGCATTTCATTATGGGAAGACTTACACCTGAACAACGTTTACAAATCTTTCAACTTCAGTACGAAAATTTCTGTTTTGTAAAGAATGTAATTCGCGTGCTTCGCTCAACTTATGGTAAACATAATCGGCCTACCAAGCGTACCATTCGCAACACCATCCCCCATCTGGAGACCCATCATTCATTATTGGATACTATTCGACCGAAATGAAACGACTTGACGCATTTTACGTCGAAAACTGCAAGAACTGAAGGCGCTCGACCTTTTCAAGTGACATCGCTAAGCTCTATGGGTTCTTGAAAAGTTTCAAGAAGAACCGTTGTTTTCCAGACAAATTTTGTTCAGCAATGAGGCCCATTTCTGGTTCAATGGATATGTAAACAAACAAAGTGGCCGCATTTGGTGCAAACAGCAACCTGAACAGATTCAAGAGCTGACATTTTATCCAGAAAAAGCAATGGTTTGGGGTGGTTTGTTGAACGGTGGAATCTTCGGTCCACATATTATGAAAAGTGGAAACGTAACTGTCAATGGCGACCGTTATTGCGCTATGATAACCGACTATTTTATATCTGAAACCGAAGCCTGTGATCTCGACGATATTTGGTTTCAACAAGACGACGCCTTTTCCCACACATCGCATCAATCAATTGATTTATTGTTTTGGACCGGTCAATTGGCCACCAAGTCGTGTAATATCACACCGTTAGACTTTTTCCTGTGGGGTTATGGAAAGTCTTAAGTCTATGCAGCCAATCCCGCTTGGATTCAGGCCTTTGAGGAATATATCATGCGTATCATTCGCCAGTTGACGGATGGACTATCTGAGACGTAGCCGCGGTCAACATTTAAAAGAGATAATCTTCAAAAAATAAATGTCTCAGAGTATCCTTTCGAATGGTAATAAACATTCCTCATTAAATTTGAAGTTTCTCTGTTTATTTTCTTTAAAAAAGTTCCAGCATAGTAAAAAGCGTTTAACCCATAAAATTTTATAAACTATAACCATTCGGAAGAAATATATACACTTCAATGGTATTTATGATCAAAAGATTACAAGTTTGTTGTAAACGTAAAAGTATTAGACAATGTTAACTTGGGTATACCTCTAACCATTTAGTTTATTTGCGTGGACTTTCGGTTATTAGGCGATTGCTGGGCTTCTAAGACAACGACTTCGCATGTTGAGACAGCCATCAGATCCTCACGGACTAACTACTAATTGCGGACCATTTGGATTACGTCGTTTTGAATGCACATTAAGAAGACTATGTGGAGAACTTTATGGCAGGTGCAGTACTTCGCCCTAGTAGAACCTTTCTCAACTAGAGCGTCATATGATGCTAAGCGTGAAATTTCCGAGGCGTTATTTTTAAAAAACACTATTTCTTAGATACAATACATTGAGTGTACAACTGGTGTGAGGAGATAATGAGGATCATGTCGAAATATTCTTGAAAGATTTCTATACATTCAATATATCGAGCTAAGATATCAAAAAAAGAAGTTACCCTGAATATAATAAAATAAATTGAGAAGGATTGTGATATACCGACCTACCGCCTACTTATGGAACGATTAGCATGCCATGATAAACTTCTTCAAAATATTTAAACCAGCATTCCAAATAGCTCTATAAGTGAAATTCGCAATAACGACTCCCGTTTTTTCAGATATTGGTAGCTGTTTCGGATCACCAAGAGAGATCTGAGAGGAGGAGGTCCATATTTTCTTCTGATAGAACCAACTATTAGTCAATTAGAAATAATAATACTTTATATCAAAACGACGGCAATGTGTTAAGCTTCTTAAAACTTCTAATCAGGCAGCTTACTTGGTATGGTATGCTGGCAGACATATCGCGTGGTTGGGACAAATTAGATATTCCCAACCACTTTGGATATATTAAGCGTTTCTGGATTACTATAATAACTTGTAGTATTTCGAAAGGCTTCTTGGAAATATTGTAATAGAAGCCGTGAATTCAATTCTTTGGTCTAATCAAAACCAAACTCAGAGTTGTGGTTAGGATACTAACCAGTTACGTTCCCTTTGGCATACATGCTTTTCTGTCCACTGAACAAATCTGTTTACTTTTTTAAGTTTCTGGTAACTACTTATTAAGTGTCTTTTCTATCATGGTTACAACTTACCAATTGGAGATTTGGGTGATTTAATCGAAAATTCGTCCAACTCCTTCCCCGTCAAATCCAATTTGAGTACTTTCTTCGTAAGCTCCTTAGTGGCCGCATCCAAGTTCGATTTTTTGGCAATCTTTATATCGACATTACGCTGACTAACCGCACTCTTCGAGACAGCGCCGGCAGTTGGTTTATGTGCTTGTTTTTTCTCCGAGTTTTGTATCTCGGCGGGTGATTCCAACTCCGACATTTTAGCCAGTTTCTGTTTTATTGGCGATTTCTGATTGGTTTTCAATATCTCGTCGTCCACTAAATGCGGTTTCTCCTCCTGCTCCTCTTTCTTTATTTGTAATTGTTGTTGTTGTTGTTCCTGCTGCTGCTGCTGTTGTTGAATGCTCGAAGTGGTGGTGGTGGTCGTATTTGACGCAGCCGATGTTGATGAGGCGGACGATGTTGGCGATAATACGGCTATATTGATTGTTGCTGCTGAAGTCTCTGTCGCTGTTGCTGTTGCTGCTGTCGATGACTTTTGACGATGTTCGATTGCAACCATTGTTCACAGCGACGACGATGCGCGAAAAACCGTTGGATAAATCAAAAGAAAATAACAACAACAATAATGTTATCGGTGGTAACGGTCTTCTGCGTTGAACACACTTGATGTCGCACTTCAGTTGGACAATGAATGGCTGCTGGCACGAAAAATGTTAAGCTACGATGGCTAACGATGATATCGATCGGTTGTTGGTTCGTTAATTCTTCTACACTTCGCTTATTTATTGAGTTTCTGGAGAGATGAAGTAGTTACTGCTGTGCTTAAGTTGCGTTAAGTGGCAGGACACTTGAGTTTGTACAAATAGTGATGGCAAGGCTGTGGGGAGGAAAAGATAAAACAATTGTGGTCATGTTTTTGATATGTAGCAGAACAAAGAAAAGTAATAAAAAACGAAAAATTGGCTGTAATTAGTTTAGATGCGTCTTAATTTACCATAATCTCAGTAAAAATAAGAATTAATCTAATGCGACTAAAAAATAAAGTTAAAAAAGAAGCTTTCAGGTGCTTATTCCAAAGCACAAAAAGTAAATAAAGTTGAAAAGGAAGCTTTCATGTGATTTTTTCTGAAGTAAAAAGAAAAAGCTCATGAGAGTCAACTTTCAACTTTATTTTATTCGAAATTTAAGATACTCGTATGTACCTATTTGGACTCGCATTACAAAATTAGCTTATAGCTAGCCCTAACTAATCCTTTTGTTAAATACTTTTTCGGACTTTTGACACATACTCGTTTGTAGAAGGGGTCTTACAATTTTTCAACTGGCCAAAAAGCACTGATGAACATTCTATGAAGCTTTTGAGCTTTGAAATCATTAAACAACTATTAGGGTTCAGAGAGAGTTCATACAAAAAACTCACACTTTTTATTTTCTTCTCATGAATATAACATGATTCTTGTTCTACATTCAAGAGTGGAAGCACTAAACTGCGCCTTATAACCGACGTCTCTGTCTCAAGGAGCAAATCTAAGATTTTAAAAGCTTTTCAGTAGATATTTTCTTCTTAGACCACATAAAGACTCCAAATAAGAAGGAATCTGAAAACATATCTGAAGCAACCTTCATTTATCTGTAGCATGGACTGTGAAAGTGTCTACAAATCAACTGACCTGAAAACCAACTCTTAAGTCTTCGAGTATAATACTGTTTTCAAGACAATTATAAAACCCGGAACCTATACCTTGAAATATGTTGTGATTAATACGAAAGACAGACATTTCCTACCAAAAGGTTCAGATCCGGATTTATAGTGTTAGTCTAAATATTATTCGGTTATATCCGCAGAGATCTAGGTAAATGCGAAATGATTAAAAATTTACGCTGCACTTGTAGTTGCTATAGACCGGGATAGAAAAAAAAATACAGTAAAAACTTATATCCTTAGGACTTGCTTGCCCGAACACAGTACGAAGCAGGCTGCGCACTGAGACACCTTATAAACAACTTCATTACAAACTGAAGATTAATATATTAAAAACAACCACTTTCAAGGTCTTAAAAATTACGACTTGAGTGAGTTGAATTCTTCAGAGCCGATTTGAAGTTATTAGTCCTTTGAGATTACCTAAATTTACAAATGTATGTGAAGCGTTATGCAGAAACTAGTATGTTCACAACTTTGAAAAGCCAAAAAATCAAACCGATGGCCTCACACTCCCTTACAATTATTTATTATTATCCACAAGACTTTTGTGCATCTAGTATCTTCAGGCCACACAACTCAACGTCTTGAAAGTAATAACATACACTTTTATTTTGCTCGTCCACATTCGTGTCTCACCTTTTACGGTGGCCTCGCCTCGCTGTTATAGTGGACTTCGTCGGGAATATCGAGACTCGTATACGATGTACCGAATTTCGTTTGCCTGAGCGTGAAACCTTTACGACGCGCCGCTGTGCGTACCTGTTGCTCTAGCTGATTTTGCTCAGCGACTTGCGTATCGAACGCGTTGTAGGCACTAAAATTGTTGCTATTGTAAACGTTGTCAAATTGAAATGCAAAAGCGTTATCGTTGCTATGGCTTGTTGCTGTCGTGTCTGTATGCGCTACCTCTACTGGCTCCGCATTACCGATGGTCGAACAGTCTGTTAATGTAATTTTCGGCAATGACGCATCAATGTCACTTATCTCTAATTGCATTAGATGATCAATTAATTCATGGAAATGCGCGCGTGCTGCCACTGTTGTTGTATTTATTGCGTTTGACGAATTGGCATTCAGATAATCGTTCATGCTACAACCATCAGGCGTACGCGCTGTATGCGCTGCTGGCGTGCTCGGCGTAATTGGCGCCGCGACGTTCTTTTGCCGCGTCGCTTTTAATGCTTTTACAGCGCGTCCTACAAACGGTTTAATGTTAACGCGTATCGCGCACGGATTATGTTGCGGCGCGCTTATTGCAGTGGCGCTGCAGCCAACTTTGAAACTGCGCCTACGGCCAATGCGCCGCAATAAATTGGCCAAACGAAAGCAATGTTCCGCGCTGCGCACGCGTGGCGTATCAACCGGCGTATTGCTGGCGCTACTGTCGCGCGAAGCTGTGCCCTCGTTGCTGCTGCTGCGCGTCGTTTGTGACGTTTGCGCGCACGCTGTGGCAAGTCTGCGCTGCTCGCGACGCGCGGCGTTCCGCTGGCCGATTGCTTGCAGGTACTCGACGTGCCGCAACACTCCTTGCTCGTAGTACTCACAAGCTAAGCGCAAGTAGCTTGCGGTGGTACTTAAAGCTCCGTCTGCGGTTACACTAAACGGTGGTACGTTTTTGTAGTAATTAACGCTATGTGGGCGCGTTTTGTGTGCGTACGTGCTAACCTTTGTAAGTGCTGTAGCGCAATGCTGATTTCGTGTTACTTTGTGGCCAACACTTTCGGCACTAGCTGTGCGCGCTGTTTGTTTAGCCGCTGGCAGTTTTCGGTACCAAGTTTGTTTATTACTTGCTTGTTTACTACGTGGCACTTGCAATGCTGGTGCTTTCACTTTCCCTACGCTGTCATTTGCAACACTATTGTCAGCGTCATCATCAGCATACCCATCATTGTAATCGTACAGTTTTCCATTAGCATTAGCGCCGTCTGCATTGACGTCAGCGCCGCTATTTATTTGCCGCTTTGATGACTTCTCGTCTTTTCCTTTACCTGTTGTGGCGCACTTAAACGCTTTGCGGCTACAAAACCCTTCACCTTCGGCGTTCGGGCGCGCGTCAATCCTTCCGTTGCAGTAATTGGTCACGCCGTGCTTGTGCCTCCACCGCAGCTGTCTATCGACCAGCAACTTAAGTTCCTTATAGCTGTTCGCCTGACGAATGCGTCGCACTGTCCCGTTGTACGTATCGTCTGGCGGCGCGCTCTCACACAATGTCTGACGACCGCGCGGTGTTGTATAAACGGCAGTGAATCTGTAATTAGTCCAATGTGTGTTCAGGCATTAAACAACAAGTCGACCGAGGGTCCAACAATACAAATTTCTACACACTACACACAAATGCACATACATATAGGAGAAAGCAGCAAATAAGCAGAAATAAAAAGGGAGTAATAAGACAGTGGGAGAGTCGAAAGTGAAAATAAAAGCAGACAAAAGATCCCACGGTTTTCCGTAGCTCGATGCGTCCGCATTGTTGGGTTTTTGCGGTGGACTGTACGCTGTTGCTAAGCTTTATGGTGTATAGCTTGTTGCACACAGGCGAAGCTACAGCTTGACATGGCTGTCATCCCTGACAGGTGGCTTGGCGTAAGAGCTACCATTCTGAATAATTTATTATGACTTAATGCATGCCTGGCTGGTCACTTCGCTAATACATAAAGCACAGTGTTTCAAGTGTACTCAAAAAGTTGATAACAAACTTAAAGCTTTTGAGAGGTCACTCAAAGTAAATAAGCGTTTGAACTTCGAACTGGCGCTGTGACACAATATACAGTTATTTGCTGTAAATGCGGTTTGAGAACAATAGCACATCGAGTTATCGTTGGTGTGCTGTTATTGTTTGATAATTCACAAAAAAGTAGCATTATTAGTCAAAAGCTTTCCAAGTTAAATGTGTGGTGTATGTAGTGTGAACAGCTGAGCGAAAAAGTTTTTAAAAAGCGCTAAAATGTGCTTAAGCTAATCAAAATACTTATAAAGTCATAGCCTACTGCATCTTAATTATTTTTTTATACCCTGCACAGGGTATATTAAGTTTGTCACGATGTTTGTAACACCCAGAAAGAAGCGTCGGAGACCCAATAAAGTATATATATAAATGATCAGTATGTTGAGCTGAGTCGATTTAACCATGTCCGTCTGTCTGTCTGTCCGTTCGTCCGTCTGTATATATACATACGAACTAGTCCCTCAGTTTTTAAGATATCCTTTTGAAATTTTGCAAACGTCATTTTCTCTTCAAGAAGCTGCTCATTTGTCGGAACGGCCGATATCGGACCACTATAACATATAGCTGCCATATAACTAAACGATTGGAATCAATTTCTTGTATGGAAAACTTTCACATTTGACAATGTATCTTCACCAAATTTGGTATAGATTATTTTCTAAGCCAACAATGTAATCTCCGAAAAAACTGTTCAGATCGGATTACTATAGCATATAGCTTCCATACAAACTGAACACATAGTTACTAAAAGAAATGCACCTGTGAAGGGTATATTATCTTACGTGCAGCCGAAGTTAACGTTTTTTCTTGTTTTTTATATTTTTTGAAAGCTTTTCTGTGGAGATTTCAGTACCCAGAACGATAGGTCTAGTAAAAAGGAGTCCCTTATTTTGCATTGAATTGCAGATTGCATTAAGCATAATTGGAATTATTCGATATCCATGAAATAGGCACCATTTCGTTCCATAACTTGTTGATATTTCGAAGCTGATTTCATAATACCTCGTTCTTATAGGTAAACATCTGGGAGACTTGATTTTCATAAGCTCCTCTTAAGGGAAATGTTTCGCAAGCAAAATCATTTGTCATAGACTGAAACAGTTAGTAATCACTTTAGTCACTGGCATTACCAGGTCCTAACTATAAAGTTTATGCATAAGATTATCCTAACTAAACTTCCCGAGCTGCTATCGAGCCTATTCACCAAAGCTTGCCACTTCTATGCGATAGTTTACTTCAGATGGTTCAATTGCTGTCATTGCAGGTTACGGTAAGGTTGGAGCTTCTAATAGATGATTCACTGCCAATAACAACATATAGAGCAACTCTTTTCTGGCAGTTAATCCTGAGTTACCGTTTGCACTGACACACTGCGATTCGACCACACCGTTTTCGCTTGATGTGACCCATTTCCCATAATTTCTAACCATTCCCTTCAAAACTGTATTGATTTTGTTGCGATTTCGATCAAAGATCGTGCTCAACGATTTCCATTCTTTTAATGATATTGTCGACAATTGCTTTTCCAGAACATGGTGCATTTTAACATTAAAAATTTCGGCACGGAATCTACGAAAGCTCCTTGACTTCCTGTATCATGATCATTCACTATTCACGGATTGCAAAAGCCATCTATTGGTAATATAATGGATTCTTTTCTATATCAATAGTATAAGTAAATCATTTATTTACTTCATTTACGGTACATGTATCGGTTTGTCTTGATTGGTCTCAGAAAAAAGCATCCTCATAAGAAAGTTGTGTCCTAAAGAAGTAACGAGTGATCTAAGCAGTTTGAGTTGGTCGAAACGAACACTCGCTTAATATGAGGTTCAAGTTTGGTCTCGCCTGGGCGAATGTCGGTCGTTGCCGAATGTTTAAACATTGAGACGTTTCTTAAGATAAAACCAAGGTCACAAATTATTTAAAACCATTTCATGGCTACACCGGCGTGTTTTTACGGTGTTTTTTTATATACCTTTTTAAAGATTATAATTAGTATGTTTTCTGAATACATGAGCCAGATCACTAAATGTTCCCAGGGTATAAAATAATTCTTCGGTTAACAAATTATTAGTCGAGTCTAAACTAATCACAAAGTTTTATGTTTTAATAAGACTCAAAACTGTTATTGAAACCAATCAGATTACGATAATAGAATAGTTCAGTTATAGAAGCTTAAAGTATAAATTGCTTTATAGATATAAATCTTGTTTGTAAATAAATAAAGCGCTAAAATAGAGAGCAAAAACTAAACTGACAACTCTGATATGAAGATCCTTATAAATTAAAAATTTATTAGTACTTAATTATATAGTACATACATACGTAATACTAATAAAAATATTAAAAACTACGTAAAAAACCAAAAAAAGTAATAAATTTATTTTGTAAACAACATATGCCAAGAAATAAGACCAAATGCTACATTTGAAGTAAGGAAGAGCAATTGTCGAAGATATCGTTAAAATAATAGAAATGAGTTGGGGTAAGCCGGCTGAAACGGTGGCTGAGCCGTTATTGACTATCAGGAAGGGTTTGCGGGGTGGTTGCTGGGATTGATGGGGAATAATCTAGTCGGGCTGCTCTCATATGACCAATGATATAAGGGAGTATGCTGGTTTAGAAGCCCGAATTTTAGGTATTTTTTTTGACGCGATAAAAAAAATCAAAAATTATTTTGACTATCCATTTTTTTACATGCTTTTTACTGATATTCTAGGAATACAAAACATATAAGAAAATATAATATAAGAAAAAAAATTTAAAATCTATTCTATCTATTATATCTATTTAAATTTAAAATCAAAAAAAAAAAATTTTACAAAATGGTGGGGGTTTGAAAAAAAAGTTTCGTATATTCCTGTTTTTTTGTGGTTCGGAATTAAAAAAAAAAAAAAAAAATCTTTCGAAAGCTCTTTGTAGTGTGATACTATAATGTATAAGAAAGCTCTGTGTAAAATTTCATGTGAATCGGTTGAACTTGAGATATCATGCACACTGTTTCTAGAAAAGTAGTTATGAGAAAAACGAGTTTAAAGTTTGAGAACTAGTCGCGCACAGTCGGAGTCGGAGTCACAAAATGAGCTGTAACTCGGAAAATAATTTGAATTTCGAAAAATCCTCTTAGACACCTTTTCTCGAAGAGTTATACTATAAAAATCGATTTTTTCGAATTTTTAAACCAGAATACCTCTAATGCGGACGTTTACTGTCAAAAAATATGAGCGCCAGAAGTTAGCAATCACCGAGAAGTAACCAGCTTTCGGCTATAGTAGAGGAATTATGATCCACCGGAAACCATAGTAATCTATATAAAAGGTATCTAGATCGCTGGAAATACATTTTTTTTTGAAATATCATTTATCCAAAAAATTTAAATTACAATTTCGGGGTAATTTTTTTGTCACATGTATTTTTATACCATCAGACAGTTAAGAATTTTGTAAATATAAATTCTAATGACTTAACAAAAATTATATTTTCAGGAGTGTATTTTTGGGTTAAAAACTATAGTTTTTTCGATTTTGAGCCGAAATAATGTTTCTTCCTGCATATTTTAATTTTAGAAAAAAAAACAAGGTATTTGGGACATAAAAATGTTAGTTTCCGCGTACAAAAAATTTTGTGAAAGATTTTATTTTAGTACAAGAAAAAAATTAAAATCCCAAAAAACTTGGATGAGCATTACACATATTTTGCGCTCATGTGATGAATGTGTTAATACAAAAGTCTTAGATCTTTTCATTACCTACAATTTTTCCATTCAACTATTTGCTATAGATCTCTTAGTTTTGCCGGAAATCGAGCTAAACTATTTATAACATTTAAACCAAGCTCCCCCTGCCTCTTCTCGCTCGCAGACCGCAAGTAAATTTTTCACCTTTATTTTTTGTTATTTTATTTTTCGTTTTCAATGTGTTTCGTCATATTTTGGCTTTTTTGCTTTCAAAAATTTTCTAACCTGATCTAGCTGCGTTTGAATAAAGGATTACTTTTTTTTCATAAATTTTTTTAAATAAATTTGTATAATATATTGGACACAATTAACCCACTGTTCTAACTACTTGGCGATTTCCAACAATGCTGCTCTTCAGTAGGACAAATATAGTACAACATTTTTTTTTTGAAAACTTGTTTTAATAATTTCTGGTAGGATATTCAACACATTCACCGCACTGTACGTATACAAGTCAGCTTTAAACCCCACGATACACGTATACAATTCAACAGGCGCTTATCTACAGCGACATATACATATGTATGTACATAGAAAATGCTTTCGTATATATTTCTACGCGACGTTAGTTGACGCTTTATATCCACCTAACGGCACTCAGCATTCAATTCTCACTCATCCCCCAACTTTGCTAGCACACAAATGGCTGTTGTTATTACTATAGTTGTCTTTGTACATTTGTGTTTACTTGTGTGGCTTTTATTTGCGGATTTTCCACACACATTCTACGGCCATAAAAAATGTTATAACATTTTTTTGGATTTTTTGCTTTACAAACAAACTGGTGTGTGATGTTTGTGTGACTGTTGCATTTAGTAGTTAGCAGCTTTTAGGTGAATGCCTTAATGAAGCGCTAAAGTACATGTTTGGCTTCTTTTAATTTGTTGTCGCAAAAGTTCATTTGAAAATTACACTCGCTGACCTTGTCCTTATATATTAGTATGTATATGAGGGGACATGGCAACTTTTTTCTTAGAACTTTCTTCAGGTTTAATATAGTCGATTTAATTGTTGGCGAGTGCGCGCCCAGATGTCACGGGTAATTATATGCTTTGTCTGTTTTGATTATGTTTACCTTAACGAGCTGATCTTAGAGGAGATTATCTGCTGTATGATTAATAAAGCATTATTTTAAAGATTGCAGCAACTAGTTATTAATTAATATATATGTATTTTTAGATATATACATATACGTATACTAAAATAAACGATTAGAATTTATTTGTGATCTGCTCCAGCCACAAAAAGGGGACATCTGAGCAAACTGCCGTGGCATAAGCCTCTTCAACATCGCATATACATAGGGCCCTATGCAGCGTATAGTGTGAAAGATAAAAGCCCACCGTCAACAAACTTATAGGACCTATCAGTGTGGCTTTAAGTCTGAAAAATCAGCAATTGACCAGATATTCACTATGTGCCAAATCTTAGAAAAGACCCGTGAAAAGAGCCACCTGTTCGTCGATTTCAAAGAGATTTTCAGAGGATAAATACCTTCCTTTAAGTGCTCGACCTCATACAACACTAAAGCAACTAGAACCATTTATTATATTCCCGTTCACATACATACATACATATATGTATAGTTCATATACAGGGCCCGGCACTCGAAGTGTAATCAACTTCAGACCGTTCGCGCAGCTGTCGCACTGGAATCAGCTGTTTATAAATTTGCTGAATGACAGTTCGGAGTATTGTTCACAAGTGTACAAAAGCGTTTTGCCAAAAGTGAACGCAAAAAAAGTGATCAGCGATGGAATTCAAACGTAATAGTGTGATTGCTTTATATTTAGCTGGAAAATCACAGCCAGCAATTGTTCGTGAGCTCAAACACCTTAATGTGAATAAAGTTTTTGTTTATCGCACCATCACTCGTTACAATGATACTGGTAGCATCGCAAAACGCCATGGAGGTGGTCATCAAAAGACTGCAACGTCACGTGAGATGGTTCGGAAAGTGAAGAAGCGACTTGAGCGAAATCCACGACGAAGTGCCAATCAAATGGCTAAAGAACTGAAAATATCCGACCGCAGCATCCGACGTATATTGAAAAATGAGCTCAAGGTCAAGCCTTACAAGTTCCAAAAGGCCCATGCTCTCACGCCGAAGCAGCAACAAGTAAGACTTGAGAGAGCGAAGCAGTTGCTTCGCTTGGCCGAAAGCGGTCAAACTCTGAACATTGTGTTTTCTGACGAAAAAGATTTTCCAATTGAGCAATTCGTAAACTCTCAAAACGATAGGGTTTACTTGACCGACCGTGCATACGAGAATCTAAGTCATCGGTTGGCCACCAGGAGGCAGCACCCGCCACAAATAATGGTTTGGGCCGCTGTCACCGCAGATGGGCGCTCTCCAATTGTTTTCATCGAGCCTGGCGTCAAAGTAAATGCGACATATTATCGGGAAAGTGTTCTGGAGGCTGCTTTGAAGCCGTGGGCAAACAAACATTTCGGTCGCAAACCATGGACGTTTCAACAAGACTCAGCACCGTCTCACAAAGCGCGAGTGAACCAAGAATGGCTGAAAAACAACGTTCCGAACTTCATTACGACCACACAATGGCTCTCGAATTCACCAGATGCGAATCCAATGGACTATTCTCTCCGAGCCAATTTGGAGAGCAAGGTCCAAAGTAAAAAATACACCAGTCTCGAGATGCTGAAGAAAGCCTTTGTCCGTGAGTGGGCCAAAATACCGGCAAGTCACATTCGGGCAGCTTGTGATTCGTTTTTTGACCGTCTCAAGGCCATAGTTAAGGCAAAAGGTGGTCATATCGAGCAAAAGTGAATTGGTCCTGAATTAATGATTATTTTCACACATTTTGTACTTAAAAATAAATAAAAATAATTTTCCAAACCGAATTTATGACTTTTTTAATACACTTTGAGTGCCGGACCCGGTAGATGTGCTTTCAATTTCGTTGCGGGGAGACAATCAAGCAGGAAATGTTGAGATGTGTGCACCTCATTTCTTCCAAAGGCCAACAACATCATACATCCGGTTAGATTTTCAAATTTAGTACGTGGGCGCTAAACTACGAAAATACAAACCTTACAAAGTAGCGCACTTGCCCTCAAGCCATTTACTACATGGCAGAAGGATCCAGCGACTACGGTAGTACTAGTAGTTGAACGACAGTCGCTAACCTCACGTGAAGTGTTGAAACAATAAGTTAGCGGAGTTCCATTCTGCTGATAAAAAGACTGAATTACTCGTTCTTGCAAGCTTATAAGCTTTACAATATGCTGCGTTTAAGCTGAGACCAGTTAGCACAATAATAGTCTTATCAAAAAGTTGACGTTGGAATTCATAGTAGTTTCAAAGTCAAACAAACTACCGCATACTAATTGGTCAAGTTGAAGATCCAACACTCAAAAACTGCTATAAAAATTTCAAAGTGTTTTTTAGTAGAACTGTTTTAGGTGTGTCTACCGGCTGACTACAACCTCTTCGCAGTGCATTCTTATTAAAATCTTTAATCAGATCAAAATGAACAACTTCGAAGTGTTTACTATACTTTAAATAGGTCAACGCTTTTGAACTTGAAGGCAGCCTAGCGGGAAATGGAACTGACTTAGCCTCATCTATGGCTGTGCCTTACTTTATTTAATTTTATTTTTCGTAAGTAACACTTCACGCCCTCACATTACCTGGGAAAATCATGCACAGCTATTGGCAGCACAGCTCTCGGTTCTCCCGACACGACACCATAGAAAGCAGCGCGCCTGTAGGGCACATAAATTGTGTGTCGCCTTCGTCGCGGTATGCGCGGCCTTCGCTTGTAGTCACGATAATGATTGGCGATTTCGTGTTGATAAGTTTCATTGAAAAAGTACGTGGGATTGTAGATTTTACGTGTTGGCAACTGTGGCAGTGGGCGCGGCAGCTGCAATTGTAACGATTTACCGGTGACCGCGAACTGCGACGGCGATGTTGACTTTGCAGCAGGAAACGACATTTTATGCAAACACTTCAGCTGTCTACACTTGTCGACGATTGAAATTTGAGAGATACTGAAAATTTTGGGCCGTATTTAAGTACCAAGTACCGTTATACCACACAGACGCTGTTGAACTGACAAAATGGAAGCAAAGTTTTCACAAATAATGCGAATAGATAGATTGATGGCGAAATGAAGTCGAAGCGATAGTTAAACGTCGCTGAATTCTCGCGGAAATGAGGCGCGCTGCGCCATCAAGCATTGTTTGGCTATGTGCACGATGTTGGTGCGGTTGGGTGCTTGCGGCAGGTCGTACTTTATTTATAGTGCATTAGATTAGAAGTCAATGTGGAAAATGTCGTCGATAGCAACAATTTGCGGTTGTTAACACGTCAATGGGCAATTTATTACGAAAATTGACAAACAATTGAAAACATGAAAATGCAATTTGGTAATAATGTGCCTCGTTTATTTAGTTTTCCATGCAAGCATGGTGGTTTGGGTTAGCTACCGTTGACTTTAGCGGTTATTAAATGCGGAATTAAAGTGACGGAAAGCAAATTGTATTTGGAAAATCAAAATTCGCTAACGAAATGCTCTACCATTGAAGAAAGATGAGTACTTTTGATGCACAAGGTTGCATTTAAAGACAAGATTTTAGACATATTCCACGGAGATTTGCAAAATTTACTTTTTTTTATTAGGTCTTTAGCTTTACTGGAAGCTTTAGAGTGGCTTATGTTAAGAAGTCGAACTTAACAGGGATTTAACTTAGACTACTTTGTAGGCCGGTACGTTGTAGTACCTAAAACTTCTACATATATAATTGATCATAGACCCTCATTAATCTACAAATTTACAAAGCGCTTTGAGCTTGGTGTAAATTTGTTAAGACAGCTAATGTCGGTTTCGACTAAGTCTTCTGATTCGCCAAAAGTAAGACTGCCGAGATGTTCCAATCTCGATTTTGCAACTTTGGTGATTTGCATCCAACTGGATTTTTTTACATTGGCGTTTAAAGCATATTGCGCAATGTGCAGTAAGAACTCATACGATTGTCACGAGATGAACTTTGAAAGGGCAAATAGTTCAGTATATCGCTTTTGTTCCACTCTAGTCCAAAAGGACTTCACAGTCGCACAGAAGCTGGTCGTCGAATAGTGCTAGCTTAGAACGCAAGATGACAATGGAGATCCAACTTGAGGTAGCTTGATGCTATTACTAGTGAGGATAGACAAGCTATGACTTATTCTTCTTTTATTATTTGTTCTCGATGAAATTCGAGCGAAAAATAACGTTGACTCTCTCAAACTCTTATCGGCACTAAAGTCTTATCAATGTCAATTGCATTTCACTCTCCATTCAGTTCAACTTACAGCCTTCATTCGGTGGATACCCAAAAGTTTTATATTGCGGTCAGTTTGAAATATCAAATTACCACCGTCGGTGGGTACCCTAAAGTTTTATACCCTCTTTTCTTGGTGTGATCAATTACAATATAAGGACACAAAAAACATTGATTTTGGGGTTTACAGTCATCTAAGAACTTAAAAACGGACTTCTGAGAAGCTTTGCCAAAGAAAGTTTAACCAAAAGTCAACATTAAAAAAGTTAGAGACCGAAGAAAAATGTGCCTTTCTCTTACAATGGGCCACTTTGATGAAAAATTTCAACAAACATTTTTGTATGAAACCATGGTTGTAACTCAAAAAAGTAATGATGCAGTTCGATTCGTAGGACCCGAAATAGGGGGAAACCGTCGAATTTGGTCTTGTCTTTTTTTTTTTTTTTGAAAACAGCTATCACAGTGTTATCAATATCAATTTACCACCGTCGGGTGTTGAATGTGAATCTAACTTTGTGCCATCGATATTCGATTGATATCGATCGGTTCGAAATAACAACTTACGAACGTCGGTGAATATCCAAAAGTTTTAAACTCGTGTTGTCCTCTCTTTGCCCGATCGGTAATCAATCGATTTCGATCAATCCGAAATATAAATTTATGACCGCCATGATCAACGGTATACGTAGAAGTTTCTCCTTTCTACGTTTTAGGCTAAATATTCCGAAAAATTCTCAAAGGGTTCAGGTTAGTGAAGAACTTTATGAGGAGTATGTACAAACTTTTAGAAAAAATTTGCGAATTTTCTTTTTATGTGGATGAAACTAAAGCTTCTTGAAAGATAGACATAAAAATGGTCTTAGTAATCTTATAAGTTAAAGTTCGTTCCAAATCAGTGCTATTGATGACTTAATATCAAGGAATTCAAATTTTCCACTCAACTATTATATTTGGTGTAAATTAGATATGCGAACATGTTTGAGTTTAATCGATGATTTTTCGCTTTCTGAATTCAGAAACTTCAGCATTTTTGCACCTCACCTCTCCTCTCTCTTCGGTGTCATTATAAAGCATAAAGCACGATTTTTAAGCAACAAAGCACTGTCGAAAAAACTAACAGCATTTCAAACAATTTTTAAAAATGTTATTTTAGGAGAACGCCCATTTGCTGTTTACTCTTATAAAGAACCCTTAACTACCTTTGCAACTTTATGCCACATAATAAAGTAGTAAATGGCAGCAAATGCCAACAATAACAAAATGCATATTTTATTTACTTGTGTGCTTGTCAGCTCTGCTGCACCTTCGTTTAATTTTACTACTGGGTATTATTATTGATGGGCATATAAATTAATAAATAATAAATAATGCAAAAATACAAATATTTTGCCAAAAGAATGCAAATAAAAAACGCAAATGAATTCGAAAGAAAAAGCATATAAATTATTTATTTATGTATACAATGTCAAATTTACATAAATGTATGTTTCTTTTTATGTACACTTAAACATATACTGATAAATAGGTGTGTTCCTTGCAGACAGCACAACTTTTATTCAATCGCTCACGAATTTTCTGCACAAAAAATTTGAATTTTATGCGCTTGAGCATAAGTAAAGCAGGGCTTGGTAAGTATTTATACAAATATATATATAATGATAGTGACATATATTTATATATTAGGTTGCTTTTTTTGTTTGGAACTATTCATTTTTTCATTTCCATCATGAAATTTCGTTGGAAATACCCTAAAAAAATTCGCTGAAAATGTAAAAATTTTCCATTGAAAATTTTCCATAAAAAATCGTGATTTTTTATCTTTAAATTTCTATAGCTCAGAGGCATTTTATGGCATCGCTTTAACTTAAGACACATATTCCTCAGAATTCAACACTCTACAAAAGTGCCCTTTGCGACAAAGTCGATACTCACACCGGCGAGGTAGTACGGGACTCTAAACCTGATTTTTCCACGAAATTCGCATTTTTTTGTACATATCTTGTAAATGACAAGAGCTATAGAGAAAACGTACATGACAAACTTGTAGGAAATTTTATTTGCTATAAAATAGGTGCGAGGTCAAAATCGCTATCATTAATACTTCTCGAGATTTTCGGCCTTTTATTTAAGGCGGCATGGAATTTTCATAGCTTTTTTATTTTTTATTACATACCATCTATGAAAATTCTTTAAACCTTAAGGTACTAGTAGTCTGGTAACTTGGGTTCAAAAAATCGAATTTTTTTTTGCTTAATTTGAAAGTACAATGTCTTAAGAATATACTGTGAAAATTTCAGACAGAAATTCGAAATATTTCGGGAGTTATAACGAGTTTCCTAGAGCGCATCTGACTCCTTTCTCTCGGAGTTGTTCAAATTTAAACGCGTTTTTCTCAAAACCTGGTTTTTCTGGCCGGGTCCTAACTTTTTTTCTACTGAACCGATAGCTTTCATTTCATTTTAACAGACTGTTCTACATACTTATAGTTCTCGTCGGTACTAACGAGAATTTTTTGCACCCCTAACTTTTTATTTTACAACCCTTTCTTTGCTATAATAAAGGGACTTTTTTTCAAAGTCCGCCATTTTGTTATTTAAGCTTGAAAATTAACTTTTTGTTCTTTGTTAAGTTGTTCCGACCAAAACGACATGTCTACAGATTAAGAACAATCAAGAATATTTGATTTCAGATAACATCAAGAGCCAAAATCACCCGGGCCACCCACGTGCATTAATTTTTTTTTGAGGTGCCAACTTCGAGTGCAAATAATAATAGTAAAAATGTATTAAATTTTTTCAAATAAAATTTTTTTATAATTTCAATATGTAAATAAAAACACTCTAAATATTCAAGATAATTCATTTTTATTTTCCTATAAAAAACCACCATCCAAAGAAGTCATGAAGATAGGCATAAGTTACCAGACTATTACCTTAAGCCGTTTATATCTTTTATGAGATTGAACTTTAACCTCGAATAAATTTTGAACGAGTCAACTTAGTGAAAAATCATTTTACACCTTTTTTCTGGTTCGTTGAGTTGTCCAGAAGAATAAGTTTTCATTTATCAAAATAAAATAAAAAGCATGTTGTATTTATTATTATTTATAAATTTGTTTGCTTTCATTACAAAACAAGTGGTACAACTACTGAAAAGTAGTCCTTTCGCAAATACATGCTTAAAGTTCATAGTGCCACATTTTGTTTTTTATAATATTTGCTAAAAAGGTGCAGGGCGGCCGACAATCTGCAAAATAGCTTTCATTAAGACAACGATTGAGGAAACAGTTTTATGTATGGGCGAAAGAACATCAAAACTGCAGGAGGTTGAATCCAAATTCAGTATCTTTGAATCATAAAGCATCAGTTGACATGGTCTGGGAACATTGGATTTAAGCTCCATCGAAAATCTGTGGGCGATTTTGAAGGAATAGGTAGTCGCACAGAGGCCAAAAAACCAAATAGAACTGGACTTGGTTATTTTGAAAACGTGTAGATCGGATTACTGCAAAAGATCATATCGTCAATGCCAACAAGAATTAGCGCGCAGATTAAGACAAAGAGAGACACGACAAAGTATTGATTAAGATATTTGCCAATAAACAGTAAAAATATGAAATAAAAGAAAAGCATTATTGTGATATTATTATTTTAATTATTTTTTTTCAATATTGTAGAATAACTCTAATTTTAATAATTTGACCGAATTTGAATAAAATTCTCTTTTGAAATTTGTAATATTAATATTTCTGACTAATAATTTATTTGATGGCTTATTAGAAATCCATACAAACCCTCATTTTCACTTATTTCCTTGGATGAATATTTTAGCTCCTAATTAGAATTTGGCTACTGACAGATTTTTTATGCCCTGTACCATATTTTCAACTGTTCGATTTTTAATGCCATATTTTAGTTTCAATTTATTTATTTATTTTTTTTTTGAATTGGAAAATTTTTGTTATTACATTTTTAAGCAGGTGGCAACTCTTTTAAAAATATATGTAAATTTTCTTAAATCTTATCAGTTCGATACATAAGTATATCCAAAATATTTTTTTTAACAAAAATTTGAAACAGGTGGCAACTTCCAATTTTTATTTTTTTTATTTTTGTTTTATATCTGTGAAATTCCGTTATTAAATAAAAAAAAAACAAGAAAAATTATGTATATACAAATACAAATATATACACATATGTATATTAAAAGAAAAATTTAAAAAATTTAAAAAAATTAAAGTTACCATCTGTTTAAAATTTTCGAAATAATTATTGAATTCGGTAAATTTTTCACTATTGTGACATCTTGCATAATAACAAATATTTTGTTAAGTCTAGGCTACGATTTGGCAACTTTAGCTT
This sequence comes from Bactrocera tryoni, assembly GCF_016617805.1. NCBI lineage: Eukaryota > Metazoa > Arthropoda > Insecta > Diptera > Tephritidae > Bactrocera > Bactrocera tryoni. Next base: position 67,011,190 of record NC_052502.1, on the reverse strand, counting down.
GTGGCCTACAAACATTTCGACAACTGATTCCACAGTTTCCTGGGACATGGGTGAAACTTGAAATGCATATTTGAGCAAAAAAACTACTCTGTGTCTAGTTTTTGTTCATGACACACCCCCTGTATTTAGTGATGCAAAACAGCTCTGAAACTAACTTTTGCGCTGGCGCTATTCTGCTTTTTAACTCTAAGAACTGAGAAATATTAAAACTTCTGGACAAATAACCGAAAGCCCTCTTAAGAAAAAGATTAAAAATTGAGGTTAGAAATGAAAACACTCTCGTACGAATTATTTCTAATATAAACAGGCTTATATTAAAACCTTAACCATAAAAACGATATCATTGCCAATGCAGGTGTAGTCACACTTATTACACTGGCCTACAAAAAAAAAAACTTTGGTTTGCTGCAGCTCTGTACGCATCAGTAGTCGGTAGTCCTACCCACTATGATGAATCACATTCCCGCTACTAGATGTCAGCTGACAGCTCTAGTTTACCTACAATTCTCATTTTAATTTGCCCGTATGCTATGTATGCAAGCACTTGCCAGCCACCGCATCGCGCATCACTCATACGCCCTGGCATACACTAAGTAATGTAAACTTGTATGGTACTGTCCTGCATGAGGTCAGCCGTTTCAAATATTGGCTTCTGGCAATTTATGTGAATAAACCAATTACACTAGCCTACAAAAAAAAATTTTTGGTTTGCTGCAGCTCTGTGCGCATCAGTAGTCGGTATAGTGGGTAGGATGAATCACATTCCCGCTACTAGATGTTTTTTCTTCTTTCTTATGAACAAGAGCTGATATGGAAAATGGGACTTGTTTTCTCGCAACAACTCACAAAATATGTACATCCAAAATCATGTATAAAATCTTAGTTACCAAAATGAGTGTAGGCCAGTGTTTTTAGACATAATTCACGAAATTCATTAAATACTTAAGTAAATAAATATATATATAGTAAATACATATATACAAAGTTACATACGTACAAACAAAAGATGAGCTCACCATTTCGCCAAGTTCTTGTAAAATTTTCACGTTTCAAGCGCATAGTAATTACGGGAAATATAATTAAATCACTGCCAATGTACACTTCGGCGCAAAAAAGTCGCCATCGAAGAATGCCAAACAAGTGAGGTTAAGTCAGTGTGCTCGTACTAAGCAAAAGTAAGTTCGCTAATGAAACTCGCTGAAGAAATGCAAAATACTGCGGGACACATACACACACATATATACTTACACACGCTTACGCACAGCGTCCTTGCGAAGCGAGTGTGCCGGGACTTTTGCGAAGTTATTAATTATGCAACTAATTATACTTTTGTTAATGGAAAAGAGCATACAGCACGAAACCTGGAAAGGCGCAAAGTCAATGTCAAACGACAAATATACATATGTATAATATAAATACACATACAAACATATGTATAACCGCATCTATAGTGAACTTCTGCGAATGCATGCCCGCAAATAATTACGGGCAAATTAAAAGAGTTACGCCAATAAAATGTTTGAGCGTGACTGCTATATGTATGGATAAGAACTCATAAAATAAATTTATATTATTATTCTTATATAAGTATATATGGTAAATATACATATTTCAACATTAAATAAGCTTATATGTAGTATTAAGGCGAGTCTAGAAATTAAAAACAAAATGCTAAATTTTTTTTTCATGTTTCGATAATTTAGATTAGATCAAAAATCCAATTATTTTCAAAGTTATGAACGTTTTAATCGGGAAAGGATCACTGCGAGCTCACTCCTGTTGGAAAAAGTGTTACGCGCCATTTGAACTGGCACAGTATATTCTAAAAGTACAATGATACTGGGGTAACATCGTAGGCCTTAACAGCAGAACCGTCAGTGCAGCCTTTTCCGACTTAGAAACCAAAAAACAAAAAAAACGTTTGCAGCTGTACCTAAGGAGCTTGGTGTGTCACCTCACAGTTCCCTTATATTGAATTGCCGATAAGTGCTCTCAGAGAGCAGGAATGTAAGTCGCATAGAAAATCGTTATGCTGTCTGTGGTGTTTGCAGACGTCGAACAGTTTCTTGTGTTTGTTGCCGTGCGTTTTGAGAAAGATAATGGTCCGAGTCGATGTTAGGACTACGGAGCATACACACGTCTAGAACACTGGAGACGTGTCTTCCGTCTATCATAACATAACCGTTCAGGTTGATGGCTTTTCGATCTTGAGACAGCCAGGCAGCTTGATGTATTTTCTTGTGCTGGAATCTAGTACTACAGATGACCATATTTCGGGCCCCGGCGAAGTCGGTAAGCCTCAACCCATTTGGGGATGTTTCGTCGTGGAGTCTGAATTTACCGACCGTAGTGTCAAAGATACCTTCTTTGCCCACCCTGGCGTTAAAGTCGCAAAGCACGATTTTGACATCGTGGAGCTCTCATAGGTGTGATCCAAGCGCTCTTAGAAGACATCTTTGGTCGCATCGTCCTTCTCTTTCGTTTGGTCGCATCGTTCTTCTCTTTCTGTTGAATCCTGGGCGCAAACCAGCGATTTGTTGAAGAACTTCGCTTTGATGCGGATTGTGACTAGACGTTCATTCACCGGAATGAATGTCTAATCGTTGTTGTAATTTTAGAAAATTACGTTAATTTTAAAGTTCTTGGTTCATAAAAATCCAGATCCGTTTAGGTTATGCAGACCCCACAGTACCTTATTGAGCTGACAAGTCCTTTTTTCTTAATATCTGAATGCGCTACTTAACCGTTAGATTTTCATAGAATTTCTTAACCCACTAACCCCTACACTTTTCACACTAACAGTTGAGTTCGCAAATCTTCTTTATATAGCCATAATTTAATAAAATCCAATCAGGCGTAAGTTTTCGATTGTGAATGCTGCGTGAAGGAGAGGAAAATAATAAAAACGTATAATATTAATAATATGGAATATTACCACGACAATTGCCCACGTGAGCATGTGCACATGGCGCACATTATACAGACATACATACAGGCAAAAATACTAACAGCGCTGAAACACGCTCAAGCCCGTGAAAGCATTTGTGCGCTACATTCCTGTCATATAAAGTACACTCTGGCGTATACGTAATTTTTATTAGTTACCAACAAATCTGTTGCATTAATATCAAAGTAGCCGCTCATTTGCTGTCATTTGCTCATACTCATACACTTGTGCGTTATTTATATTTTTGTTGCTTCTGTTGTTGTTGTTATGCCAGCACTTGAAAGTGAATGAAGTACTTAAGTATATGAGTACAACAACAACAATAACACGAACGCTACTAATATTTTGCAAATAAATGCGAGGGAAACACAAAGGCAAAGCAGCAGCTGATGTAGTGGCAGCAGCAGCAGGCACAGCAGAGCAGAAACAGCAGCACAAGAAGCGGAGAAAGCAGCTAAGAAGAATTACACAATGTATGTTGGAATGTCGCTTCAAACATGTGCATGTGTGCTTCACTGTGTGTGCGATGTAAACGTTTTTGTATGCATGTAGAGGAACAGCAGCTATGTACACGTACATATATCCCCTTGGGTGCATACATATATGCCATGGCGTATACGCAATCGGCTTTGTACGCGCCGGTTGAGTCTGATTAACATAAATTCTACTGATTTAATGCGAGCATGGCAATGACAAGCTATAAGACAATAAAGCTATATAATAACAACAACAAGGAACACAACAACAATAACAATAGAAACAACAACAACAATAAAAGTAATAACAAAAAAACGTCGCGCAGTGATTTCAAGCAAAATGCCAATACAACAACAAGTATGACAACAACAACCAAAAGCAACAAAAACATAATAATAACAACAACGGCATAACATTGCCATTTCAAGTGGAAATACCACAACAAACATAATAATAACAAAAACAACAACAAAAATACCAAAAGTACAACAACAAAAATACCAAGAAAACCAGCAAAAATATGCGCAACAACACAACACCGCGATTTCAAGCGGGACGCAAACAATAAAAACAACCACAATAGCAGTAATAACTTGCCAATCTTATTGTTAGCGGCTCAGACACAATATACATACATAAGTAGTACAACCGGGCAATAGGGGCTGTGCCTAAACAAAGCACCAGTAGATTATGCATATAAGAATGCGCATGTATTGCACATATCCATCTAAGTATGTATGTATGCGTTTGTGTTTGAAAATAAATGTGACTGCAGTATAAAATTATTATACAAAATACATAATAAGTAAATTTCAGTGCGTGTGTGCAACTGTTTACACACACATTTGTGTGCTGGTATATTGTTGGTACTCATACCGCTATTTTTTCAGTTGGCTTGCAACAGGCGCTACTTAGCGCAGAGAGTGCCTTTCTTACGCACTTCTCTGAACGCAAAAGCACACAATTTATTAATGTATGCCGTTGTAGTTGTTGCTATTTGTTGTGAATTTGGTTGTTATATGAATGATGTGCGCTACATTTTGTAGTGGATTCGCTTGATATTTTTTTTTAACGCGCAAAGTAAGAGGAAATGGCCGTACCTGTTTGAAATTTTAATCAAGGAGACCAAGCTAATAACATGAAGGCAATCTAAAGTCTCATTTCTTCTTGATAATAACACTGATTAAGGAGGTAAGTAAGTGGAGACGCTGACGAAACTTTATGTAAATCCTATCAAAAGCCACAGAAGTTGTCAATGAAGAATTTCAGTTGGTTTACAGTCACAACAAAAAATTTTCGGCTGTGAATGATAAGGTCTGTCGAAGCTTATCATTCTAAAATATGCTAAGGAATTTCAGTTTCGTAGAACGAATCTTGTGTTCAAAGGAACTTAGACAAAACTTATGGTATGCCGACCGCATGCCCACTGTCATTTTATAATGCCCACATTCCCACCATTCTGTGACCGCTTTTGTCTACATCGTATTGGCTACAGTAATGAAAAAAAAAATACGTGTGAAACGAAAGGAATGAGCTGGGATATAAATACCAGACTCGAAGATCTAGACTCTGCAGACGATATATGTTTAATGACAAATGCTTTTGCTGATCAAAAATTAGCTATGTTGTATTAAACTTTAGAGAAAATAGGTCTCAGAAAGAACATCGAAAAAAGCAAATGAATGTGTATCAACATCACTTAAATGCAGATCTTTCAAGACGTTGGTGTAGAACTTGAAAATGTAATGTCCTTTTGTTACATACTTTGGCAGTATTATATCTGTAAGCGGATGACCATATGAAGACATCACCAACTCTATAAAGAAAGACAGGCAAACTTTTGGCGCCCTCAATGCGGCTTGGAACCTCTCTATCATTGCCTAGCGCACCAAAACAAAAATATTGAACTCGAATGTTAAGTCTGTGATATTTTTATAAACTAAAGCCTACACAATATTTACGGCATTTTCTAGCCCGTCAGCGTCTCTAACATGGAGTTAAGGTAGTAGTCTGGTAACTTATGCCTATTTTCATGACTTCTTTGGATAATGGTTTTTTATAGGAAAATAAAAATCAATTATCTTGAATATTTAGAGTGTTTTTATTTACATATTGAAATTATAAAAAAAATTTATTTGAAAAAATTTAATACTTTATTACTATTATTATTGGCACTCGAAGTTGGCACCTCAAAAAAAAATTAATGTACGTGGGTGGCCCGGGTTATTTTGGCTCTTGATGTTACGTGAAATCAAATATTCTTGATTATTCTTAATCTATAGACATGTCATTCTGGTCGGAACTACTGAAGTTAAATTTCAAGCTTAAATAACAAAATGGCGGACTTTGAAAAAAAATCCTTTTATTATAGCAAAGAAAGGGTTGTAAAATAAAAAGTTAGAGGTGAAAAAAATTATCTTTAGTACCGAGGAGAACTATAAATGTGTAGAACAGCCTGTTAAAATGAAATGAAAGCAATCGGTTCAGTAGAAAAAAAGCTAGGACCCGGCCAGAAAAACAATGTTTTGAGAAAAACGCGTTTAAAGTTGAACAACTCCGAGAGAGAGGACTCCGAGGCGCTCTAGGGAACTCGTTATAATTCCCGAAATGTTTCTAATTTCTGTCTGAAATTTTCACAGTGTATTCTCAAGACATTGTACTTTTAAATTAAGTAAACAAAATTTTCGATTTTTTGAACCGAAGTTACGAGACTACTACCTTAAGTGGGAGCCTGCTTTAGCAGCTTCAAAAAATCGATTATTTTTGTTTGCTTAAATCTCTTTAAAAATAATCTAAGAATATGTCCCCGAAGTTTTAGATGGGAATTTGAAATATTTTCGGTGCTAGAAGGAAAATAGTGACCGAGCGTCTAGCAGATATGTAGATTGGCGCTTGGGCAGAAAGCGATAACTTTGACGCGCGATTTCTCGGTTTTTCATTTTACGATTTTTCTTAATTGGCGGGCAGGATAGAATTAAATTTTATAAATTCTCTTCTAGGTGAACCTAAAATACTTTAAGAAAGTTAACATTAATCCGGCGTTTGAACGATTTCAAGTAAATTTTTGAATTTATTGAATTGATAAAATTGTTGAATTTTCTTGGTGCACCTAGGAATTACACTATTGAAAATTAAAAATTTCTTTTGTGTTTTCGTTTCAGATGAAAATTGCGACCTGCATCTTGCCCGCCACACAGAAATTGCACACTCGAGGCGCCTCCGTCAATTTCTTCAAACAACGAAGGTATAATTTATAAAAAATTTGAGAAGACTCTTCAAACATATAAGAATAAATCCTAAAAGTTTCATTTCAATCAGACATTTCTTTCCTTTCGAAAAAAATTCTTGAAAATATAGATTTTTAAAAGCCTCTAAAGCAGGCTGCGCCCTTAAGGTCACGCACGTATCAAACACCCTTCTGTGTGTTATTCAAAAGAAAACGGATCTGGCTCGGGCATGATTTGACGCGCGATTAAGACACGCGATTACTACTCATTCTCTTTAAAAGAACCACAACATATCTGAAATATATCTGCTATGACAACGAAGAGTTTTTATACCGTTAAACCGATGTCATTTCTGTTGCTACTAGATTTATGTGGTTAAGCTTGAATTTGACTCTTATTCATTAAGCTGAAAAGAGTAGAAATATATATCTGGAAGCGGCTTCATATGGAGTTTTTGCTGCTCGGAATACTTCAGAAGATGGACTAAGCGAAGAATAAATACTCTACCACTAGCTCTACCTTTACCTCTACCGATACCTCTACAACTACCTCCACCTTCACGTTTACCTCTACCGATACCTCTAGCTCTACATCTACCTTTACCTCTCCTGTACATATCAAGTACTTGATTGAGTTTCTTCTATTGTGGCCAATGCATAACCTGAGAAATTATGGTTTGACCCAGCAGCTTTTGTGCATCAAAAGTACTACCTGAGTTTTAAAATTTCCTGATGAATATGTCGAAGAAAGTACGACCAATGAAACAGAGAGTTTTTCGCGACAAGAATGCTTGTAAAAAAGCTAATGAATTATGCATGCGAAAATGTAGCACATTAATTCGCTAGACAAAATGCGCTGGAAGGCAGCTAAATCTGTTTTGTAGTACACTTGCTGGGTCAAACCATAACTTCACATGCGAGCTTTGACATAATGGGTTTGCGTAGAGAGTGTTTATATGTATGTGAACATATATATACAAACATATAGAGGATATATCAGCAAGTATAAGGTATATATAAAGCAAAATATACATGAAAATATGTATGTATTTAGGACAAGAAGTGTTTTTAATGTTAAAAAAGCTGCCTTTAAAGTAGTCGAAAGAAGTAGTTGAGCGATGCAGGGCATTTTCATATATATGTGCATATATTTATACTTATAAATCATCTACATAAATGGTGATAGCCACAATAAGCCTATATACAAGCAGTAGACAGTCATATAAGGCTCCTGGATTGTTATAGTAAACTTGATTGATTGTTTGATTGATGGCTGGATAACGGTACTTAAATATATTGAATATCAAAAGTGTTCTTTCTTAAGGACATATACAAAGTTGTACATATAATTGTTATATAAATATGTATATACTTAGTTTTTATATGTAGCATACATATACACAGCTAAGTATGTGTATGTGTAAATCAATTTTAAAATAATTTATACATATGTGTATGTTTATTGCTTTTAGGATCATCAAAATCGATTGAGCTTATGTGATTAAGCGCATATACATATATGTATGTACATGTCCATATGCAGATACATATTTGTTGCCTAAGGCTATACAATGCATGTATTTTTAGTTCTTTTACCGTTATTTTATACGCACATCTGCGCTTTCCCAACAAAATTCTGCGCTGCCAAATACAAGGCTCATTCGCAGCTGTGTTTTCGGACTTTGAGAGCTCAAGCCAATTTACTTCTGTTTATTTATTTATTTTACTTTGGAACGAGGTTGGTTTGATTAGCCAACAACTGTTTAGATTTGTTAAGGATTTTCGCAAAAAACAAGATTTGAAACTATTAACTAAAGCACGCTAGTAAAATAATATACACAAGCAGCACTATAGATGAGAGAAACTCTCGATAAATCATAAGCGGCATACAAATAAAAAATATTTTTTAAAAAGTTAAAATGTAGGTATGTATTTTTTATGACAGCCGAAATTAGTAAATTTTGTAAACATACACCCTACTGACATTTAAAAAAATTTATGTTTTGATGTCAAAATTTATATAAGAGTAGAGGACCCGCCCATGTTTTACTGTGGCTGATACATAGGTAGTAATACTAATACCATCTATATGATTTCTATTAGTTAGATTATAAATATTAGTTAAGGAATAATCGCATTTTTGATGAAGCAACAAAAATGAATCAAAAAGCATTTCGTAAGATAAGAAAGAATTGGTTTTTGGGGTAAAAATACCATTGAATTTGGGCTGTGCATCAGTGAAATCTATCGAGTCCAATCGATTGTCAGCCTGGTGGACTGCATATTAAGAAACGGTTCTCAAGCGTGGAAAGGCAAATAAATCGGCTGGCAAGATTATGGCATCAGTCTTGCAATGCTTCGTAAAGATTTCTGTATATCTGAAATTTTAATAGACCTTTTTATCAACACTTCAGTTATGCCGCTATTTTTTATGCCTTATCTTTTGCAATTTTAAATTGCATGTCAAGATACCCCCTCCAATAGTTAGCAGGAATGAAAAAAATGTTATAGCTACCCATAGATGTATTGAATCACCCAATTTATTACTTAAGAACGAACAACTCTGTCCACGTTATGAAAACTTGTCTACAGATGTCGCCCTTTACTTTGGCATCGTTTTGTTTATTGCACGTTTACGCCAATTTAAGGTTTGAATATTGGATACTGCGATGGTAGCGCAATCTATCGGTCAAACATTCCAAAATTTACAATTGATTAAAAATGAAAAATTAATTAAAAAAACATTTTCCAGTGAACCAAATTGTGAATTTAAACCATTCTCGAATCTCCTTGAATACACACAAAAAAGTTCATCAAAATCGGTCCAGCCGTTTAGGAGCAGTTCAACTACAAACACCCGGTCAGAAGATTCGTAGTTTTATCGGAAATCGAGATGTCCCGTTTTCAAAAGTAAAAAATCCAACCACGACGCTTCACTTCCCCTTAGCGGCCTCAGATCGCCCTAAATTATTTATAAATTAATTTATTGATTATGAATGCAAAAAACTAATTTTTGTATTTCTATTTCTATGTAAATTTAAAAAAACGGCGTATCTCAACTTAACATGTTTAACCTCTCAAGCTTAAGATTAAATTATTCCTGCATAATTTAAATCAATTCCAAAATATATGTACCTACAAATCACTCTACCCTCGTAACACCTGCTACTGTAGTACAATCATCTCATCTTTGACAGTGTTGCTTTCAATCAGTCGAAAATTTGTATATTTTTGCACCACTTGATAGGCAACTGTCATATCAATCGTCGCTAACTAGCTTATTAAAAATTATTTACCCTGTCAAACACATTCCTACTGTCGAAATTGCCAAACAAATGGAGCTTCAAAGTTTTAACACAGTTAACCAGCACCGCTGTCAAAATCATATGGTGTCCAACGAACTGTCAATTTGAGAATTGACAACTATATTTTATTGCATTTCAATGAAGTTTCGTAGCGAATTATTTTAAACCGTAGTACACTTTTTTAAATACATCAGATATGACATATTAATGAAATTTGATTCTAGGCAAACTAAAATGATAATTTACAAACAATATCCAATATATGTACATATGTACATATTTAGTTTTTGTGTCCCACTTTGACACCATAAATAATTTGTATTAAGACAAAATATGACGAAACATTAATTTCAAACATAACACTTTTAAAACTAAAGCCACTCGACCTTCCCAAGCGACATCACATCGTTCTATGGGCTCTTGAAAAGTTTCAAGACGAATCGACGTTTTCGAGGCAAATTTTGTTCAGCGATAAGGCTCATAGCTGACTCAATGGCTATGTAAACAAGCAAAATTGCCACATTTGGCACAATGAGCAGCCTAAACAGATTCAAGAGCTGCCCTTTGATTCAGAAAAAACAACGGTTTAATGTGATTTGAGGGCCGGTGGAATCATCGATCCATATTACTTCGAAAATGATGCCGTTGAAAACGTAACCGTCAATGGCGATCGTTATTCGGCCAAGAGAACCGGCTATTTGATGTCTCAAAGATTGTCAACTCGCTATGATTCAAATTAGTTAGCTCTTTCATATTTGTTTGCATGTGCAAGGGCGGATCCAAAAATTGTTTTTAATTTACTTGTCACATGAAGATTATTGTCCTCACCTACGTTTTCATGCGTCGAAGTGTCGAAAAAGAGCGTTCAGAGCTCGCATTCGTCAAAAGAAGTGTGCAGAATATGCGAAGAAAACTATGAATTATGGGATGTAGACTTACATCGCAGTTCTTCTTCAACATTTCCAATGCAGTAGTCGGAAACTTGTTGTCTTTTGACTTTTGCTTCTGTCTCCAATGGCACTGACAGTGATCATGTTCATCTTTGAGCTTCAAGCATTTTTTTCTTCGTCAACTTTCAGTTCTGCCGCCCTTTTTTCATATCTGAATAAATGGATCGAAAATGCTCCTCAGCTATTTGTCTTCGATTTTGGAACGTTACAAGCAGCGTATCTATCATATTTGATGCCTTTGCCAGATCGATCGACTTTTTCTGAAGAATCACGCAGAGTGAATGAGTTAGAGATAGAACATCACATGGCCAAAAATCCCAATTATAAATTGAAATTTGCACACGGCTGCGATGAGTATCGTTGCTATTCCCACTGTTTCCTTATTTATTACTCCTTGATTCTGGATTATATTTTTGTTACTTTATATTTTTTCAGAGTGTTAAAATTACTAATAAGCCATTTAGCCCTTGGTGGTGGGAGGAAAAGGGGGAAATCCGCCACTGTATGCCTGTATATAATACATATACCATATAGAAGGTGTGTTCTAAAAATAACCAAAACTTTTTAGATATTGAATAAATGCTCTTTAAAAAATCCTTGAAATTTATTGTTTATTCAAAATAGGCTGCATTAAGGCCAGTACCATGTTTCTAACGGTAAACATGCATAGACTTGTTTATGTCTTTTATAGAAATGTTCTTCAGCACTTTGGTTATGGCTGCTTGAGTGGCTGGTATATCATCATAAAATTCTTGTTTTATGTTGGCTTTCATCGCTGGAAATAATAAATAGTCACATGGTGTTAGATCAGGTAAATATTTTTATCGAAACCTCGTATATTTCCTGGTTTTCATTTGATTAATGTGTCTGAAAACTCGCACAAACCTTTCTTCGGTTCTGCAATCAACAGCTCTTCAGTTCAGTTAAGTTAAAAGTTAGAGTTAAAATAGTGTCTTTACTCGTATTTAACCCCTCAGCAAACTTTTCTTCGATGCCAATAATTTCACGAACTCTTTCCACCAATTCAGCACGATAACTAGCTGAACTTCTGGATGACCTGGCACTTGGTCGTCACTTCAATTTCCATGACCATTTTTGAATCGTGCAAACACCTTACACACTTGAGCACGACTATGCATACATTTTTTTTTATAAATTCGTGCATTCAAATTTTTTTTTTTATTCAAGTTTAATACACAAATTTATTTTTGCTCGTTTTTTCTTCAATCAGACTTTGGAAGCTTCAAAAAATCGTTTTTTTTTTTTGCTTAAATCTCTTTAAAAATAATCTAGGAATATGTCCCCAGAATTATAGTTGGGAATTCGAAATATTTTCGAAGCTAGAAGGGAAATAGCGACCGAGCGTCTAGCAGACATATAAGCGAAAACTTTGACGCGCGATTTCTCGGTTTTTCATTTTTACGATGTTTCTTAATTGGCGAGCAGGATAGAAAAAAACTAAACTAAATTATCTTTTATTCAAACTAAAAAAACTAAGAAAAGTCTAGTTTGAACATATTTTTAAACAACATAAAGTCAAATTTTTTTGGTCAAAAGCCACTTTTTTCAACTTATAAAAAGATTTAAAAATTTTAGAGTTTTTTTTGGAATTTTTTTGGTTTAACTAGAAGATAAATTATTAAAAAATAGGAATCTCTTTGAATTTTTTGTTTCCGACAGAAATTGCGACCCGCATCTTGCCCGCCGTCCGACAAATGCACATGCGAGATGCATCGGGCAATTGCTTCCCAAAGGCAAAATATCAAAGATTTTGTATCCAAAAAATGTATGAATGATGTTCAAACATATATGTACCTATAAACCCTAGACATTTCGCTTTAATCAATTATTTCTTTCCTCCCCAAAAACTTTTCAAAAAAATCGAATTTTTTAAGCCACTAAAGCAGGCTCCCCCCTTAAGTGCTTATATGGAAAACTTTTTTATTTGACAAAATAATGTCATTAGATTTGGCATAAATTATTATTGGAGGCATTGCTACAATCTCCAAAGAAATTCTTGAGATTGGACCACTATAGCATATAGCTGGCATGCAAACTGACGAATGAAAATCAAGATAAAAATCGTTTTTATACCCACCTATGCTATAAAAAATGGACCTATGAAGAGTATTATCTTCGGTGTTGCCAAAGTTAACGCTTTTTCTTTCGTTGAAAGGGCTGTAACTTTAACATCTGTCATGCGATTTATATGCAATTAAGTACGTTTGAAAGAGTATATTTTTAATGGCTTAAATCTTCAGTACATAACGCTGCATGTCGTATTATTTAGATATAAAGTTCGGTCATTCATGTAGATATTGATTTCTGACATTTACACGCCATTATAAAATGGGTTGTCAAAAAAGTCTTGCGGTATTTTTATTGAATTTTTTTTATTTATTAAAATTTAAATGAATTTTTGTTGACTCATGCCCAGCTCTTGACCGATGCTACGGCTGCTACTATGCCGGTCTCTTTCGACCAATTCAGCGATTTTATCGCAATTTTCGACGACAGGCCTTCCGGAGCGTGACGCATCTTCGACCACCTCTACACCAGAACGAACACGTTGAAACCATCGTTGTGCGGTGGAAATGGAAACTGTATCGGGTCCGTAAACTGCACAAATTTTATTGGCGGCTTGAGATGCATTGTTGCCTTTATCGTAGTAGTACTGTAAAACATGCTGTATTTGCTCTTTATTTTGCTCCATGTTTGCGACGCTATAACTCACGAACGACTTTAAAGAAACGACAATCAATCAAACACGCGTTGACGCGTGAAATGAGCTTTCCAAAAAGTTATAGCATGACCCGATGCGACGAATGAAACTAGAACTACGCGCTTTCAGCGTCAACTAGAGAAAATACCGCAAGACTTTTTTGACAACCTATTATTTTAAAGCGTCGTTACAAATGACAGATAACTAAATTATTATTGATTTTTTTATCATGCTACATATTATATACATATACATATATATATATATATATACATATATATATTTATATTCATATACATAAAAAAATAAACGCAATAAAAAGCACACACGCCTTCATAGAGCGCGCCCAAATCGCCAACAGGCCAGTACACACGCCTTAGCCTAAAATATATATTTGTTGTTGTTGCACATCTAGTATGTACATACATACAAACATATATACACTTGTTGTTGTTTGTAGTTTATTGCACACTTTTCATTCATTTGTTTCGTTAGTTTGGCCGCTGGAGGAAGGAAGCGGTCACTCAGCCAAACCGTCCGTTCAGCAGTCACTCATGCAGTCAATCACCCTGTCACATATCTTTAATTTACAGCTTGTAAATGTGCGAGTAATTAAGTATTGTTATTGTTGTTATCTAGTTATTGGGCAAGTTTGCTTTAGTGTGAATGATGGACATATTTTAGCAAACTACACACATACAAACCCATTTTTTAACGGTATAGTATTATATAAGCCGCAAACAAGCTAGCTGTTCTAGCAGCTACTTAGATGTGTAGCGCTGAAACTGCAATAAATCGATGAGTAACGGAAATCAACAATTGCCGCGATGAATTGTTGAATGCAAACGATAACAACAACTTGAAAATATGAAAAGTAAAATGAAAATAAAAAATCATAAAATCTAATTGAAAATTGAAAGCTGTCTAAAACGATCGGCTGTTGAACGCGGCGTCAGCACCCAGTTATGTACATATGTATATATGTAATTAAGAATGCAGGTATGTATGGTATATACTCAGTGTTTGGGGCGCACCCTTTGATTTGCGCACGCAAGTGAATTTATTTCAAATACTTTATGAAAATTCCTTTTTTGACAGATAAGCGCAGCAGTAAAAAAAAACCATGCATCCCCACACATACATATACATATGTACATATACATTAGAGTGTTTAAAAAAAAAAATTTTTTTTTCGTTTGGTACTCGGAAAAATAGGTTCCTAGACACCTCTAAGAAAGCCTCTCCAAATATGAGTTTTTAATTGTAACGGGAAGGTCTTCCTACATACAGTTTTCTATTTTTTCTTATTATCAGATAGAAAAATTTATATCTCGCTTCCAATTACTTGAAAAAATTTCTTGTTCCTCAGATTTTGTTGGAAATTGAATGCTCTACAAAAAATGTGTATGAAAATTTTTTCGTAAACCCAAACGTTTAAAAGATATTAACAGTTAAAGTTTGATTATTTTTTGGAAAATTGTTTATTTCTTATGAATTTTTTAACACAATGAAAAAAAATTATTATGAATAGATTTTTGGAGAGGCTTTCTTAGAGGTTAGACACCCTATTTTTTCGAGTACCAAACGAAAAAAAAATTTTTTTGAATCACTCTAATATACATATGTATATGTATATACAGAGTTATACGCAGTATTGTGGCATTTTATCGCATCCGCTCGCATTTGTTCTTTTTCTGACATTTTATGCTTTCAATTTCCTTAAAAAAACATCAAATTCCCATAAAATATTCCTAAATTGTTATATTGTAATATCTAGAATTTTGTAGGCGAGATCTTCTGCGTTCATTTTCGCTTTCAATGGCCTTGCTTGGCAGCCTTCTCTACTTTATAAAAATTATATAGCATATTCATATATGAACAAGTATGAACAAGTGCTGCTGTTTGTGAAAAATATTTGCATTTGCTATTTTCGTTGGCTGCTTAACGCTTAATGTTGTTGTTGTTTCAATTCACTTTACATTATCCAGCTAATAAATTTGTTTCACTTGAAAGCAAATCAAATAAATTCGGCAAATAAGTGATTTACTCAATAAAAAAAATTAAATAATTTGCGGCAACAATAACAAGCATGTTTATTTAAATTGTAAATACAAGTGCTTTATATAGAAAAAAATAAATAAAGTACCAAAAATATCTGGCTTTAAGCGCAAAGAATTTTATGTACTTTTTCCGAGCGCTAAAAATAATTGAAAGCAAATTATGACGCAAAATTTTTACTTTAACTTGAATATGAAAAGATAAACAAATTTTTAGTGAAGCAATTAATAAAAACAACAACAAGAGCAAAAATGTTAGCTTGGTTGCTACGAAAAAAGAATACCCTACACGAATAAAGAAGTTTTCATACAAGAACTTGATTTTGATTGATCAGTTTGTATGGCAGCTACATAGTATGTGTATGCTATAGAGGTCCGAACAAAGCCATTTATGCCAGATTATACTGTTACTTAAACAAAAATCCAAGCCAAATACTTGATTCTGTTCGTTGGGTTTGTATGACAGCCGTATGCTACATTCTTGCGATGTCGGCGGTTCCTGGCAAAAAAGCAGCTGATCAGATGATGGACGTGGCAAAGTGTCGAATTCACAATGATTAGTTAACCAATACCAACGGCTTAACCAACTACTACCTAATAATAATTGCTAACTATTAGTTAAGCCCCCAATCTCTGTTGGTTAACTACTAGTCAAATAACAGCTGATGTTGTAAAAGGGTAATCGACAATAGTTTTCACAGATAATGTGTTGAAATGCTTTGCGAATATAGTATTGAGTCTGATATTGAAAGTGATGTCGACATCGTGGATACATATAGTAATTATAGATCGTCGCCAAAAAAAATAGTAATCGTTCAAACCTTTTCAAAATATATGATCCCGCAGAATTTCAGAACCGATTCCGTCTGTGCGTCTGAAAGAAGTGGCCTGGCAAGTTCTGGGGTGTATACGAACAGGAATTCAAAGCAAAACAACTTTAATTAAATTTATGTTAAAGTTATGTAAATAAAATAATCATTGCAGCGTTGGACATATAAAAATATCTTACCCGGGTGATATGTTATAAAAGCGAATCGGTGTACTTATACTGATTCTTTCAATTTATGTGGTAATAATGCGGAGTTATATAGAAATAGAAAAAGGTTTTCTCAATAAATGTTCAAACATTGTGTGATAGTGAGCTTAAGAACCAAGATATCGTGGTTCGTTAGCCAGGCACTACACTTGAACCACGATTTTTCGAAACCCTCAAATTTACCAGCATTTGAGTTTTAAAGATTTTGAACGAAGTCTTGTAATTGCTGACAGTGGTTCTGAAAAATCGAGTGACATGATAACGGCACTGTTAAGGGGGTATTCTGGTCTAGGATTTTAACAAAAACGATTTTGAAAGGATTTTACAAAATTGGACTTATTTTCGGAGATACAGCCGATTTTGTGACGTGGCGTCCGTGTTCACTAGAATTGTCTCCTAAACTTTGAACGCGTTTTTCTCGAAACTACTTTTTTGAGTTGGTTAACATAATATCTCAAGTTCTACTGAACCGATTCCTTTGAAATTTGGTATATATGTTCTTTATAGAATGCTCTATCGCGTCTGCCTTGGATTTCCAAAAATTTTGATTTCAAGTATTATCAAGTATAAAATTCGAAAAGGTCGAAAAAATCGGGTCAAAAAACAATTTTTTTCAAGTCGACGCCATTTTGTTTTTTTTTTATTTTATTTTTTTTTTTAATTGTTTTTTTATTTATTTTTTTTTTTGAAAATGGTCAACTCGATAACGACCTCCTTACTAATGAAGAATCTACTTGTTTTTTGTGTTTTATATCTCTACAAGGGTTGAATTTACGTCAACCAGGACGCACCGTTTTTTTGAAGCCCCCACTCCACCGGCCCGTATCTCGACGAATTTTGGTTTTTGTTTCTTTACAATTTTTTTTATATTATTAAAATGTCAATAAAAAGCTTATCAAAAAATGGATGGTAAAAATGTTTTTCATTTTTTTTATCTTAGTTTAAAAAATGCCTAAAATTCATGCGTCTAGACCAGAATCACGTGGGGAGGTCCTATGGTGTATGGAAGAGTAGATTTCCTCTGTGGTCTCTAGGAATACGCATGAATTTCAAAAAGGTTCAGTGCATTATAGTCGCAACGGCAGTTTTGCAAAACATTATATTATCTATTAGACTTAGAATTAACTGTCAATGAAGTTTTCAATGTACCACATAATCGTAATATTAGCGATACAACTTTCAACATTACTCGAAAAAACTTATTTGATATTTTTTTCGGTTTTTAGTTGCATTAAACATGAAAACAATAAATTTATTCAATTACATTAATTACATCGGAGTCGTACACTGAGTCAAGGTCGGAAATTTGGTGATCATGCAAAATTGCCCTTAACTTCGTTTCGCTTTAAGCCAGCGATACCTGAATTGGTGCACCTCCTTCTGTAGACAAACAGGACTTCTCTTTTATTCTTCCACTATCTGCTTTTTTAATTATTTTTTAATTTGTAATAGTCGTGTTTTGTTTGACCATCACAAGCTAATAGCTAAATCATGGACAAATAAAACGACTTACTTTTCCAAATATTCGCTTAAAAATGAATTGGGTTGGCAATGCGGACAAGAACAATCAGCTGATGATACAATTTAGTTTAAAATTTCAAATTTTGTAAACGGAATATTAATATACATATAATACAAATATATTTATTTCTGCTATTTGAGGTCTAGAATACAAACAACTTTGGAACGCGCCTTGTAAATATGTATGCATAATTTCTTTTAAATCAAATTTAATGGGGATACTATATAATAAATCGAAAGAAAACTCTTTGCCATTAATTTTTTAAAGATTATCTCTTTCAAATATTCTCTGAGGCTACCTTTCAGATGTTCCATCCGTTGAGTCTAATTTTCGATGACTCGTTCTAGCATATCGATAATAACACCCGGAGAAAATGTATCGATATCAACGTCAATTGATTGCGATATTTCGAAGCAACATTTACTAATATCTCGATATTCAGAAGTACACATTTTCATATATGGTATAATATTTTTTTTTTTTATATAGCATATCCGTGCTGTATTTCAAAATTTAATATTTTCTTTGTATTATAAAAAAATTTGCAGTTATATATTGTGTATGTTATTGCTATTATGTTTATAATTGAAACCTATTAAATTAAATTAAAATTTTTAATTCTCTGTCATTTTTTAAATTGAGTTACCTATATTTTTGCCAACATTTATGCAATATTTTGCGCTACGTTTATAAAAATTATTCGCTCATATTACTTTTATCGATATTTCGATATAGTTTTACCTAATAAATAAATTACCAAAAATATATTCCTTTGATAATTTATTACAATTTTAAAAATATTCGCTCATATTTTTTGTTTTCAGTTATTTTCTTTGTGAAAATTTATCTTAATCTTGTTTTTTATACCTTTTTTACATGCTAGATTCTTTGTGATTTTAAACATTTTAGAAACCTATGGTATGTTAAACTGTCTTGGTGAAGAAAAAAAGTTATCGACATTTCGATAAATATTATTTTACATCGATTTTTAGTAAGAAACAAATAATCCACATTTCCATAAATCTTACTTTACATCGATTATTTTTATAAAAAGTATTCATATTTCGATAAATGTTACTTTGCAACGATTATTAAAAAAATAATTCTTCAATGTTTCGATAAATATTATTTTACTTCGATTATTTTTATCACATTTTTTTTCATATTTCGATAAATGTTGCTTTGAAACGATAATTAGTAAAAACAAGTAATCGATATTTCGATAAATATTATTTTACATCGATTATTTTTAAAAAAAAGTATTCATATTTCGATAAATGTTACTTTGCAACGATTATTAAAAAAATAATTCTTCAATATATCGATAAATATTATTTTACTTCGGATTATTTTTATCAAAAAAAATGTATTCACATCTCGATAAAAGTTACTTTGCAACGATAATTACTAAAAACAAGTAATGGATATTTCAACAAATATTATTTTACATCGATTATTTTTATCAAAAAAAATTATTCACATCTCTATAAAAGTTACTTTGCAACGATAATTACTAAAAACAAGTAATCGATATTTCGATAAATATTATTTTACATCGATTATTTTTATCAAAAAAATTTATTCACATCTCGATGAATGTTACTTTGCAACCTTTATTGAAAAAACAATTCTTCAATATTTCGATAAATATTATTTTACATCGATTATTTTTATCAAAAAAATGTATTCACATCTCGATAAATATTTCTTTGCAACGATTATTACTAAAAACAATACCTCTATATTTCCATAAGTATTATTTTTCAACGATTATTTTAATCAAAAAATTTATTCACATCTCGATAAATGTTACTTTGCAAAGATAATTACTAAAAACAAGTAATCGATATTTCGATAAATATTATTTCACTTCGATTATTCTTAACAAAAAATTTTTTCCACATCTCGATAAATGTTACTTTGAAAAGATTATTACTAAAAACAAGTAATCGATATTTCGATAAATATTATTTTACATCGCTTATTTTTACCAAAAAATTTTTTTCACATCTCGATAAATGTTACTTTGCAACGATTATTAAAAAAACAATTCTTCAATATTTCGATAAATATTATTTTACATCGATTATTTTTATCAAAAACAAAAATATATTCATAAATTATTTGAATATTCTTATATAATTTATCTCACATAATTTGTTATTCGTTTTTATGTTTCCTGGGTTCAGATTCGTATAAACTTGTACATATGTGTATTATTATTGTATTGGCACTTTTCATGGCGTTTGAGGTAAAAATCATATCGAATCCGTATTTATTTTAGGAGTTTAAGCTAAATTTCTTATACAAATTCAGTTAAAAAAATTAATAAATATTTTGCTTAGTGTAAAAAAGTAAATTTTTTTTTTATAATTTCAACAGTAATCCAATTTTTCGATCAATACTAAAGTTCTTAGTGTTTTAATTACGTTAAAACTCAATTTATTTTTAAGTTTTTTTATGTATAGTTTTTTTTATTTAAAGGGTTAATAATATTTTCTAGCATATTTTATATGTTTTTATAAATTTCTCTTAATCTCACAACAGAACTGTCATACTTTTCATAATTTTGTTTAGTTTAAAAAAGTATTTATTTTAGTATTTAGTACTATTTTAGTATTTATCGATAATTTTAACACTAGTAAACTTTATCGACCAGACATTGCGAAACGGTCATTAAAGTATGAACTATTGAATTTCTGTTCTCTTAGTAATTTCATTATTATTTATATATATTGGAATATATTTAGACTATAATTAATCAGTTCGAGTTTTCAAATTGACCATAGGTTAAGATTACGATTTGATGTTTTTTTCGATTAATTCTAATTTGTTTTTTTATTCGGCTTAAAATGTACAAATTAGTAGATTTAATCGTCTTTAGCAATGAAGCTTAGTAAAATATCAGTAAATAAATGTATCGATATCAACAACAAATTCATCACTCCATTTCGATTCCGATAAAAGTGTTGTGTTAATTTAACACATGTTTGGTTGATTTGTTATACGAAATTGAAGTTAATTGTTCAATATCGGCGCTGATCAACATTTTTATTGAAGACAACAAAATAACATTTTAACAACCGACATTTGAAAATTCTCAAAATTATTTTGTAAAGCAAATGTTAATATCCTTTTTATTACCATATACGCATTTTTGTTTATTACGGATGTAATATAAAAGAATTGTACATATGTATTTATGTCTATCAATCGATCACTTAGTAGTGCGCTTGCCATAAAACCCACAAAGTTTTCATTTTGCTAAATTTCCTTCTCAGAAATATATTTTCGATTTATGTCCAAGTAATTAAATTAACCAAACAAATTCAACACATCAAAGTTCAAAACGCCTAGTGGCCACTTCAAACGCTGTATATACATAAGTATGTATGTATGTATGTGGTTAGGCAGGTGGTTTTATTTTTAACGCCACGGAAATACCCATTCGATCTATTTTTAGTTGGCTGCATAAACGAATGGATATTTTTGAAAATGCATAAAAATTTCATTAGTCAGCGCCTCGGCGTTTTCCACGTTTGTATACAGATCTATAAAAAGCGTGCGCCCACTTGGCGACAAAACAAATGGAAATTCATGTGAAAATATTTGTGCAAACACAAATCTCAGTGCGCACGTATGCTGGCTACAGTCATGCAAATAAATTTGCATACTCGTACTCCAGTATTGATATGTGCGTATTTGCATTTAAGAATATTTGGAAGAAGCTAAAAGTAAAATGTTAATTGGTACATGAATGCACAGATAGCAAGTAAGAAAATCATAAATCTTGCGCAGAACCTTGCTCTCGAAAACTCGTAGCGTCGACTCGTCAGATGTTGTCATCGTCCACGCCTCTACACCATATAGCAGGACGGGAATAATGAGTGACTTATAGAGTACTGCTCAACGTCAGTTTACAGTTCGAAAATCTTTACATTAGGTATATGGGGGCTCAGGACTGTATACATTAGCGGCTCTCAAAACGATCTCAGCATATATGAGCTAGAATCACTGCTGGTATAGGAACGCATAGAACGATGGAGCAATCAATCAGCTTGCTATTGTAAGCACTTCATCTGGGAACCTGTGCGTACAGATTTAGCCAGCAATGAATTGACTGACTAATTTGTCCGTTTTGTAGCTGTTTCCATGTTATAATAATAGGCCCAGAATCCTGTTTTGCGCTGGGGTCCAATACCATAAAGGAACTGCTGCGCACGAAAGTGAGAGTGTGTGTATGGAGAAAGATATTGTTCAACGTTCTGTTATATTCTAACGTGGAATAATAAAAATGGCTTTGAAGAGCATATGATTAATTCTAATAAGGAAATCAACTAGTTATTCTATAGCGTAAATAAGCAAGAAACCTGTTCAAATTCAGTTGGTTCTATGACAGAGGGTTCCTGAAACCTTGTCTTTTCGAATTATTGCGCTAAGAGTCACTTGTTAAGAGCCTTTCCGCAACTATGCCACTGTAAGTGTAACCTGCATTAAAATTGGAGACGGAAAGATCGTTAGCTGAAATCCCGTTTCTCAGTACCCGTCGATCATTATCACTCAAATTCGTTACTTAATATTGTAATGGCAATCACTCTAATATAATAATAATCGGATCATATAATGCAAATGTTCATACGAGGGCTGCTATATATATTCTGGTTCCAAGTGTTGCCAGGTGCAATCTGACATTTCCATTGGAAAGTTTGACATTTTTTAGCATAACATCACTCAGAACGTTTTGTTATTTAATCGTGAATTGTTTTATTTACAGGGAATTAAAAAATTCATCTCGGCCAAAAAATGGAATTAACTCGTGAACATTTTCGAGCGATCATTTTTCACAACTTTCGACGTGGATTATCACGACAAGAGTGCATCGATGAAGTAAACTCTTTGTATGGCTATGAAGCACCATCCTATAGCACTGTGAAAAACTGGTACAACGAATTCAATCGTGGCCGACGCTCGCTCAAAGACGAATTCCGTGAAGGTCGTCCAAAAACAGCCGTTGTGCCAGAAAATATCGATGCCGTACGGGAACTGATAGCGCAAGACCGTCATGTAACATACCTTCAGATAGAGCCATGCCTATGCATTTCTCCCACCAGCATACATTCGATATTCCATCGATATTGCATGAACACCTGGCTGTAAAAAAGGGTTGTTCTCGTTGGATCCTGCACAATTTGACAATCGCTCAAAAAAAGGCTCGTGTGCATTGGTGTAAAGAAATGCTGAAAAAATACGATCGCGGTGCTTCAAAAGACGTTTATAAGATCGTCACAGGTGACGAATCATGGATCTATGCGTAGGAGCCCGAAACAAAACAGCAATCGACAAAAAAAATAAAAAAAATAAAAAATTATAAAAAAATAAAACATTTTCGTTGAAAAATATGCATGCCTATTTACATTATTAGGCCAGAAATATATATAGCAACCTACGTGTAATAATAATATAATAATATATCAAACATGATTGTAATCCTTACACACTTTCGTCGACTAATTCTGTTGATTTTTTTTTACAATTTTGCGTAATATAAAATTTTGCCCTGGCTTTGACCCCTGCGAGAGTATAAAATGTTCGCTTGTACCCAAATGAAGGATTAATTACTTGTTTATATAATTTTTTTGGCCAGAGAGCAGCGTTAAAAGATAGCGAGCAGAGAAATTTTGAATCGATGAGGGCTAATATATTAAACTACAGCTTATCGATCATTCAACCAATATTATTCACTAATTTAATCTTTCTCTCACCACTTATTTCAAGTAAAAACAATTTACTAAGCTGAAATTCAAGAATATGTCTTTACTTATTAATCTCCAAAGACTTTAATCATCAAATCAAATTAAGTAATTTTTTTTTTATATACGAGTAAAACATTTTCCATTTGCCATTTCTTCATACAATGTAATATACGAAATTGTGTTGCCATTGTAATCGCACACTATCAGCACTTGTATGGCTTGTCTCTAGTAATTTTTGTCGCGCTAATGACTTGTGTTTGTGCCGCATTAAGAAGACGCTAGCCACAAAGCTGATTTACATATAGTTACACATGTAACTATATACATATATATATATACGAAAGATAATTTGCTACTTCCGTGCGGTTGACGTAATTTTAAACTGGGCATGTAAACAGCATATACATATACATACAAATATATGCAATGTAGACATACTATACAAGTATATCAAAATACATTTTCTTCCAATTTGTTCGCATGCAGCTAGAGAAGTTCCAGCACTGCGCCACCTGTGGCAGTGGCACTTCAAATGTACACAATTATTATATAAGTAACTGTTAGTTGCAACAATTCAAAGGTACAGTACGCAAAGGGCTTTAACGAGTCGTGTAATACATTTTTAAATAAATAACACATTAAAGCAATCAGGCGGTGACATCAATGGAAGCCACGTGCCATGTCTGCTCTATATGTATATGTACGCGAATGCAAGTATTAAGTCATTAAGGGTGTAAAGAAGAGGAAAGAAAAGCATATTTAATGGACTATCAGACTGTATGGTCAGTGTGACAGCGAAAGTCCCTAATTGATTACAAATCATTATAACAATGACTAAAGTAGTGACTTAATAGTGGCACAGGCGAATTCGTAACTGTGTTTGTAGTACCGTTAGTAGCTTTTTGAATTCTCTTGTATTTATTAAAATTTCAATTTCCTTGGGGTTATGTAAAGCGTTGAAAGCTTGAGTTTGTTATTATGATACTTGAGTTCTACTCATTACTCCAGCCGAAATTAGTTCGAGGTTGGAAGAATAGCAATTTCCGGCGAACAGTGTTACCATGTCATATCGAAGTTAACCAGAACTTTGAGCAGAAACTTTAGAGTTCGTTAGAGACTCTCAGAGACAGTTATATTTATGCCTTTTGCTACTGTTGACTTCGATTGCGCTACGCTAACACATACCTTCTGGAGCACTGGCAAAAAAAATTGAGGACAAAGGGGTTCTTTAACATTCTGCATCGTTTGACTCTCCAAAACTGAAGAGCTGCGTACTGTGTTATGAGAGCTATGATATTATTTGATCTTTAGTGGTAACTGAGTAAAATATTCAAAGAAATATACAAAGACATTGGGTATTTAAGTGAGCGGGTCTCACTCACTTTTAAATATTAAGTATGTGTGATGTTTACAGACAGTTATAATAGTTATAGTTATTAATAGTTAGTTAATTATAACGGTTATTTTGGAATATTTTTTGAAAGCGCTGCATTTTACGTACTTTCAGCTTTCAGCAGTAAAATTCTTATAGTATTTTTGAGGTGTTAAGCTCTTTAGTTCTACTTGTCTGATAATAAACTGCGCTGAAGCCTTTGAAATGGTCTCTTCAAGGAAACGACTTTGTACGTTTATAAGTGGTACTTGCAACTTTGCTAGACATTTTATCGAATCTCATTTGATATTTGTGTGAAGGTTCTGGAAGTTATGCATTAAAAAGAAGAGCCCTCAGTATAGAAACCACCTTCAAATGATTTATAAAACTTATGAAAATTTACTTGGTTGTTTGATATTACCTTACGCGGAATGAAAACGAGTTAAAAGGAATTTCGTATCTAGGACAGAACCTGATTAATAGTATAGTCTATGTACCCTAAAATTAAATCTAGCTTTTGATTTTTAGATTTTTTTCTTTAGGCCTACCAACATCGACATAACTTAACCTAACGATTTTCTTCATCCACCCTATCCATTGCATATATTTTGCTGTATTTATTTCTAGTTTCACTTAGATCTTCGCCACAAATTAATCAGCCAGTACTCGCTGTCGTCTGCGGAGCTGGCCCACCAATAAATCTACGATTTAATTGGAATTAATTAATATTCAATATTATTATACCACTTTTCATGCCACATGCAAGCAAAAATGTGACATTTACCGCTAAGGTCTGTGGAGAGTCGCGCGAATATAAACACAGTTAGCAAATATTTATATTTATACGAATTTATATACTCGCTCATAAATACATGTGCTTATGTAAATATTTACAGGCGCGGTACGAGTACGTGCGACTCATGTACACACACAAAATTTGTGTAAACAAATGATAATGCGTTAGTTGTGAGGTAAATGGTTTATAACGTAATTAATTGAATAAGTATACAAATAAATTCGCTTAATTGGCTAAGTACGAAATTTTACTCAAGTCATTAAGTGGCAAAAACTGCCGATCTTAACGACACATTTACGTAGTCGGAAGGAAACAGCTGTTTTCTTCCATAGACTGCATTCGTCTGCAGATTTATTGACTAGCGATCGTGTAAGAGTGGCAGCCATATTGATAGTTTCAAATCAAGTGTGAGGTGGGTGCTTGTAAGGATTTGTGGATATTGGCAGTGATGAAAATTTGATGAGCTCTTGAAATTGTTTGTGATTTTATACACTATATTCGTACAGCATTCACTCTTAATATTGAATAAGTAATTTATGATACATGAAAACAAATTTCGTTCAATAGGCGAATAATTCAGCCACCATGATCAAATTACCAAAAGATGAAAGGCATACTTCCAGTGCGGAGGGTATTTATATATCAATTAGAGATATACATTGTTGGAGTCTGAACGTAAAGACTATTAATAACAAGTAAGGAAGGGCTAAGTTCGGGTGTCACCGAACATTTTATACTCTCGCATGATAAAGTGATAATCGAGATTTCCTTATCCGTCATTTACATATTTTTCAAATACCTTATTTGTGTAAAGTTTTATTCATCTATCATCATTGGTTCCTAATGTATACAGAGAAGGCATCAGATGGAATTCAAAATAGCGTTATATTGGAAGTAGGCGTGGTTGTAAACCGATTTCACCCATATTTCGTACATGTCATCAGGGTGTTAAGAAAATATTATATACCGAATTTCATTGAAATCGGTCTAGTAGTTCCTGAGATATGGTTTTTGGTCCATAAGTGGGCGACGCCACGCCCATTTTCAATTTAAAACAAAAAGCCTGGGTGCAGCTTCCTTCTGCCATTTCTTCCGTAAAATTTAATGTATCTGACGTTTTCTGTTAGTCGGTTAACGCACTTTTAGTGTATTGGAGGTGGGCGTGGTTATTATCCGATTTCTTCCATTTTTGAACTGTCTATGGAAATGCCTGAAGGCAACAACTCTATAGAGTTTGGTTGACATAGCTATAGTATTTTTCGATATATGTACAAAAAACTTAGTAGGGGGCGGGGCCACGCCCACTTTTCCAAAAAAAATTACGTCCGAATATGCCCCTCCCTAATGCGATGCTTTTGTGTCCAATTTCACTTCAATATCTTTATTTATGGCTTAGTTATGATACTTTATAGGTTTTCGGGTTTCGCCATTTTGTGGGCGTGGCAGTAAGCCGATTTGGCCCATCTTCGAACTTAACCTTCTTATGGAGCCAAGGAATACGTGTACCAAGTTTCATCATGATATCTCAATTTTTACTCAAGTTACAGCTTGCACGGACGGACGGACGGACAGACAGACATCCGGATTTCAACTCTACTCGTCACCCTGATCACTTTGGTATATATAACCCTATATCTGACTCTTTGAGTTCTAGGACTTACAAACAACCATTATGTGAACAAAACTATAATACTCTCCTTAGCAACTTTGTTGCGAGAGTATAAAAAGTGTTGCTAAGTGTTTCTAGAGTTTCAATTCCACTTTTAAAGGCTAAAATGTGAACAAAACGGTACAATTTCGCCTTGTGAAAATAAGGATAATTCACCGCAACCCTTTTGGAAGTTAAAGTTATCATAGATAAGTTTATCCTCTACACCCTTGATATTTAGAAGGACTTGAGACAACGTATTTAAAACAATAACGATGATTCTTCTCTATCAAAATGCCTTACATTATAGCAACTTTTTGTTGAACATTTTTTTAATAATTTGTATAAAACCATCCAACGTTCAGAAATAACTGACGAGTGAACATCGGTATGCAAGTGTATACCCTGCCTTACTCAACCTTCTGCTAACTGGTATATTCTGCTATGAGTTCTAGCTCCAAAAGCTTTGGAAATGAAAGAACTTTACAAACTTCCTTATCTTTAAATACAAATCTTTAAAGAATTGTAGCTTCTTACATGCATAGTTAGTAAGTATATAATAAATAAATATATTAGACGACATTGAACGCTTCCTCTTTTCATTTGGGTCAACCACATCAACATGCAATAAATGTGATGCCCACATACCGACGCATGAGGCAACAATTAAAGTTGTGTGTCATACAATACTTGACGAAAAAGTTGCACAAAACAGCTTCCCACTTGTATACTAAAGTTCGTGCATACCATATGTTCATAAAAGTTGCTCCCCGAAGACTGCTCTTTGAAACTTAACTTGTCTTCCACTCGATTAAATTTAGGCTCCCACACACAGCAAATATGAGTTAAAATGAAATATGTGTTGCTGCCACACATGCCAATATTAACAAGACATCTATACAACTTAAAGTGTCTGCTTTTGGGATTTTTGGCGGGCGTATGAGTAACCTCCGCATAACACTGCAAATGTTACGTATACGTAGTGGCAGACATAAAATGCTTTGCTTGCTCATTGAAGCTGCGCAGCAAAAGTAAGCAAACAGTTAGCCAATGGCAATGGTAAATAAGTAGAAGAAAAGGAGAAATGAATCCGAAAGAAATTATAATAAAATGGAATGCATGTAGTTCTAGCAAAAAGTATAAAAAGGTAGAAAACAATCTTGTCACAAAGTTTATAATGGCATATAAATAAACATAGCAGATATGTGTGAGAGTCTATATATTAAAGTATATTCATACATGTGTGCATTGTCGTGCCTGCAAATATACCTTTGATATACGACGCGTCTTGCAAAACTTTGAGCAAAATCAAAGAGTAAAATAGTAAGAATTTGTATTACATACTATACATATATCAGTTGGTGAAGGGTATAATAAGGGTCTTCAAGAACCCTGGAGGCATGTTTAAGCCAATTATTATTGATTCAAAATATTTTTAATATTTAATATAATAAGTGTTTGGGCAATATAGCGGACGGAAGTAAGGCATATATTTGGTGACTTGAAAAAATACCATTGAACGCTCAAGATGTGAAATCAATTTTCATATATTGTCGACAACTCTAGCAGTTAAGTTTAAAAACAAAGAAACATATAAGCTTTAAAAAAGTACCACTAAGAATACCGTATGTATTGAGAAAAAAATATTTAAACAAAATTTTAATTTTTAACTTTTAACTTCCATCTCTGCTGTCTGATATTAATTTTAACGTTCCCGTTCGCTCAAACAGGCAGTTTATACCTTTACTCTTAAAAATTCCTTGAACAAATTTTGAGTTAAACGAATCATTATGCCGCATATGTCACGATTTTAATTCTCATTTCAGCACATTTGATCTAACAGATTCACTTTTTACCACTAAAAAAATATTTTATCTACTCTTAACAAGTAACATTTAAAAATAATAAACTTACTACGCCGGGTGCAGAAGCAATTCCAGGCCCAATTCATGAATTTTTTCTAACATTTTCACTGACTTGTGACTCGGTGCATTGTCTTGGTGAAACAGCATTTTCTTTTTCTTCAAACGTAGCTATTTTTCGGCGGTTTCGCTCACCAAACGATCCAATAATGCTTTGTAATAGTCGCTTTTGATGGCACTTCCTATTTCAAGATGGTCAATAAAAATTATTTCATGCGGATCCTAAAATACAGATGCCATAAGAGCGGGTTCATCGTGCGCAGTCCACTCGGATGGTTGTCGATTGAACTTCAGAGTGAAATTGTGGAGCAATTTTTCATCAATTTTCAAATATCGACTTAAAAACTTGAGTTTGTTACACTTGAACATCTCGAAACACTGCTCTATATCATCAACTCGTCGTTGTTTATGATTAAAAGTGAGCTCGCACCACAGCTTTCATACTCAAATATTCGTGAATGATATGATGTACACGTTCAGTTATTAGTGCCTGCTATCTCGAACAACTTCCTTTTACCTCATTCAAAATTGTTTTTTGAACTTTTTTAATATTTTCGTCGGTAACAACCTCTTTTAGGCGTCCACTGCGTTCACCGTCTTCGGTGCTCATTTCACCCCATCTGAAGTTAGCCTAACAATACTTGATGATAGATTTTCCTAGTGCATAGCCCGCATAATGTTCATCAAGCCAAGCCTTGGCTTCAAAAACATTTTTTCCGTCAAAATGCAAAATTTAACAGAAAGCGAAATTAATTTTTAACCATTTTTTTATAATAACAAAAGTTGCTTCAAGCAAAATGATAATACATACACATATGTACATACACGTGGCTTTTGAAGGTTAGGGCTAACTAAAATACATGTAGATTTAATTCTAGTTGCACCATCTATATATCAGTCCGGTACTGATTTTATTTCAGTGACTTTTAAATTGATATGTTATTTTAATTACTATAGTCCTGGGCTTATAGCTTTATGTTTGACTCATATCGCCTTTGCCGAAACTGATATTTGTGTTTGAATAACAGCAACAAGTTTCCTAATCTTTCAAATCTGGTAACTGCAAAAATTCCGCGACACTTAAGCTAGAATGTGGAAATGCATTAAGCAGCAGAAAAACCTATTTGAATACTTGAACATTTGCGTCAGTTTGCTCTGTGAAGTCAACTCAATAATAACGAGCAAATATTGCATAAGATCGTTAAACTCCCAAATAAGAAGTCATTGTTAATCAGCCAACGATATTCGTAGCAGTTGAGGAGCATGGACTTGATTTACATCGAATTTGGTTTTAAGATAATTTTTGTCACGCTTATACACCACGTTTTCCATCATCAACGACTTCGCATTTGCAAAAACTATCCAGTCACTGGTTTATATGTGGTTAGGGAAAGCAACCTGCATGGCAAATGTCTGCTATAGGCTCTACAGTCGAAATATTCTTTGTAAAAAATCAATAACTTTTACATGAGGCTGGCTGCAAAAAGCTTCTGTGCCTTAATGTGGTTGAGTTTTTATGAACGGTTTTATAAGACACTGTTCTGCTCGTTTTTGTAGACATGCGTAGTTTACTATAGCCGAATTTGACAAAAAAAACCTTCTTCATATTAAAAATAGTTCTAACAGTTTTCAACTATGCCGCTTTAAGTTGGTTTTTCAACTTTTTTCTTCTGGGAGAAACTTAAAATAGGCCAAAAATATTTTAAAACAAGAAAAAACGTTTACTTCGGTTGCACCGAAGCTAAATACCCTTTACAGGTGCATTTATGCTAGTAACTATCTGTTCAGTGTGTATGGAAGCTATATGCTATAGTAATCCGTTCTAAACAATTTCTTCGGAGATTACATTGTTGCCTTAGAAAATAATCTATACCAAATTTCGTGAATATATTTTGTCAAATGTGAAAGTTTGATTCCGATCGTTCAGTTTGTATGGCAGCTATATGTTATAGTAAAGTGTGTTTAAAGAGTTCAAGGTTTAAAATACCGTTTAGGCTTAGAAGTGATCTGTTTTCGAGAAGCAGTTTTCTCTCTAGAATTTTTTTAGAAATACTGCCCAGAGAAAAAAGTAAAGAACAAGACTGAATAAGGTATAACCTAAATTAATTATAAGGCAGAAAATTTGTTATTTAATATAACCATGCCTTATAATTAATTCATCAACAGTGTGAAATAAATTTTGTGAAAACTGTCGGCACCTCGTACAACGGTTTTGAGATCCAGTAAGTAGTTGTCATAAGCAATTCATCGACACCGCCGTGAAAGTATACATCCAATTTGAAATTTCAAACACAATTACAAAAAACGCTTAATCTATTGTACATAGTGATGGACATTGATGCCCTCGACAACGGCACAATATTGCCGGCGCATAACTGTTTATCTACATAAAGTGACGAAGCGACAGTTTCCGAATAAAACCCAATAAATTTATGGTCATGGCCTCAGCTTGAATTACAAGCCGGCTCGTAAATAAATACGTATGTATATAACCATATATACAAGCATGTTGTATACATATATAAATCGAAAAAATTGTGCGAAGAAAAATGTCCGTATGTAACGGTCAATTAATTGAAATACGAGTGGCAGTAATTCGTTAGAACAATTGAAAGTCAGGAGTAATAAAAGTAAATTGAAATAAATGAATATAAAATAAAAAATTGAATAAAACTAAATTGAAATAAAACAAGAAAAGACGTTAACTTCGGCTGCACCGAAGCTAATATACCCTGCACAGGTGCATTTCTTTTAGTAACTATGTGTTTAGTTTATATGGCAGCTATATGCTATAGTAATCCGATCTAAACAATTTTTTCGGAGATTACGTTGTAGGCTTAGAAAATAATCTGTACCAAATTTCGTGAATATATCTTGTCAAATGCAAAAGTTTTCCATACAAGAACTTGATTCCGATCGTTCAGTTTGTTTGGCAGCTATATGTTATAGTGGTCCGATACCAGCAGTTCCGACAAATGAGCAGCTTCCTCAAGAGAAAATGACGTTGGCAAAATTTCAAAACGATGTCTTAAAAACTGAGGGACTAGTTCGTATATATACAGACAGAGGGACATGACTAAATCGACTCAGCTCAACATACTGATCTTTATATATATATATATACTTTAAAGGGCCTCCGATGCTTTCTGCTGGGTGTTACAAACTTCGTGACAAACTTAATATTCCATTTTCAGGGTATAATGAAATAAAATATAATAAAAATTATCGTAGTTATTATCATTATCATAAATTTAACAGCAGTCCTTGAAGCCAAATTATCTAATTGAGCTCGTTTATATCATCTTTGTTTCTTGGATTCACTAAGATTATGATAATTCCTAATGCTAAGTGCTGAATTTGATATATTGTCTACAAATCTTGAAATCTATTTTTAAGCCAAATGTTTGCGGTAATGAAAGTATTAAAATTATTACAAGGCATCTGGTCTTCGTCTCATATTATATGTACATATATAAACCATCGACAGTTGGCTTATGGTTCCAGAATACCTCAATAAAAATCACATTACCTCATTCAAGGTATATTAATGGAAAGATATTGTAAACGTGGCAGTTTCTAATAACGCACCTTAGAACATTACTATAGAATTTATGGAAAATAATTAAGACAGGCATACGTACGAATATTTCATCAAGATTTTATCATAAAAAAGAGCTAACCCAAAAGAATTCTTACAGAAAATAATTATGTCGGCTTTCAACGAAGTAATCACACGAAATACAATGACTTCTTTCTAATGGTCTTGATACAAATTTCGGCTATATATCCTAGTATAGCATAACAAATTAGACTGTATCTAATTTATACATACATTCCCTAGTATAGGTATCAAATTCGTACATCGTTTTAGTGTTTCTGTAGACTGAAATTTTCGAGCGTTTTATCTTGCAGATTACACCTATGATTTTATCTAACAGCTATTTTTTTTTACTGACAGCTAGCCACTTTATTAATGCCAACCTGTTAACTCGCAAGAAAAAGATTTAGGAAAAAATTGGTTATATTAAAATTATTACTCTGTAGGCAGGTTTCAAATCATCTCATAACACTTCTACGCCTACTTGAAGTTTTGTATTTTCAGCAAGCTCTGGTTAGTGATCTAAAGAAACGCAGCAGCAATCATGTTGCTAGATACTCATAAACTTCACAAAGTAAAAAGTGAATTCAGTTGCCTTTAACCACTTGATTAAAGGTGATGTAAAAATAAATTTTTTAACACCTGTCAGCTAGCATCAAAAATCATCATGTCGACACTGTCGGCGATGACAGCTCATCAGCAATGTGAAAGTAAATCCGCAATGAAAGCAGCACATTAAATATTCAACCAAAATTGTGTAGAAATTACAAATTAATGTTGCCAGACAACAACATTTTTGGTTAAAATATGATTTAAGGTTTTCAGCAGCTGTTGTGTAAGCTGCAGTGCAGAGAGAATTGTGTGAAAAGTCGGCAAAATTCTGCACTTATAGTTAAATCCAACGCCTGTTAGCAGTACTTCAAAGAGTTTTCGAAAAAATAGTAATTTCGACAGTTTGACAGGAGAACGGAAAAAATTGGTAAGTATTAACCAAGGCACAGAATGTTCGTAAACATCACTTTATCTTTCTAGTTAGAAAAGCAATAGTGTTTGCAATTAGTTCAACTGATTTGCCTTCCAAAAGTGGTAACCGACCCTTAATGCGCGGATTAAGAAAAGAATATGTTTTTTTTTTCAATATTGAGTTTCAATGTTTGGAAATTAGCATTATGTCAGTAAAAATACCTATCTAGTAGTTCGATGTGGAAGTGAAACTACCTTATTTTTAACTAGAAATTGAAAGCATGAATTTGGACGGTTTTTGGTTGCAAGAGGTCTACGGACTATACCAAATTTCCATGAAAAACTTTCTAAATTCAGTTATGTATAAAATCGCCTAGACGAAAAAGTAGAATCTCAACCGAAGTATTGTAATATCTTTCAATGGAGTTACCGCATTCCCATTCCTCCTACTTCAACCGCATTGGCTGAAAACTCGGATTCCTGCCTCACAGCGACTACTCGTGGCTCCCTTTTCTCTGAGCACATACCGACGAGGCACATATCGCTCGATGGGGAGGAGTCGCTGGATAAAAAGTGCAGTAACCATTTTCACGGGTTAGTCGAAGCTGGACACGAATGCCGGAGGGGGTTTTTCGGCAAGAAGCTCTCCGCCAATCTTGGCCTTAGGCTGCCGGACTACTTTATCGTTTTTAAGGCAGAAATGGCTGCAGTAAACGTACTGCTGCAAAGTGCAGCTTTTTTCAGGGATGCGAGCATTCACTCTGAAAGCAGAGCGGCGATACTAGCTCTGAGCTCGCACACTGTGCGCCAAAAATTAATCAATAGTATCTGTGCTCACCAAAAATTACATCAAATTATTTTCATCAGAATTGCCAGAGGGGCACCTTTTGGATTAGGGTAGAACGCAGGAGATCTACTTAACTACTTGCTTTGCAAAGTTCATTTTGTCGCAGACATAGAAGTTCTTACTGGATATTTTTCAGTAGACATTCTTGAGATAAAGCTAAAAATCTTGTCGGACGTAAGTTTTCAAAGTTGTATGGTAGAAGCAACCAGGATCGGCGTTCGATCTCATAACCTAACGTAACACATTCATGAGGTAAAGCTAAAAATCTTGTCGGACGTAAGTTTTCAAAGTTGTATGGTAGAAGCAACCAGGATCGGCGTTCGATCTCATAATCTAACCTATCACAATCTGCATAATTTAAATAAATGCTTGCTTCAAGAAAAACTCACGCTGACAAAAACCTCGTTTAGTAGGCAGACTGTTTTTAATGTAGTCTGATCTACAAAACCCCAACTCGCCTGGATTTTCAACCGTCTAAGGAGTATGCAGGGTATGATTTCCTCCACAGCAAAAGCTTTGGACTTTATCGGGCTCCTAAACAGAATAGTCGTTGCGATTTCACTAATGCGATAACTGTTCTTCTTCTTCTCTAAGAAGTTGAATTTGTTTGTCACTGAAACCTGCAGGCAGTTACGGTTGAGAGATATACTGAGCAACCACATATGAAAGAAACCTGAGCTAAAACTGCTAAAACAAACAGCTCGAGCTTGAAGCAAGAGTGGATTATTGAAAAGCAAATTATACTATTTGCTTATCAAAAAATTTAAAGCATTTTTAGAAAACGCTCGCTCATTACACCACTAGCATTCAAGCCTCTAACGCCTACTTGGCGCATCCGTGCCAGTCTAATGACTTACAAGCCGAACCAAGCCAGTTGGCTTTACGAGTATTTCCGTTTCATTCATCTCCGCGAAATAACGTGGCTGTGTTGAATTTGGGTGGGACTACAATTGCAAAATGCCTACGAATTAATTTCCGTTTGGCAATTTTTAGCAAAAGCATTTTCACGCTGGACTGCGTCTCAATCGTTAGTTAAGTGGGCGGTCAATTGTATAGAGATTTAAACGATTTCAACGATTTCAACGCTAAACGGAAACATTATTTATTTGAACAATTAACAATTTATTAGCGGTTTAGAAGACTGCAAATTGTTCACTTTTTAATGCTATTTTTACTCTTTTCAATTTTTGTCGAGTTTTTCACTCTCCGCTCTGCTGACTTTTCTTTCTCTTCCCTTTTGCCATAGTAATGCGCTATAAAGGGATTAAGCACAAAAGTATTAAATGAAAAGAAGAAATTAAATAATGAACATTCAAAGCTTTTCATTAGACATTGAGCGTTCCCACGGTTGCTTCCACTAATTAGCTGGACCGGTACAATACATATTTCGCAATTACTAAGTGTAATGGTTTTTGGAAATTGACTTACATATATAAGTATAAGTATGAAGTATGTAAGTTTATATATATTTATGTATAAATGTATTTATGTCTAAATGCTCTTACAAATTGCAAAATATGTAGTTCAAGCACGTTTTATTTAAAGTTATTGTTCTTGTTGTTGCATTTGTTCATTGCATTAATGGCCACATTTGCGTTAGCTTTGTCCAATTAATTAACACTTCGCAATTCATTTGCCATAATTCGCACAGTAAATATTTGCATTTTGCTGCTATTCCAGCGAAAAGCAAAGCGTTTATGGGTTTTTGCCGAACAGAGCTGTTTGTAAATCACAAAGTCGCTCAATTGCCAAATTTCAGTTAGTTGAAAGGCATTGTGTGTTCGCTGTTTAGACAGTATTGCCATGTATCACATTATTTATTTATGGTCATATGTTTAATGAAATGGAAATAAATTAATATTTTCAAGTAATCTATAAAGATTGTAGATAAAGCTCTAAATTAAATTATGTTCTGTTGTCTTTATCGGTAAAATATGTTTTGTGCTCTCACTTTCAAAAATCTGTCAATTTGAGTTTTCTTTCCATTTCATTGGAAATTTCCTTTTTTTCAAACTCTATGCTTGGAAGTTGAGAAAAATTTTAGAAACTATTAGAATTCTTATACAATTAGGTTGATATTTATCAATTTCTCAACTTGAGAACTAC
The DNA here is from genome assembly GCF_016617805.1 of Bactrocera tryoni. Lineage (NCBI taxonomy): Eukaryota > Metazoa > Arthropoda > Insecta > Diptera > Tephritidae > Bactrocera > Bactrocera tryoni. Next base: position 66,973,943 of record NC_052502.1, on the reverse strand, counting down.
CTAAATTTTCATAAATAACTACAAGCAAAAACGTTAATTTCGGTTGCACTGAAGCTAGAAGACTCTTCATAAATAAAAAGTATTCATACAGCAACTTGATTTTGATGGTCCAGTTTGTATGACAGCTATATGTTATAGTGGTCCGATCTGAAAAATCCGTTCGAAGATTATGTCGTTGTCTTGGACAATAGATCACTTAGCCTATCTTTATATTTTTTTATAGGATCTCGACGTTTTCTTACGGATATTACCAACTTCGTGGCAAAGTTAATATACTCTGCACAGGGAATAAAATGAAAGCAATATAAGATGAGAGTCATAATAGTCAGTATAAAGCTGGAACAATAGAATACGAGAACATTTTACGATGAAAGCAATATATATGTTCAATTCACAACCTGCCGTAAAGCATCGTAAAATCGTAAAATTATAAATTTTTACACTTGTTTTTTTATAATTTTACGATTTTACGATGCTTTACGAAACGTTGTGAAATGCTCAATAAATAAAATCAGTATACCTTAAACCGATTTTTGAGAGGTTAATGAAACCTAGCATTGAATGCTTAGGAAAGCTTCTTAACCTTCAAAAGAATCGGTAGTTAAGACAAAAGGCAAAGTTTTCGGAATTGACGAAAGGGTGAAATGGAACATACTCTTTTTTATTACCGCTGAGAGTACATAGTTAATGCCTCACTGTCTGGTGGCTACACACGCCCGCAGAAACGGCCTGACAGATCGAGAAGACTGCAGGAAATGTCTAGAGCAAGGCACCAGGAAAACAATGGAGCACCTCTTGTGCACTTTCCCCGTATTGGCAAGATTACGCTGTAAGCAGCTGTGGTCCCGACGGTATAATATACTGGAGAAGGTAGTCAAAATTTGCAACGAACGCAGGTATTCTGAAGTGAGATCATAAGGAAAGACGATGAACAGTTCACTGCTACACAATTCTACATATTTTTTAATTTTAAAATTCCTTAAGAATAGCACGAAAATAAATATGACTTAATAAATTATTATGATTTTCAATTCTAAAATCGATTTTTTTATCTTATTTTTTGTATAAATTATGTTATTTCAAAGTATTTAAATATCTATTAAATATCAGTTAATATTTTTATACAACATGTATTTTATATGAAAGTGGATAAGAATTGAGAATATTATATTAAAGAAAATTCAGCAATTTGTAGGTAAGTTACAGAAAATTGTCGGACTTTTGACATTTGTATGAGCGCAATGAGCAACTCAAAAGAGAAATTTGCCAATGATGAGTGATAAACAAGTCTTGTCTGAATATAGTCAGGGTGTAGGATATCTGTATTGTGAGATATAAGATATTTAAAAATTTTGATATTTAAAAAAATATGTATAAGGTTTCGCTATATTCAAAAAAATATAAAAATCACGAAAATTTCCTATTTCTATTATCTGTACAATTATTTTCTTTTCTCCTGCTAATATATGATTTATCAAACATCTAAAGCTGCCTGGTGTAATGTATAGAGATGTTCACGACGATTTCTTAGGGTCTGTGTTCATGTCGAGTGTCCAACCAGTGTCCAATTTGAGATATTTTTAATTAGGTCTTTAAGTAGTCAATGTGAAAATAAAGAATTTTTTAAGGGGGTATACATATACAGTTACAATTTTTAAAAAATCGATTTTTTTATTTTATTTTCTAAATATACATCTGCTTAAGAATACACAAAGAAACTTTAAAAATTACAAAATTTTAGTCAAAAATCGATTTTTTTTTTGTTTTAAGAAGCCGCCATTTTGTCAAAAAAATTTTATTTTGCTAATTCCTTGGACTAATTACTAGATTTAACATTATTTTAACGAAATCTGTGTATTTTTTTTAATTTTAGAAGATTCAGTTCATAGATATAGTGGTCACCGCAAAACGTGTTTTTTGAGTGGAGCTCCCGGAGATCAGCTGTAGTTCCTTTCGAAATAAATATTTTTTCTAATACTAACTCTTAAAATATATATGATATAAATAAATAAATTTGAAAGTTTTCTCAGAAAAAATTCTGGATAATTCGCTTTTTTCGGCCTTCTAACTGTATTTAAACCCTTATAAAGCCTATTAGTACCTAGTCAATGTTAAAGCTCAGAGCTTACTTTTGCTAAGAGAAAAGTTTTCATAAAATGGTTCACTCACTCGGAGTCTACTTGAAGTTTTTACGGCTCCGTTGTCAATAAATTTAAGCAGCAGCTCAACCAAATTATAGGTTTTAGTAAAACGAAGTGACCACAATATATTTTATTAGTACATTAATAGAGTGGCAGAACTGGCAATCTTGTTAAAATCTTCGAAAATTAATGCTGTCATAAATCATAATTTGTGAAATGCCAATAATAATACAAACAAATTACAGAATTACACTAGCAATAAAAAATGCATTATTTTTAGCACTTTAGTATGTAGAAAAGTAACCATATACATATATGTATATGTACTTTTTGACATACATATATGACACATATGTAAGTGCTTATGTACTGCAAGCCAGAAATCCACTATCTTCCGTAAAAAGAACTGAGGTAAAGTAAAAGTCAAGTAAAGGCGTGGGTGTTTGTGTGCCATAAATTCTCTAATGGCTATAATAAATTATAATTAACAACATTTGACAAGTGTGAAACATAAAAGTAAGCATTTCAATTAGTCATAATTGTCAGCGTCATAAAGCCAACTTAAGTATCGTAAAACAAATGGGTGCATTTGTTCTGACTTTGCACTTTGCTCATACTCACACGCTTTCTGAATGTGCATTAGGGTGTACGTTTTTGTGCCAAGTTGTTTATTTTTTCGCAAACAGTCGCTTAAATTTCAGTGTTTGTCCCAAACTAAGCAGTATAAATTTACTTCAGCAAGCATTTTTTTTTTTTTTTAATTTAAATTTAATATTTAACTTTTTCCATATAATTAACTTGGGAATTTCGATCCTTTGCAATAAATTATTTATCTACAAAGAAAATATAGCTACAACTTTCAAAACATAATATTCTAATACAAAATTTTCCGCTCTACAATGAAGATCATATTGATTTTTTTCATCAAAATTTGCTTTAAAAGTTATACGCAGTTAAAGTTATGAATCATATGCATTCATATATTGGTGCAACATGTCGTATGAGCAACACAGTATGCCTAAATACTTGGTATATTCGTTGAATAAATTTCATTTTAATGATTTTTTTTAATCAATGTGCCTCTTTCAAAGTTGTAGATTTACTTGCCTGTTGCAAAATATAGAAATAAATATATATAATTTAGGCTCGTTTTAAACTGAAAACAAAAAGCTTGTTTGCGTTGGATCCTTATTTTTAGGGAAAAACCACCATTTTGGAAAATAGAAAAATAAAATTATAATGAAACTCGAAGAAATTGGGATACAACGGAATATAGAGCTCATTACGACATGATAAAATAAATTACGTGAAACATAATAATAGTTATAATTCATATTAAATACAATATTCTGCACACGAATTTAATTCAGATATATAGTATATAAAAAATTTTAGCTAAAACTCATACTTATAGATTACGTGAAACCTAACCTCAATTTTATAATTGCTCTAAAGAACTGCAACCGCAACCACAGGCACTTAGAAGAGTAATTTAAGTACTTGACAGTTTCGTAAGCAAACAAAATGTATATAATAAATAAAATAAAATAATATCTGATACTTTCTGATACTATATATGATTATACAGTAAAATCTTTGCATTTTTAATTTTCTAACGAAAACTACTCAGATTTTCATCACTTTTAAGTTTTTCGGGAATACTAAAGAGAGTTTTAATAGAAATCTGGTTTACACAGAAAGAAGAAGTATAAAGTACTAATTATTCGGAAAGCGAGCCTTATTTCTCTTTCTGTCTTTGGTTTTACACTAAAGAGACGTAGGTAAGAACCTTCGAACTTCAGACATACCTCATGGGTTTGAGGTGTAGCTTTTACGTTAGTTATTGTAACTATATTGTCAATTTATTACTAATTAATTAGTTTAAATTTGATTAAGCAATTAGTTTAAATCCTCAATTATTTTTGTAAATTGCAAACAATTAGAGATTACAGTGTTGAAATTATCTTAATTGCCCAATTAGTAGTGAATTTGGACAATGTTAAAAATATTAACATGAGCGAAGACTCGCAATGAACTCGGAAGTAACTCGGAATTTATTGAATAATCTAATTATCTCAGCCTAATGATTAGACTATGTAAGGTTAGGTTAGATGGCTGATCGAAGATTGCACGTGGACTGCTATACAAATGTTCTTTGTGAAGCCACAAAAAAGCTGAACTCTTGTGTTCGAACTTATAATTTAGCAAAGCGCTTAGTAGCCAATACAAATTTGTGCAGCCATTTAATTTCCATTCCCACAAGTTCGCTGGGATGTCTGAAGGTATGCACTCTTAAGTGTTTAACATTTGACCTACCAAACGGGGGACAGTCAAGAAGGAAATGTTGAGTTCTTTTCACCATCCATCCATCTCCTTCCATACACCTTCAGCAGATGGCGTCTGGTAGGATTCCTAGCCTTACTGCGTCGACTCCATAAGGGCAATGGCCTGTTAAAGCAACAACTAGGGAAAGGCCAGCTTTACTGAGGGCATAGAAATCACTAGATCTCTTACGATCGATCTTGGATCAAAAGGCTTTTGCGACAGCGCATGTACCGATGGTGGCCCAGCGCTGGCCAAGCTTCCACGAAACACAGCAATCTAGTAGTAGAGCACAAAAGGATACGTGTGCACTGATCCGCTTCCATTCTACCGATAGCGATTTTAAAGGGCTTTTACTTGCTAGTTCATCAGCTTTACAAACTTCTGCTAAAGTTTGAAGCTGCAGTTGATAGAGAGTTCTCGACAGTAAACTCCTCCATCAAGTTTTGACACATCTGTAAAGGATCTCACTACCCCTCTTCTCCAACGGCTTCTACCCACCCACAACTCCCTCGCCGGTATATGGGCAGAGTTCGGTTTGGTGACTACATGGTCCAAGTGATCAGGTATGAAGTCATTTCATACAGACACGTGTTCTACAGCAGTACAAGGCAATCGATGTCTTTATTGCTCTCTCTTCGATATTCGGCTTCTATGAAGCTTCATATCCAGAATGATATGATATTTCCCTGCATTCACCAGTTGTAGATGGATGTCTCCCATTTTTGTTAGCGTTGCCAGCGGGATCTTGCATCTTCTAGTAAATAACTCGACATTTCGTCAAGCACGTGAGTTTTCCCATTCCGTTTCAATCAGTCTGTCGCACAGAAAACTGAAAATGAGGTGTTTGAGATTTGATTCAACACCAAGACGGTTCAGAGCAGTTACAAATGCTTCCGGTAGAACGTTATTGAAAAATTCCTCAATATCAACAAGGGTCCCAACAGTGAATTCCTTAACGCTAATGGCTTCCTCAGGCCATGGCACGATAATCCTGTCCTCCTGATAAATATCCCTCAGAATGCGCCTCCTTATGTACCATGCGACTAAACCGATCTACTTGAAATTTCCCCACAAACCTCTTGGATTTATTTGTCAGAAATAAAGTTTTCTGATAAAAATTTTAAATTTTTAAGCCACTCTTAAATGTTTATTGCCATTTTATCAAAACTCAATATTAGTTCTCAAATCAATATTTGTATTCAACCATAGTAGTAACAGTTACTTTTCGGATTTTAGATAATTTTAAACGGAAAAATCAAGCTCACTGCCAGAGTTGGAGGACAATATCCGAAAAACGTCTTTTTCTGGCTTACAAATAGATTTAACCCTTTATATAATGTTTAAGAGCATGTGTGTCTAATTCTGGAATATGTTGTTTGTATACTTCTAATAAAATTGAATACATGAAACGTGCACATATGTATTATATAAGTATATTAAAAAATTTAACTTAAGACTTACCAGGTTTAAAACCAGTTATATTGGTAGCTGAATCTGAAAGATAAGAATGTTGTTAATCAAATTCAATATGGAGTACACATTAGTATAGTCTAATGTATAACTAAATTACATAATCTAATACCCATTGATAACTTATACTATAACAGATTGCTTAGCCTACATTTCTTTCATGTTTCACTGGTAAACCCTCAAATGTCTTCTATAGATCCGAGTCTCCAACATAACACTTTGCAGTTATCTTTTATTAGATATGAAATCTAAACAAAGGTGCCACGAAAGCTTTCTAATGGCAAAAATATTTGGAGTCTCCCGAGCCTTTGTTTTCGGAAGTCGTGACATAAATATTTTGAACTTTTTCGCAACATTTTTCAACAGAAAATTTGGTCAACACTGGAAGGCGTGTCCTGAGCTTTTGTTTTCGTCGTGACATAAATATTTTGAACTTTTTCGGAATATTTTTCAAAATAAAGTTTGGTGAACACCCGAACTTGTCTCCTGAGCTTTTGTTTTTGGAAGTTGCAGGAGTATAAAATGTTCGATTACACCTCAACTGCCTTATTTGCAAAACATTTGGTTATACACATAGTACAGCAGACTCCATTCAATTAATATAAAAGCTTCCATCCGAAGAGCTTTTTTCCAAAAAAAAATATAATCAAATTTTTTTATGTTGACTGATTTAATAGTCTTATGACAAGACATTGAGGTTCGTTTTTGATTAACACAACAATATAAAAGATATCACCAAACCAAAAAAGATGAAAGCTCCATCAGTCGAAAGCTTTTGCAGTTACATATATCATAACAACACTTGTATGTATGGTATTCAGGTCTAGAAATTCCTAACAAATGAAATGTATACAAAATATATAAATATGTATAGTTTCCCATAACGTAACGGTATATATATAAATTGTACTTATATGTACATACATATGTAGTACGTTCCAAAGTCAGAGGTTACTGGTTATATTGCCAAGGTTTGAAGCCAGCAGCAGCAGGTAGCAGCAACAGGCAATATGTAAGCCGCCGAGAAATATGTTGCAACTGCGCAGCTAAAAGTGGAATTTCCCTTTTCCATTTCCCATTTTTTGTTTATTTAATTTTTTACACTTGCCGCTTGTGGCGTGTAATTTGTACCGACTGACTTTATACTCCATGTGTATTTTTGTATGTATGTATGCGCAAGCATTAATAATAAAGTTTACTTGACTGCGATATATTTTGTTTTTCTTACTGTTGTAGTTTTCCTACTGTTTGGGAATTGCCATAATAATTTATTGTTATGTGCCATTAACACGCGTTATTTTATGTGTTGCGTTTGTGTGTGTCAGTAGTCACGTTGCTACGCACGTTAGCTTTATGGATTTATTTACGCATTTCTGCTGTGTTTGCTGTTAAAATTTTTGCAAATGCCAAGAACAATTGGCAAATTATATAAACCGAGAATTTTGTGGCACAAAGAAATAAAAAAAAACAGAGAACAATAACAAATACTCTTGCCAAATTAAAAAAACTTTCCATACAAGTATTCGATTTTGTACGGTCAGATCGGTTTGTATGCCAGCTATATGCTATAGAGGTCCGATCTGAACGATTTCTTCAAAGATTGTACCGTTGCCTTGGAAAATAATCCATACCAAATTTCCTGAAGACATTTTGTCAAATAAAAAAATTTCATACAAAAACTTGATTTTGATTATTCAGTTTATATGGTAGCTATATGCTATAGTGCTTCGATCTGAACAATTTCATCGGAGAATATACCGTTGGTTTGGGCAATAATTTACGTCAAACTGCGTGAAAATATCTCTTCAAATAAAAAAGTTTTTCATATAAGAACTAGATTTTGATCGTTCAGTATATATGACAGCTATATGCTATAGTGGTCTGATCTAACCAATTTCTTTGCAGATTGTAATATTGCCTAGTACAACAATCCGTGTCAAGTTTCCTGTATATATCTCGTCAAATAAAGAGTTTGTCATGCAAGTACATGAATTTGATTGTTCAGTTTGTATGCCAGCTATATGCTATAGTGTTGCGATATCGCCAGTTCCGACAAATGAGCAGCTTCTTGAGAAGAGAGGGCTGTGTGCAAAATTTCAGATCAATATCTATAACCGAGGGACTAGTTTCCGCATATGCAGACAAACATGGCTAAATCGATTAAAGTAATAATTTATATATAGCTTGTTCTTCTGGCAGCTCTGATGTTTCATTCTGTTTGCTTCAAGCTTCATGCCAAACTTAATACACCCTATTCAGGGTATAAGAACTTGCGCCAACACTACACAGCAATATTTATTTGATATGCGTAGCAACAACAACTCGGTGTTAAAGATGAAATATCTAAATTCAAAGTTTTTGTTGTTGTGGTGCATGGCAAAATTTACCGTAGATGGCTGTCTTGTGCAGAAAAAACACATAAATAATTGCCGATGAGCTCTGCCAGGCGTTGAGTGGAAATTCGTGTATTTTAATCTCAAACGTCCGGTAACATTCTGTGCGCAACGCACTTGCGTGTCAGCTTGTAAATTTGCCATAAATTATTACGCTGCTGTTGAATTTGCAATTTGGGCACTTTTAATTTATTCTGCTGGGTATTGTTGTGGAACGCTTATAAGATATCGTTTTTGTTGTTGCACTCTACGGATTTGCCAACTGCATTACTTGTTGCTGTTTATTGAGTTGGAATCGTAATCGTTATCGATTAACACGGTTCACTGGTTGCCAGCCCAAATGGATGCGTGGCAAATTAATGACTTCAAGTTTAATATTTATGTATTATACTATATCATATGTACATATGCGTATGTGTATTTGTGAATATGAGCATGCATGCCACTAGTGAATACAGGGTTGCAATACTGAAAATATCCGACCGCAGCATCCGACGCATATTGAAAAATGAGCTCAAGGTCAAGCCTTAAAAGTTCCAAAAGGCCCATGATCTTACACCGAAGCAGCAATAAGTAAGACTTGAGAGAGCGAAGCAGTCGCTTCACTTGGCCGAAAGCGGTCAAATTCCGAACATTGTATTTTCTGACGAAAAAATTTTTCCAATTGAGCAATTCGTAAACTCTCAAAACGTTAGGGTTTACTTGACCGATCGTTCATACGAGAATCTAAGTCATCGGTTGGCCACCAGGAGGCAGCACCCGCCACAAATAATGTTTTGGGCCGCTGTCACCGCAGATGGGCGCTCTCCAATGGTTTTCATCGAGCCTGGCGTCAAAGTAAATACGACATATTATCGGGAAAGTGTTCTGAAGGCCGCTTTGAAGCCGTGAGCAAACAAATGTTTCGGTCGCAAACCATGGACGTTTCAACAAGACTCAGCACCATCTCACAAAGCGCGAGTGAACCAAGAATGGCTGAAAAACAACGTTCCGAACTTCATTACCATCACACAATGGCTCTTGAATTCACCAGATGCGAATCCAATGGATTATTCACTCTGGGCCATTTTGGAGAGCAAGGTCCGAAGTAAAAAATACATCAGTCTCGAGATGCTGAAGAAAGCCATTGTCCGTGAGTGGGTCAAAATACCGACAAGTCACATTCGGGCAGCTTGCAAATCGTATTTTGACCGTCTAACTATGGCCTTAGTTAAAGCAAAAGATGGTCATATCGAGCAAAAGTGAATTGGTCCTGAATTTATGATTATTTTCACACATTTTGTATCTTAAAATAAAAAAAAAATAATTTTCGAAACCGAATTTATGACTTTTTTAATTGGTTACACTTCGAGTGCCGGAACCGGTATTAATGTTTGCTTTTTTTGTAAATGATTTTAGTCCGATTACGCTCATCTGCAAACTTGTACTTTTTTTACCAAGGAATGCGCATACCGGCTTTCATCGAGATATCTCAGTGTTTGCTCAAGTTACAACTTGTACGGACGAACGGACAGATAAAGAGTCATCTGGATTTCAACTTGTCTCTTCATCCTGATCATATTTACATAACCTTATATCTATATCGATTAGCTTAGGGGTACATATAACCGTTAGGCGAACAAAAATATTACACCCAGTAACCTGTTGCAAAAGTATAATCAAAACTATAATCATAACTTTTCTGCATCTTTCTTGCAAAGCTCGAATACCATTACGGTAATACTTTTCATTTTGTGATGCAAGTATTAAGCCATTTCTCGATTCGTTTGACGATAATCGGACGGAGCAATGTCTGGAAAATGGGTGGGTGGCGTAGGACTTCTCTTTTAAGCGTTTCCAGGTAGCTTTTAGGGGGTTTGGCAACGTGAGGCTGAGCGTTGTCATGCAGCATAATCACTTTTTCGTATCTCTCCTGGTATTAAGCTCACAACGAACCCAAGTTCTTTGTTTCTGAATCATCCCCATCGCATGTAGTCGCTTTGTAATGGTTTGGCGGTTTACCCCAATGCTGAAGCAAGCTCTGTTTGCGTTTCACAGGGATCCTCACCGGACAACGTGTCACCGTCATGGCGCCGTTAGAAAATAAAAAATGAGCCTTATACAAAGAGCTCTCCAAAGTAAACAGGACTTTTTGAATCTAGCGCACCCTGATGGCGCTATCTATATGTCGACTGGTGCTTTACATAAAATCTGCTATCTTTATCTATTGTCCAGTGAAAATTTCATGACATTTCATTGATTGGTAGTGAAGTTATTGCGTTTTAAGTGTCAGTATGTTTGTGTTATCGATGCGAAAATGAGCTTCGAACAAAGAGCCAACATTAAATTTTGTTTTAAAATCGGTAAAACTTTTACCGAACCGTTTCAATTGATGAAACAAGTTTATGGCGATGATTGCCTATCCCGTAGCAGAGTGCATGAGTGGTTTCAACGTTTTCAAAGTGGTCGTGAGGACATACATAAATGACGATCAACATCTTTGGGCCAATTAAAATCCGTGATCAGCGGAAATTCCATCGAAACTTTGCGTGAATTCATCAAAAATCAGCCGAAATCATCATTGAAATTCATGGAAATCGAATTGATCTTCTCGAAAACATCGATTTATCGCATTTTTACCGAACATTTGGGCTTACGAAAGGTGTGTGCACGGTTTGTTGCGCACAAATTGACTGACGACCAAGAATTGCTCAGTATCCAACATTCGAAGGACGATTATTTGACCAAATTTCACTTAGTAACCATTAACCGCTCCCCGTCTTCACCTGATATGGCACCGTGCGACTTCTTCCTTTTCGGAAAAATGCATTTGCCTATGAAAGAAAAGCGTTATGCAGACGTAGAGGTCGTTCAAAAGGCTTGCACCGGCATACTGGCGGCCATACCGGCCAAGGAGCTAAAACACTCGTGCGACCTGATTTTGGACCGCGCAAAAAGCTGTATTGAAGCAGATGGAGACTATTTCGAATAACATAAATTGATTTTGCCCAAAAAACATTTGTTCTGTTTTTTTGAGTCCTGTTTACTTTGGAACGCATCCTGTATATAATTTATGGGCTTGACGCTTAAGAAATTCAAAAGAACCGTGTGATTCTATGAAAACAATAAAAATTTTCTTCCTCAGAGTAACATACAAATATAACGTAATTATTCACGTTTCTTTATGTGCATTTGTAAGTATATCTATAAATATACATATATGTATGTATGTAATCAAGTTGCGAATTTGTAACAAGTCGCTGCCTTTCTCATTACAACTTCGTCGAAACTTGAAGCATAAGAACAAAGAGACATATGTTACCATATATACTAGTATGTAAGCATATTTCAGTGGGCACAGCTGTTTTCATGCAAAACACAAATGAACAGACCAACACACCCACCACCACACATTTGTTGCCACACGCTGTTATATGCCAACTTTCAGCACACACCCACTTCCCCAACATTGCCACACCACGCTAAAGAGTCAACTTGGCGCTAAAAAAAATTAGGTGAATTAAATCAAGAAATGTGTATTATTATTTGTTATTGTTTACAACACCGGCAACGAACGCTTTGGCGCCCCAATGTCCTCAAGTAAATACATACATACATACGTAACTAATTTAATGCCGCCAAAACTAATTTTACAAATAATGAGCGGAAATAGACTAACGACATGAAAAATTTGCACAACCCACAGCTAAAATGTGCTTATATATATGTAAATGTAAATATATTTGTATGTATGTTAATATTAATACATATAGACGCTTGCACATATGTATTTCCACTCTATCAAAAGCACTTTGTATAAATTAGTAAATACTTTTCGCACTACTTAGAAGGGTTAAGTAGTGGAAGAAAAGAAAATAATAGCTTTACCGTTAGTAAGTAGATTCATACATTAAATAATGAGAAAACCAACAGCTGAAAGTAGGTAAAAAACGAAACAGCAATAAAATGTATGATAGAAGCAGAAGTGCCACTCTGGCTGGCAGCCAGCATATTTTTTGCATATTTTTTTACGACTTCTATTCGGTAGGACAATGGCGTCAAACAAATAGGGACTTGAAAGAAAGAAAACAAGCAGCTTTGCAAAAACCTGTGCACATAAATCTTCTTAATGAAAATACGCAGCGAAAACTCTGGCAACGCAGTTGCGTGGGTGTATAGGAAGGTCCGTATGAGATTTTGTAGTAAGCTAAACTTATTTTATAAAATGCTTGCTGGTTAGGTAGATAATTATGGGATCGTCAGCCACGAAATCCAACGACCAGAATAACGGTTGCTAACAGGTGCTACTTCGGACTGATTAGGCAATTGAGCGGCTAAGTGCTCTCTCGACGAACAAAGGCCAAATTCTACAAGTCACTCATCATCCCCATCCTTTTATAAGCTGCATAGGCTTGGACGCTGACAACGTCTGATGAATCGGCGTTACGAGTTTTCGAAAGAAAGGTTCTGCGGAAGATTTACGGTTCTTTGAGCATTAGCAACGGCGAGTTCCGCAGTAGATGCAACGATGAACTGTACGACATATACGACGACATTGATATAGTTCAGCGAATTAAAAGACAGTTGCTGTGCTGGATAGGTCATGTTGTCCGAATGGAAGAGAACATTCTGAGAGTATTCGACGCAGTATCCACCGGGGTAAGCAGAGAAAGAGCGGCACCTCTACTCTGTTGGAAAGACCAAGTGGTGAAGGACGTGACTGCACTTGGAATCTCCAATTGGCGCCAAACAGCGAAAGGCAGAACGACTGGTGCGCTGTTGTAAACTCGGCTATAACCCTGTAAGGGGGTCTGCGCCAATAAAGAAGAAGAAGTAGTTGCCTTGGGATAAACATGGTGGTGTATAGGGGGATTTCTCATATTTCGACATTTACAAAACTTTTATAATAAAAATAGTTTTGAAACATTACAAACTTCTTTCAAAATATATTTTATGCATAAAATCCGTGAGATTTGAATACTAAGGCCATCGAGAATATTCGACGGATACTCAATTCTCGAACGACAACAATTTTTCTCACGCGGTTTATTTACAAAGTTAGGTTAGGTTAAGAGGTCGATGTTGACAGGGATCTGAATTGGACGACTTAGAACGCCGAACCATTGTGGTAAATCAAGCTACATAATTGATCGACAAAGCGCTTTGAGCCTATGACTTCCAGCTATGCTTCCTGGTTCGCCGAAGGTAAGACTGCCGAAACGCTGCAACCTCAGTCTTACAAAGGTTGGACATTGGAAGAGAAAGTGCCTGGATGTTTTCACCTCAGCCTAATCCATACATTCCATTTGTAGATGTGCAGTTAAAAAGCACAATTAATTGATCCGAAAGGTTTTCCAGTGTAACAGATTTTCATATCAGCATTTAATGAGCACGGCTATCACATCGAGCATCCCAAGTACTACGAGTATAACACCAGCGCCTTTAGCGATTTCGCTAAAGGTTGGCGCCTTCCCCGTTCGCGGTTTCTTACCAAGGGATATTTCTCCCTCGTGCGACCTCTACCGCTTAACCGTCTTTAATTTGAAAAGCATTTTTCTGTGAAAAACTGTTGCGAGCCCGTTATGGGTCAATCGGAGCCAATATAATCTTTTTTTATCCAAAATTTTAAGGCTTGAACTCCAGCATTTTAAGGCTTGAACTGATACGATCTTTCGTTAAAGCATGCTCGCCGCTCATTCAACATACGATAGAATAATTGTTTCGCTTGCCAAACTCTGGGATCATATTCGCAACTTTTTTAGCGAAAGTTCAAGTTTCAAAACCGTATTCCTCCGAATTACATCCGTTGAATTTTTTGGATGTGTAACATGGGATCCTCAATGTTATGTCAACCAACTAAACATTAGCGATAGAGACGACTAAGAGCAATATTCACAGCGCTTCCGCACAATTGAACCCGAAACCAATTATTGGAGGAGAAGTTGAAGCTAGTTTGAAGTCAATCGAGTCAGCGGCATAAAAATATGGACCACCCTGTTTACTTGTAGAACAGTCTAACGAAATGAATGAGCATAGTTATGAAAGTGGAGCAACAAATTTACGAAGATAGTGAATTGTGAAAACAAACTTTCACACCACTGACAGATAAGCCAGAAGTGACTAAATTTCTGTGAGTAACTGACTGCTTGTTGACAAAAGCTTTTACACAAATTTGCACTAGTTTTCATGAACCACAAAGTGAAAAATTTTCTAAATGTTTTGCCATTTAGGATTACGATTAAAAATGTATGAGCTGTGGTGAAAAATAAGAACTGTCTTGCTTTTTTAAGGTAATAATAGAACATATGCTGAACTCAAATCTCTTGAACCTTCACCTTTTTGCGTTCAGCAGTAAATGGCGAAAAGAAAGAGATCTGTGTACCTTTTAAGAACAATCAAAATCATGGACCTTTAATAATAATACGAGTAATATAATTTGAAGATCTTCGTCTCTCAGCAATTTAAAGTGTTTAGAGTTAATTATTTCGGCTCGCATTTATTCAACTGAGAAAGCTTTCAAGTTATACTTGTAAAAAGTGTTTAGTTTTCATGGAAAGAGAACGAAATTTAGTTTTCATGAAAAAAGAATAAAATTGAGAAATATTTGGTGGATTTCCAAATTTTCTCTCTTTTCATATCAATCTCTCTTTAATAAAGGATTTACATGCATCCTTACAAATTGTTTGTTTCCACCACACTAGAGGCTAGATAAACGAAGCGGAGTTGGACTTATATCAGACAGAGAAAGGCATTCGAAACAAGACCGTTTTTATACTGTTCTTACAACAATAATAAACTAACCCATTTTGTATGGAAAAGACATTATCTGTACTAGGTACATTTAGATACAAAGGGAAAAGGGTGTTAGATGAGTGGGGTTGGCGGGCCATGCAAAGAGGTGGCCAGTGTCATGCGGAGACTCATTGCATGCAGGACATATTATGGATATGTCAGGGTATATTCTGGACAAATAGGGGTTTAACCTGCTACAGTACCTAAAACGAAGCTGCGCAAGGGTCACTCGCGTTTCTCGCGGCAACTCGAGCTCTTCGTCTGCAATGGGTGGTGATTTGACTCCAAGAACACCAATTACTGGAAGAGAGTCGATGAAGGTGTTGATAGCTCCACTGTGAATGGCGGTCAGTACCTGTCGGAAGTTAGTTGCGTCCGAAGTCCGGTCGGCGTACTGTTCGATGTCGTCGACGTAATTGAGGAAAGATCTTATGATGTTCCTGGGAGGCGATTCCGCTCCAAGCAGGTGGCTGCAGAGGTGATTTCTAAGAAAACATCCTAACAGGAACTGCTTGGAGAGGAGTTCATTATGCTCCTTAACTGGGAGCATAAGCGTCTCACTATGTGGATGTTCGATGGGAGACATCAAGCGGCATCCTGTCGTGGTCCGGAGTCGTGGTCTGGCAGGTCTGAAGTTTCCTCATCTGCGTGCCACTGCATTCAGGCGACCATATTGGTGCGGCGTAATTGAGGACTGGGCGGCCAGCCGGTGTTTTACTCACCAGTAATTTATAGTGCTTTAGAACTTTATAAGGCTCAATGCCTTTCGCACACCAATAATTTAAGGAACTTTATAAAGTTTCCTAGCTTTCACTCACCAGTGATTTGCGGAAGTTTTACAACTTTAAAAAGCATTTACCCTCCACTGATTTGTGGAGCTTTTAGAACTATCAAAAGCTACATAGATTTCACTCACCTTTAATTTGGAGGACTTTTAGATATTTAAAAAGCTACGCTGCTCTCACTCATCGGTGTCTTGTATGACTTTTACAACCCTAAAAAGCCCTTTCACATCAGTGGTTTATAAAATTGTAAAAAGCTCCCCAGCTCTCACTCCAATAATATTGTGAAATTTTAGAAACGTTCTAAAAAATGCTTAAATTTTGACTAAAAGCTGCAAGCTTTCAACTCAGAAGCCTTCAAGAAATGGGTTTTAAAATTGGCACTCACATACTTTCTACGGGATTAACGGTCGTTGACTGCCGCATGTAGCTTCAAACGCGCTGTGAACTTGTACATGCGAGGATTACGCATAAACGCGAACACTTAACTGGTATCTTTACCTTCTTATGCGCTTTTCTACAACATGCCTACGATGTTATACATATGTATATCCGAGCACACCCACTTATGTATGTATATAACTGGGCAAAGTGGGCTTGGCATTTATATATCTAAACGGTAAATGCAAAAAATTACCGGAGTAAAGCAAAAACGCAAATTGCCAACGCACTCTTAGGGCTTCGCGCGCTGCGAAAATTATTGAATGGTTTGCAAGCTTTTAAACATATTCGCGCATAAGTCGTTTAGATATATAAGCGAACATACATATGTATGTTTATGTTTATAATATATGTAAGGCACTATGCTCCAGCTAGGCACTATGGAAAAATGTATTTATGTATAAATCGCTGCGACAACAAAAGCTTTCTTGGCACAGCAAAACAACTTTTAAAAGCCAATCGGCAGGATGATAGAGTTGATGGTCGAGGGGCTTGTGGCCAAGCTGCCGCATAGTTGGCGTCACAACTACTCGCATTCAAGTCGTTTTTCTTTTTCAAATGGCGTCGTTACCGTTTGGAAGTATATAGTATGTACATACATACATATATACATACATATATACAGATTTTATATATATAAAGCAGTATTTAGGGCACAACTTACACACCATAACTAGCTTCCCTGATTTAGTGCAGTGGTGATCAGTATAATGGCATGCGCTTGGAATTTAATGCAACGGCACTTCTGTAGCAACAGCATCAACAACAACAAAGACAGTGTGACTGCAAGAACCAACTTTCCATTATGATGAATTAGAAATGGTTCAGATATAAAGCAGTACAAGCAGTATAAATAAAGACTCCAAACATCCCTCGAAGCAGAGCAAACTTAATTTTTTTGTCAGTTTAGTTCAAAAATATTTTACTGTTATCAGTTATAGCGGTTTTAACCGGACACATAATCATATATCATTTGTAGAATATGATTGAGGATACAAATTTTGGGGTACGCCAGTTGCCAAAGTTCTCGGGAAATAGAGAAAATGGGAACATCTCGACACTTTATCCGGTAAGTGGTTGCGTAGCTTTTGTTAGACTGAAACATATTGGATATCACTCCATCGATCAAGCTAGAGATTTGGCTCGAATCGAAACTAGCTTTTTCGATAAATTTGGATCGTTTTATCCATGTATGGGATTTTTTGGTAACCCAAAGAAGCGATTTTTTTCAATGTCCAATGGTATGTGGCGTTCAGATCTGAAATGTAACCCAACCAAACTTTATCGGGGACACTCACGAAATAGCATATTTACTATTACTTTAAAGAAAAAAATCACTCGATTTCAATTCAGATGATGAAGAAGTAGCTTTCGGTTTAAAAGGGTATTCTGGTCTAGAAATTTAAAAAAATCTAATTTTTTTTATATTTTCAAAGTTTAACTATTCAAGAATATATGTACAAGAGGAATTCTCAAAATTCAAAATTCTTCAAATTATTTTCGGAGATAAAGGCATTTTTCTGACCCGGCATCCAAACTGGTTCGGCTGGAACTAATCGAACAACAGACATTACGCGAAACTTTAAACGCGTTTTTCTCAAAACTGCATTTTTCGGAACGATACCCACGATTTCTCAGGTTCCACTGGACCAATTTACTTGAAATTTTTATAAAATTCTCTTTATAGGCTGTCTATGGTTGGAACTAGCCCCATCCCCAATTTTTTATTTTTATTATTTTTAAAAAATGCGAAATAGTCAGAAAAATTGATCCAAAAAAACTTTTTTTTTCAGGCAGTCGCCATTTTGTAAAAAAAAAAATTCCCACTTTTCCGTAGTTCCTGCCATTGCGACATTATTCTAGATTAATAATCTTTTCTTTTTGGTTTCAGATAACTAGGAGGGTTGACATCATGGGTATGGTCACGTGGAAATTTTTAGAGCCCCCCCATTTCGTCAGCTCATAATTTTTGAAATTTTTTACTTTTTTTAGTTTTTAATTTTTTTCTGTACTCTTCTAAAATTAACAAATAACTAATAAAAAAATGGATAGTAAAAATATTAATTGCCTTTTTTCCAAATGAAGATAGATCTCTGAAAAAATAGTCCTTGGCCGGATAAAATCCGGGTCAATTCTGGTAACGTAGAATCGGCTGTCGAGGAAAAATCCATTGCAGACGACAAGCACGAGCTTCGTTCTGGATACCGTAGTAGGTTAAACTTCCGTTATCCCGAACCGACTCCGCATGCAACGGTTCCCAAAATTGCCTCTTACCACCTCTTTGCATGCCCAACCAACCCTACATATCTGACACCCATTTCATTATGGTTCGACCCCGTCGAAACAGCACGTTTCCTGAGGTATACGAGACGGCCTCGATGACAACTTATCTGATCCTTACCATTCTAGCGCAGACTATATAATCCTTACAACAACAACATTCCCTAGAATATATATAGTGTATGTATAAACGATCAGTATGAGTCATTGCATTGAAAACCTTTTTATTTGACAAGGTAACGTCACGACAATCGGCTTAGATTATTATTCAAGCACCGCTAAAATCTGCGATTATATTGTTCCGACCGTACCACCATAACTTATAAAGCTTTAGCTTTGGAGATAATAAATATACATATTGTAAAATATCAAAAAAATCCAACGTTAAATTTGGTGAAAAAGAAAAATCATTGATGCTTGGTTTAAATCGAAAAAACAGACATTGTTTATATGGATCCTTTTTGAACAAAAAGTGTTTTTGCAAAAGAAAACCATCGGTGAAACAACGTACACCCTATTGTACATATACGCTTGTATAAATATTCTATGTATCGTGTATATAGTCGGTATCAATGACGACAGTCTCAGTGCATTCAACGCTGATAACATTGCACAGAAATTAATCTGACATCTTTGACCTCTTTGTTGTTTTCGCTGACTTGTTATTCATGCAATTAACTATGCTTTCAGTGTTTGAAATAGCAACGACCCAGTTTGCTAGTATAAAATTCCAATTTTACTTTGAGTTACTAATATTCGATGGGTATTTTCTGTAAAAAGAATATTTTTATCAAGTTTTTGTGGATAATACTATTCAACTTAATATTTCTGTTAGTCTTTCAAGAGAAATAACTCGTGCGATTTAAATACTGTACTGCTTACGAGATTATATAATATAAAATGGCGTGATAAACTATTTCAGTGCCAGTGACCCAGTTTACCCCAGCTTAACTTGTAGTATTTACGCTGCCAACACTTTTCAGTTGGTAACGAAGAAGCAGAGAAAAAAGACAAACTGCAGCAATGCTGCCGCATAAGCCATTTACCAGCGAAATGCCAGCACTCTTGTGGACATGAAGCTTTGCAGTTTTCATAGCGGCGTAAGGCTTAGCTGCTGAAATGCGTGCGTTGATAGTGAAATTGCGGTAGAAGAGAGAAAAAATTGCAAACGTCAACTTCTCTATATACTATATAAAATACATATGTACATATACTATATCACTATACATATATTTATATGAAAACTCTCGTGCGTGTTTTATTATCCCAACCGAACAACTCTGCATCCACTTGCCGGCATACGTAAAAGCGAGGCGTGAGAGCAAATGAAAATGAGACAGAGTAGAGCGTATCTGTGCAGGACTTCAAAACACTCGCATTTCTATGAACGATTCCAACGAGAAGCGATATCTAATAAATTTTGCCAACTGAAGTCGGTAAGAATGCTAGGTAGTAATATAATAAGGGAGCTTTTGCTTAACTTGAATAAAGCTCGCATCCATTTCTGACAATGAGGAATGAGGCTCTTAGAAAAATTTTTACATTGGTTCATTCGTTCGGAAAGTAACTTCGTTTGATGACAACAGCTGAGCTTATTGTACTTTTTCCGCAGCCCACATCACACTTAGAGGCTTTACCGTTATAAATTGGAACAGCTGTTATATAAAGGCTTGTTTGTAAAAAAATATTCTTAAAATTTTTGGAATATTGCTCATTTGGTCTCCTATTTGCACTAGTCTAATCTTTTAAAAATGTTGCAAAAGAAAAAAATTCATATCAACATTAAAGGAAAATAATTTACGGCCCATCTGAGGTTGAGAAGGGGAGTGACGTGGTTGAATTTTTAAAGTTTAAAAACAGTTTATATCGATTTCCGGCAAAACTACTATTCCTATAGAAATAAGCTACATAACAAAAGTCTAGGTAATGAAAAGATCTATATCCCTACAAAAGACTGACACACACTTCTATATATTTATGTATATGGTAGGCACATCTTTGAATTTTGAAGCGCACACAACTGTCAACCATAAATAATGTTTTCTGATCGCTATAAAAATACGTTCATCACAAGACAAGAAAAAATTAAAAATGGTTTATTTCTGTTACATTTATCCTGAATATCTAGTTACGAGAGATGGTCGGAGTTGCGTAGCCGCAACGGCTTACCTATGAAACGGAAAATTAAAAATTAATTAATATAAATTTTTCAAGACTAACTTAAAGTCTCGCTATTGATTATAGTCCAAAAATTGTTTTTCCTCAAAAAGACTATAAATGAGCACAATAATTTTTTTTTAAGAAGACGCTGCGTATACGCAACGAAAAAGGACACGTATTGATGAAATCTTTGGAGGTCGTCAAATCTCAGAGTATTCGGCAGGTGACATGGAAGTTGGTATAATATTAAATGACAGCTAAATTTGGTAACAAATCTCATATTCAACGGTGCAAGTCAAAGTAGCATATATTTATTTTATTTTCTTGTTTTTGATTTTTTTAGAAAATTTCTACAAGTATTGCTCTGACAAAATAATTGAAAAACAGTCGATGTGCAGAAAGGAAACCACGCATAAATTTTACCTGAACTATAGTAGCACAACTGCTGCTTCAAAAACTGAATATTTGTCAGTGTTTCAGTATACTCCAATTTTTCAGTTTTAAAGGATTTTATGCAAGCGAAAAAACTTCTGAATTCTAGTTAGCGGTTAAACATACTAACTTTGTGTAATTTAGCTGATGTTAAATTATCGAATGATTTTTTCGGAATTTCATGTAGTTCTAAGCCAACTCGTGAGCTTCTTAATGCCGGTCGGAGGTTACTTACTCTCAAACTTTTGTCCCAAAAAGGTTGTTAATAATTTCGAGAACTTTTTCTTGTTTCAAAGTTCAGGATGATTTGAATTCTAAACTTTTTATAATAGTCTCAAGACCTTCTACTTGTTATTCGCAGGTTCCTTATTCTCAAACTTTTGGGTACTAAAAACTTCAAAAACTTCTCGGAAGCTTTTTCACGTTATACGGTTCTGAATCATCTCAAGAGCTTTTTCATGCCAGTCGGAGTTCAAAATTCAGAAAATTTCATATTCAAAACTTTTTATAACCGTCTCAAGAGCTTCTCTTTGCTATTTGGGGGTTCCTAATTCTCAAACTTTTCGGATATAAAAACTTCAAAATCTCCTTCAAAGCCCTTTTACTTTATAGGTTCTAAGTCATCTCAAGAGCTTTTTTTATGCCAGTCGGAGTTCAAAGTTCAGAAAATTTCATATTCAAAACTTTTTATAACCATCTCAAGAGCTTCTCCTTGCCATTCGGAGTTTCCTTATTCTCGAACTTCTGGGTTCCAAAAACTTCAAAATCTTCTCAGAAGCTTTTTCACGTTATACGGTTCTAAATCAGCTCAAGAGCTTTTTCATGTCAGTAGGAGTGTCAAGGGGTTCAAAGTTTAGGAAATTTCTAGCTTTTTGCAACCGTATCAAGAACTTCTCCTTGCTTTTTCGGGATTGCTTATTCTCAGACTTTTATTCTCAGTTTTTTCACGTTATACGATTCTAAATCAACTCAAGAGCTTTTTCATGCCAGTCGGAGTTCAAAGTTCAGAAAATTTCATATTCCTTGCTATTCGGGGGTCCCTTATTCTCAAACGTTTGGGAACTAAAAACTTCAAAATCACCTTCAGAGCCCTTTTACTTTATAGGTTCTAAATCATCTTAAGAGCTTTTTTTATGCCGGTCGGAGTTCAAAGATCGGAATTTTTTGAGTTCTAAATTTATTAAAACCGTTTCGGGCTTTTCCTTATCACTTGGGGGTTTCATATTGTCGAACTTATGAGTCTTAAAAGTTTTATATCATCTCGGGAGCTTTCCTTTATGCTATATGTTCAAAAAAATTTGATTTACACTGTTTATAATCATCACGTAAGCTCTTTCAGGCCAGTTGTTGGTTTGGCATTGTTGAATTTTTTGAATTCGAAGTGGTTTTAAAGTATCTCGAGCGCCCTCTCTTGCTACGAAGTTCAACATGCTTGAATTTTAGGGTTCTACAATTTTTAAACCATCATGGAAGCTTTTTCATGTTAGATGAGAGTTTATTGATGCTAAATATTTGCATTTTAAATGGTTTTGAATTATCTCGGCAGCTTTTTAAGTCGGTTGAAAGCTTAAAACTGTTTAATTTTTGTCGTAACTTGACTATCGCTGAAATATATGTAAACCTCAATCTGTTTTCCAAAACCAGTAAACCCTTCTATTGATAGGTGTTTCTAGATATACACCTATATACACACATATATATATATTAGAGTGATTCAAAAAAAAAAAATTTTTTTTTCGTTTCGTACTTGGAAAAATAGGGAATATGGGAAGGTCCTCCTACATACAGTTTTCTATTTTTTCTTATTATCAGATAGAAAAATTTATATCTCGCTTCCAACTACTTGAAAAAATATCTTGTTCCTTAGATTTTGTAGGAAATTGAATGCTCTACAAAAAAGGTCTATTATGATTTTTTCGTAAACCCAACCGTTTAAAAGATGTTAACGGTTGAAGTTTGATTATTTTTGGAAAAATTTTTTATTTCTTATGAATTTTATAACTCATTGAAAAAAATCATTATGAATAAGGTTTTTGGAGAGGCTTTCATAGAGGTGTCTAGGAACCTATTTTTCCGAGTACGAAACGAAAAAAAAAAATTTCTTTTTGAATCACTCTAATATATACATACATACATATGTATATATATAATATTTTGTGTACATACTTAGAAAAAAAGTTCAGCGCAAGTAATGAGCATCAACTTAAGTATTTCCGTTGCCACTTTATCAATTTATTGTTTTTTTTTTGCACTTCCTTTTATTTACCAAGCTATCTGCTCACGTACAGCTTACTTCCTTTTTGGTGCTATGCCAACACTATCGATTGTTTTTGACAATCCGCCGCACCGCGCCTCCTCTAGCTTTATAGCAACTAAATGACTGATTGCCTGTGCGCCACCAAGTGCATTCAATACACCATTCACAATTTTATTTATTCTCCGCTTACTTTTACTTTTATACAACTTTTATGTTGTTGCTGGCGCTAAAGCAAAGGAGAAAATCAATAAGCTGAAAGCAATGTGGCAGCGCTGAATAAATTGCCACGCTGTATGTGCGTGTGTATGTATTTTGAACAAAACGTCATTTGTTGAAGCACACACACACTCATCGACTTCTATAAATACAAGTGCATAATGGCATATATTTGGCCCACTTTACGTTTTTGTCTTTTTGTTTTACATTTCGTGGCGCTGCAGCGCTCCCGTTAAGTGGAAACGTGCTTCGGCGAAACTCGTTCATTCATGCATTCGTAGCGTTACTGACGACAAGTTGTTGCTTCTATGCTCGGCATTTGCAGTCGTACATTTTTTCCTCTGCTGCTTCTACCTACTTTTCCTCTTATTTTTGTGCCATTTCATTGCATTTCGGTTTCAGTTTCATTTTTGTTGTTGCTATGTTTGTGACACAAATGCGAAGTTTCACATTGGCATTCGGCAAAGTAATGAGCGGAAAAGGACTCAAGCGATTGACAGTTGTCGCCAGTGGGTCGTACAGCCACATGCATATACATAAATATATTTTTTATAGTATATACCTATATTGTATGCATATATGTATACTTATCGGCACTTCCTTTTTGTCGCACACAATGTGCCACATTTTTGCCGTTCATCAATGTCTCATTGTTGCTGTCACATCAGTTGTTATCGGCTTGTGCCTGACCACACTGTCGTCCTTCTGACTGCTGTCTTTTATCATTTAAGCGGCCGCCAGTCGTCTTCACGCTGACAGCTTAAGCAATGATTGTACATATGTATATGTATACTTTTTGACACTAGTCCTTTTTGCTTGCTTTGTTTGTTATTAATTTCACTTTTTTCACACAAACAACTCACCACACGTTGAAATGTCAAGCCAACTCTCGGCTGTCAGTTGTCAAGCTCATCAACATGACACTCACATCTCCCACAAACTGTTTAGCATTCGCAAACTCTCACCGCCGGCATGAGTAGCAGCAGCAAAACAAAACTCTCAACTGTCAGCACAGTTGCTCTCAAACTGCAAACGTCAGGCAAATGTGTATTTATGCTCAGTCATGTGTGTGTGCGTGTTGTTTGTTTTTATGCAGATTTTTCGTCCTTTATGTGTGCCAGTTTCCTTTGCTGCGCATGTACCCCGCGTTTATGACTACAGTTTTAATGAATGCACAGTGACAGATAACGGTTATGTCAACAAATTTTCGTTTCAGTTCCGCTCACACACACAAACACGCTTATGTGTGTAATGGTTTGTGTACTCTATAAATTCCCGTTTCATTCCGTGTCTTGCATTTTTATTACAGTTTTACAGTTTTAGAAATTGTTGTTTGTTTTTCTTGACATTATTTATTTCGCCCTCTAATTATTTATTGTAATTTCTGTTAGTCCAATTATGCAGATTGGTGAACAACAAAATCAATAGCGGTTGCATGTCTACTGTTATAATTACAAAATATAACTGTTTATCCATATCTATATACATATTTATTTACATACATATATGTTTATCCATTTTACATATATTTTTCTTTCTAACGGCATAGCAACAGTTGGAATTTCTTGCGGCTAGCCTTCCTTTACAAATGTCGACGCCTCTACGCAGTATACATATGTATGTACATATGTATGGTATGTATTTTATGGAGAGTTGCAAATAACGCAAAAAATAATTGAAAGAACATTATAATATATAATTTTTTTTTTAATTTGGAATCCCAAAAATCTATATTAAAATTTTTATAATTTAATTTTTAGTCCGCTTTTGGGATTAAAAATTACAAAATCAAACTTAAAGAAAAAGAATTATATAATTTTTCCAAACTAAACAAGTAAGGAAGGGCTAAGTTCGGGTGTCACCGAACATTTTATACTCTCGCATGATAAAGTGATGATAGAGATTTCATTATCCGTCATTTACATATTTTTCAAATACCGTACCGTAAGGTTTTATTCCGCTATCATCATTGGTTCCTAATGTATGTATATATTATACAGAGAAGGCATCAGATGGAATTCAAAATAACGTTTTATTGGAAGAAGGCGTGGTTGTGAACCGATTTCACCCATATTTCGTACATGTCATCAGGGTCTTAAGAAAATATTATATACCGAACATTGAAATCGGTGAAGTAGTTCCTGAGATATGGTTTTTGGTCCATAAGTGGGCGGCGCCACGCCCATTTTCAATTTTTAAAAAAAGCCTGGGTGCAGCTTCTTTCTGCAATTTCCTCCGTTAAATTTAGTGTTTAGTGACGTTTTTGTTAGTCGGTTAACGCACTTTTAGTGATTTTCAACATAACCTTTGTATGGGAGGTGGGCGTGGTTATTATCCGATTTCTTCCATTTTTGAACTGTATATGGAAATGCCTGAAGAAAACGACTCTGTAGAGTTTGGTTGACATAGCTATAGTAGTTTCCGATATACTTATGTACAAAAAACTTAGTAGGGGGCGGGACCACGCCCACTTTTCCAAAAAAATCCTTTGGGCGATCCTTTGTGCCAAATTTCATAAATTTAATATCTTTATTTATGGCTTAGTTATGACACTTTATAGGTTTTCGGTTTTCGCCATTTTGTGGGCGTGGCAGTTGGCCGATTTTGCCCATCTTCGAACTTAACCTTCTTATGGAGCCAAGAAATACATGTATCAAGTTTCATATCTCAATTTTTACTCAAGTTACAGCTTGCACGGACGGACGGACAGACAGACATCCGGATTTCAACTCTACTCGTCATCCTGATCACTTTGGTGTCTAACTCTTTTAGTTTTCGGACTTACAAGCAACCGTTATGTGAACAAAACTATAATACTCTCCTTAACAACTTTGTTGCGAGAGTATAAAAAAAAAATAGAATATATGTTTTTTCGTATTTCGGATTTGACCATTTCGGTAATCTTTTGAGAAGAAAAGATAATTTTTAATTAAATAGCAACACAGTTTTTTTTTTCTTTTTTTCTGAATTATATTTAATTACTTTAATTTATAGTTATTGGTTAGAAGTAGTTATTCATTTATTATTAAAATAAAAAATAAATTTTCAATTTTTAAGGAGTTACAAGGGTTTACCGGTTTCAAAAAATCTATTTTTTTTTATTGTTCTACAGCGCCTCTAGAATATTGTCTTAAATTTTCGGTTTCAAAAAATCGATATTTTTTATTGTTCTACAACATCTCTAGAATATTGTCTTAAATTTTCAAGTTGATCCGATTAATACTTTCGGTGCTACAGCCTTGAGAACTTGTGCGCCCGAGACTAGCTAGGCTAAGTGGGCCGTCTTTAAACGCGTTTTTCTCGAAACTATGTTTTTGAAGTCAGTTGGAAAGATTTGTCGAGAATTACTCACATGATCTTCATGAAATTTTACAGAGGTCTTTGAGATACAATTCTTTAAGGCTTGAAAGAAGATTTTTTTCGAATACAACCATTTAAACTATGTGTGGCTAATTTTCAATTTTTTTTCAATTCTTTAAGGTTTGGAAGAAGATTTTTTTTCGAATACAACTATTTAAACGATGTGTGGCAAAAATCTAATTTTCAATTTTTTTTTCTTTGGTTCAATTTCCAAGTTAAGGTTTGAACTAGAACACGTTTTTTTCACTTCAGAATCATGCAAGGAGTATTCCTGCCAGCGCTGACGCTTCTTTTTTCCGAGACGTCACCGGAAATGTCGTCACAATGGCCGAGTTGAAAATATTTTGTTCTAAAAATTTCAAAATTTCTTTGTTAATAGTTAGGGTTTTCACAAGTCTCATAAAGTTACAAGTCATTTTTGTATGAAAAATGTATACGACGGGTTGTGAGTACCCCAAGTGTATGTTTGTAACAATAAAAAAATCTAAAAAAAATATTTAATATTTTATGCGAGGAAAAAAGTTCTTGAAAATGCTGTTTTTTACCCATGTGGCACCTTAACCCAATTATCTTGTATTGAAAAATAGATTTTAAATTTTTAGTTCCAATTTTGAGTTTAAAAATTTAACTTATTCAAAAATTTGCAACACTTCTCATATTTAACGCTTCTTGTTTATTCCT
Source organism: Bactrocera tryoni (assembly GCF_016617805.1). Lineage (NCBI taxonomy): Eukaryota > Metazoa > Arthropoda > Insecta > Diptera > Tephritidae > Bactrocera > Bactrocera tryoni. The sequence goes on along the minus strand of NC_052502.1, from coordinate 66,946,234 downwards.
TCGGGTTTCTCTGCTTTTCACTACTAAAAATTTTAATGACTTGCGAGGAGACACGATCTTAAAGAACTGTCTAATCTAACAAATAATTATGGTTTTGAATTTGAGAAACTAAAAAAGTCTTAAAATAATCGAACTAAACAATTAGAAATGGGCACATCGTAATAGTCATTTATTATTGATTCAGTAGACTCAAGAATTCTAAAAACTGTTGAAATTCCCAACACAAGAAATTTAATAATTAACGCTTCAGATAGCACTTTAACTTAGTCAATTAAAGGTAGTATTTTAATTAACGAGCTGAAAGTGAAAGCAACAGATTTCATTGGCATAAAGAAGCTTACGACGCCTGAAAATGATCAAATTTCTAGTTTTTAAGCAATTAAAAAATGTAATACACTCGAACTGACTGAACTAGGCTTCTTAAAATGAAAATATTCGTTTGTCTTTCATTGCTGATGAGCAAGAAGTCCGAAATCATTAATATCTCAAACCAGAAGGATAGTTGTAGTTGTACTTAGGTAGACCTTTAATTTATAAAATTAGAAATTTATTTACAGAATAATAATTTATTAAAATTAAGGCCTATTAGGTCTCATCAAATCGATAATACCAACTGATTAGTACAAAATAATCTCTTTTAGAATAATTTTTGTCGCACAGAGCCTAATTACTAAGCAGCACATGGTATGTAAACTTATCGTTGAACATTTTGGTTATTACTCAGCAAATTACGAAAGCTTTTCCTTTATTGTTAAGTAAGTAAGTAGAATGGTTGTCTGGCGACGCGCCTAAGCCTTTAGGAAGCCCATTGTGATATCACTGGGACTAAAATCCCCTCCCTCTATTGGTACCTGGCTGAACCACTCCGTGCTTTTTATGAAGTTCATCAGTACAGGAAGTTTTATCTGTGAAACCTCAGAAACGTCGTCAAGAAACCATTGATCTATAGTTACGATTCCTTAACTATACAAAGCTTTGCATTTGCATAGAAGATGTTTTATAGTCTCCACTTCTTCTATTTCTAATAGCTTCTACAATAGTTATTATATGGTATTCCTAATCTGCTGTCATGTCTGCCAATTAAACAGTGGGATGTTGGCACTACTACTTTATTGTCAAATTATTTAAGTTTAAGTCCAAGTTGCTCTTATAAATTGAGATTCCGAAGTCTTCAAAAAGTGATAGTCTCGATCTCGCCCATTTGCGACAAAGCTTAGGGTATTTAATTAATGGAAAGTGGAGTGTTTTTAGTTAGCTTCCTATAGTTAGAAGCATATATAGTAAGTGTAATTTGGAACTGATAGTCCCACAACCATTTGAAGTTATTGAACTTTTTTGGATAAGAAAAGTAAAAAACTGCATACTTAATTTACTTGCGATATTAAGAGCAATCGGTACTAAGACCACGCTCTTTAAATGATTGCGAAAAGTGTCTACTGCGTGTAGATGATACTACACAATAGTGAAGACTTTAAACACCTCAAAAGATGGTGGATATAGAGATGTGAACTTTGTAAATCAAAGCAATTGTATATATTTTTCTGCAAACCTAAGTTCCGATCCTGAGAAAGCCGGTCGAAGAGTTACAGCTCTTTCCACAAAAAATTGTAGTACTATTTCACAACTTATGAGTTTTTTTACCTCTTCAAATAAAATGAAGCATGTTTCACAATCGAATTGTAGCCATTTTTTTATCTCACTACGTCTGGAACAGATTTGGAGAAACGTGATGTAGAAACGCGGAATAAGTTTTCGTCTGCTCAGAATACAGAGAAAGCTGTAGCTGAACATGGTAAGAGAAAAACTTTTCAGGATCCGCCTCCAAATAACTCTAAATCTGGTAATAAAAATTTAGTTGTAATACCGCGAAAAAAGTCAATTTTCATCTCAACATTTGCTGCGGATACCACAGTTGATGACATAAAGTGTTATACGAGGGCTGCTATATATGTATATTCTGGCCTAGGGCAACACTAAGTGTTGCCAGGTGTAATCTGACATTTCCATTCGAAAGTTTGACATTTTTTAGCATAACATCACTCAGAACGTTTTGTCATTCAATCGTGAATTGTTTTATTTACAGGGAATTAAAAAATTCATCTCGGCCAAAAAATGGAATTAACTCATGAACATTTTCGTGCGATCATTTTTCACAAATTTCGACGTGGATTATCACGACAAGAGTGCATTGATGAACTAAAATATTTGTATGGCTATGCAGCACCATCCTATAGCACTGTGAAAAACTGGTACAACGAATTCAGTCGTGGCCGACGCTCGCTCAAAGACGAATTCCGTGAAGGTCGTCCAAAAACAGCCGTTGTGCCAGAAAACATCGATGCCGTACGTGAACTGATAATGCAAGACCGTCATGTAACATACCTTCAGATAGAGGCTTGCCTATGCATTTCTCCCACCAGCATACATTCGATATTGCATGAACACCTGGCCGTAAAAAGTTCTCGATTTGTTCTCGTTGGACAATTTGACAATCGCTCAAAAAAAGGCTCGTGTGGATTGGTGTAAAGAAATGCTGCAAAAATACGATCGCGGTGCTTCAAAAGACGCTTATAAGATCGTCACAGGTGACGAATCATGGATATATGCGTATGAGCCCGAAACAAAACAGCAATCGACAAAAAAATAAAAAAAAAAATAAAAATAAAAAAAAACCATTTTCGTTGATAAATATGCCTATTTACATTATTTGGCCAGAAATATATATAGCAACCTACGTATCTCATCAAAATTAAAAACGGCCAACACAGACATACAAAAATTTAATTTCAAATGCGACAGGAATATTTCGTCTTTTATGATCGACATATCCCTGACAATTTTACATTGGTTCTTGACAGCTCATTCTGGCCATCTAGTGTCTTTATGCGTGAATTCGAGCATAAACGTGATAAACGCACTGTAGTTGTTGCTAAAATGTCGAGAAAATCCGTTGATACAAACAACTGATTAACAACAATTCGCTGCGTATTTATTATCAAAATATTAGAGGTCTTAATAGAAATCTTACTGATCTGCAGAAACGCTAAAATTGCATACCTAATCCAAAAGTCTAACTGCTGGTCATTAAGACTCTAATCATATGGTCAAAGAAATATTGACCCATGAGGTGTCTAATGCCAATTTGAGTTTAAAATTATATAACACTCTTGTCCGCCCAAAATAAATGCTTTCTAAGGTTTCCTTATATTTGATTAATTTTTCGTGTTTGGGTTTTAATCGAATAATCAATGGTTTCAATCAAATTGTGCTAAAATTAAAATACAACAAAAACATTAGACACCAACCGATAAATAAAGCGATTTACTAGACAATTGCGTGTTAAGTTTACACGCATAGCCAAGATGACAAGCAATAAAATGTTATAAACAATGTATTTATCGTCAGGGATTCTATTATCATGTCATTAATGAATGCATTATTATTTAACAATAATATTGGAAGCTTAATGCTAAAATCATTACTAAGTTTTATTACTTTTGCCTAGTTTTTGGGAAGCTTAAGAGCTTTCAGTAACTTAAAATGAAATTAGAAATAAAAGGGTTTCCAATTTTTTTTTTTTTTTGATAATCTGCTATACCTTTTTCATTTCTATTAATTAATAAGTTCCTCAAAACTTTGCAGCATTTCTGCTTTCAGACTTGAGCTCTTCCAGCTTTCTAACTTTTTTTGTATCCTCAACAACGACAAAAAGCTCTAACTTTGTGGAGCTCAATAATTTTCGTATACCGGTTGATTAAAGGATATGGGGCTTGAAAATGTTAAAGAGAGTCCGTTCGAAAGAATTTGATGGCTTCTTTTTTGTTTCTTATTAGTATTAGAAGAAACTGTGGATCAATCGATGTCGACCAGAAAAAATTTAGCATTTCCTATACCATCTTTGCCGAACGAACCCGAATTTAATATTAAACTATCTACTCAGCCCCAACCCACAAAACTATTACTATATTAATATATATAAAAATGTATTTAAAAATTAATAAATATTTAAAACTCTCCATATTTCTTTGTTACTTATTGCAATAGCTTTGTTTTTACCGAAATATAGAGCTGCGAATCTTTAAGCGTCTTTCCAACAGGGTTTGGATAATAATAGCTTTAGCCTAGAGGTTTGTGTTCCCCAAACAGTGAAATCTGCAGAAGTCTCGGTATATTTACGTATATCTAGTTAAGAGCCACCAGTTTATCAATTCACAAAAGCTATTTATAGACTTTTGAGCGGTAGGATCAACGCTGTTATTAAAGCTTTTGCTCTAATATGAGATATTGCTGCGATTAGAATTTGATCCCACGATGCACCGAGGATAAATTACTTCAATATGATCAGCCGCGTAAAAAGAAAACCGAGGCGTGCCGATGATTGTAGCAAATTGTTGAAGAAAATAATCTTCTTCGTTAAGAATTCCGGCCTAGGAATGAATTGTTCCCCATCCACCCTCTCTCCTTCACTGGATATGACACATGTATGAGAATGTTAGATGGAGCTTTCGAGGGTGATTTTAGTCTAGTTATAGTACATAGGATTTGTTAACATCGGGTATACATATGTAGAATGTAATTGATCCAAGAATTTTTAGAGGTACGTAAACTACATGTTCGGAGGATATTTTAACTCAGGATCCATCAGTTTGAAATTAATTTAATATGCTTAAGTGTAAATATAAGTTTAAAATTTTCCATATAAAATTTGTTACGTAGATTGTAACACCCAGCAGGAAACTTCGGAAGCCGTCTAAAACTTATAAGTATATATGTATATTAGGGTGATTCAAAAAAAATTTTTTTTTTTTTTCAATTGGTACTCGCAAAAATAGGTTCCTAGACACCTCTAAGAAAGCCTCTCCAAATATGAGTTTTTAATTGTAACGGGAAGGTCCTCCGCCTAACGGTTTTCTATTTTTTCTTATTATCAGATAGAAAAATTTATATCTCGCTTCCAACTACTTGAAAAAATATCTTGTTCATTAGGTTTTGTGGGAAATTGAATGCTCTAAAATATGGTCTCGTATGATTTTTTCGTAAACCCAACCGTTTAAAAGATATTAACAGTTAAAGTTTGATTATTTTTGGGAACATTTTTTTTTTCTTATTAATTTTATAACTCAATGAAAAAAAATTATTATGAATAGATTTTTGGAGAGGTTTTCTTAGAGGTGTCTAGGAGCCTATTTTTCAGAGTACCAAAACGAAAAAAAAAAAAATTTTATTTGATCCACCCTAATATGCATTGATGTTTGACGATGAATATCTCGAAAACGCTTAGCTTAATCGAAAAATCATAGTAGACCATTTTATAGAGCAGTAAATTTCCTACAAAACTATGTGTTTCATCATTCATAATAATTTTTTTTCATTGAGTTATAAAATTAATAAGAAAAAAAAATGTTCCCAAAAATAATCAAACTTTAACTGTTAATATCTTTTAAACGGTTGGGTTTACGAAAAAATCATACGAGACCATATTTTAGAGCATTCAATTTCCCACAAAACCTAATGAACAAGATATTTTTTCAAGTAGTTGGAAGCGAGATATAAATTTTTCTATCTGATAATAAGAAAAAATAGAAAACCGTTAGGCGGAGGACCTTCCCGTTACAATTAAAAACTCATATTTGGAGAGGCTTTCTTAGAGGTGTCTAGGAACCTATTTTTGCGAGTACCAATTGAAAAAAAAAAAAAAAAATTTTGAATCACCCTAATGTATATAGATATATAAATATACGACAATGACGAGTTAGTTTGAGTCTAATAAACAATGTCCTTCTGTGTGTATATATGACAACTAGGTCCCTCAGTTTGTGAGATATTACTCTGAAAATTTGCACACTTCCTTTTTTTTCGAGAAGTTGCCTATTTGTCGGTACCATCAATATCGGACCACCTCAACATATAACTGCCATACGAACTAAACGATTAAAATCAAGTTCTTGTAAAGGAACATTTTTTATTTGACGATATATCTTCACGAGGCCGGCTTTATTTATTAAGATCAATCTATAAATATATTATTCAAATCAGACCACTGTCATAAACCGATCAAAAATTTAAATTCTTGTATGGAAACTTTTTTATTTATAAGTTAATATAATATGGAACTTATATTATCAAAACTCAAAAGCTAAAAAATCAACTAAAATGTTACATATCTATATACATACATATAGTGGTTTAATGTTCCTTCTCTCTAAAAAAAAACATTCCCTTCGGCATTCTTAGCTCTCATGTGAGTTTACTTGTTTTAATAAACAAATTAAATGGCACTGTTTATACATACATATGTTTCTGTCTCAATTAACGTCCATATATTCCTTAATTCTAGAAGGTATGCACTTACTAATGTTAGTAAGTGTGTATGTATTAATATATTTTTATGGTTGAATTAGACACATGTTCGTTTATGGTATATGTAAAGTGGTCATTAATTTTAAAACTGATATGAATTTATTCTATTAATATAGTGTTACGCGTATGCAGTTGTGAGGTTATGAAGTCAGCGTTATATGTACATAAGAACTTTTATTTTTGTATGAACAGATATAAATACCCGTATTAATACAGTAAGCCTACTTATACAAGTATATGGGACTGTCATTCAACTTTTTTGTTTTTAAAGCGACCCTACATACATATAATTGCTGGTAATTAGACATGCACAATGACTGAGCGTTTTCTTTAGATAATTTTCAACTGGATTTAAATCCTAAATTACACAAAACTACATAAGGAAATGTTGGATTATATAATACGTTTCTCTTATGAATAAGAGTTTTATTATATTAATTTACAAAATTGTCAAAAACTCAGTTAACAAGCTTTACAGAGAATTGTAATAAAAAAGCTTGCAAAAAGCTCTATTAAAAAAAGTTTACAAAAAGCTCTACCACAAGCAAGCGCCTTTAATAGACAATAGATGCCCGCAATAAGTGGGTTCTTTCATCCATTGGACTTATCTGTGTCTAAATCCTGAGTTAGACAACTTTCGGTCTAAAACTTGACAATAACCAGAAGCTTTAAAGCACTTATAACAACAATATATTACTGGAAAACTAATATTTTGAACTGTATAATAATAGTTGCAAAAAATACTAATTTACTTTTTCTAAGTTAAGATAACTTTTTTCAAAAACCCTCTACATATCGGCGATAGATTAATATATGTATTAACAAATAAGTAAATAACCACATTTTCTAACCTAAAAACCAATCAATTTCGAAATCACAAAACAAAAGTGGAAATAGAGATATAACGAGCTTTTCCTCTGAACACTTACCGCAGTGCAACCCTGTTTGTTAGCGAGTTCTTTACTAATATACCTCATTTACCCCTTGGTGTTTACACACAGAATTCATAAGCTCTGATTGTCACAGAAATATCGATTCTATTCTTCAATTTTAAAAATATAAAGTCGATAATTTCTCGGATAATATTAAAATAGAGGTTGAGGATTTATTATAAGCTTACGCTGCAGAACAAGCCAAGTATAGCAGTAAAAATGTAAACGAGGTACTACCTAAAGATGAATTAAGATCTTAAGGTAATCAATAGAATTTGTAAGTGTTTTATATACATTTATTCCAGACTCTACGTAAGATACGTCCTTGAAACGAGTTAGATTCTTTGTCATCTATTATATAGAGTAAACAAAGTTGACTTCTACAGGAAAATTACCAAATAGTTCAGAAGGGTGAAAAAAATTATATGTTAAACGAAATCAGTCACCAAAATTAAAATCACCAATCACGTTGCAACCTCACCTTAAAAACAGAAAATATATAAGTACTCGCATAAACCAGAAACCAGGTATACCCTGAGCAGGGTCCACTAAGCTTGCCACGCAGTTTGCAATACCCAGAAGGAAGCATCGGAGATTCTATAAAACATAGACTATATATATAAATGATCAGCTTTTTGAACAAGTCTTTTTTTCTAAATAAAATGATCATCGTGACTGGCTTGATTAACTCATGACTCTTTCTACGTCTGTATAAACTCGAGCTTAGTCCCTCAGTTTTTAGAGTATTGATCTGAAATGTTGCACAATTTATTTTCTCCTCAAGAACCTGCGCATTTGTCGTTATCGAACCACTAAGGCGTATAGCTGCCATACAAACCGACCAATCAAAATCAAATCCTTGTATGGGAAACTTTTTTATTTGACGAGATATCTCAGCACGGTTTGTCTAAAGCAGCGATATAATATGCTAAGAAAGTGATTAGAGTAGACCACTGTAGCATATAGCTCCCATACAAACTGATCGTTCAAAATCAAAGGTCTGTATGGAATATTTTGTTTTTGTGAAGGTAATTATAGCTTCGGTTAACGTTTTTGTCTTGTTCTGTAAGAAATTTGCGTTACAATCAACGCTGATATCGGTGGCTTGGTATTATAATATATGGCAGGAAAGCAAATGTAATATTAAGAGTTTAGAAGTCCACCAGGGCGTATGAATAAATTAACTAAAATTAACTAATGACATATTTCGAAAATTATAAGAATACAAATTAAATATAATTAATTGACTATAATAACACCCCTACACTAACGTAATTAAATGACCCAAGCGCACACCTTAGAAAGTGTCACTTCAAGACTTTACAGCTGACACTAAATGTCAGCATTAACCAACTAAGCCACACTCTGCAGAATCAGACAAACCGCAATGTATGTACGTATGTGTACGCTATATATTATATATAAATCTATGTATATATTTACTTGCAGACAAATATACTAATATGTTCTTCATACACCAGGTTTTTTATTTTCTATTAATGCCACGCAACACAATGAAATGTCTACTACAGCACTAACTACCCTGACAATAATGTATTTGTGGTTCTTTTTAAATTAATTAGGGCAGATCGGATTACAAGAGTCTGTAAAATTGATCACTTGAGACACACGTTCATAACTAACGTAGAGTTTCGATTGAACTTGAATGGATTTGTTTACAATAGACAGTGCATTTTTTATAGCCTAAAGGGTATACAAATATAATTTTCTTGAACTGCATCTGTCAGTAGAAATAGCGGCGGTATGCCATAGTGGTCCGATCTAAACCATTTCCACGGAGAGCGTAGCGTTGCCATGGACAATAGTTCATGCCAAATTAGTTGAAGACATTTGTCAAATGAAAAAACTTTCAATACAAGCACTTGAGTTTGATAAATTTTGAATAGATTTTATTAGCAGCTATACGCTATAGTTTCCCGATCGGAATACTTAGTACGAAGACTGTAGCACTGCTTTGGTAAATAATCTATGCAAAATGTCGTGAAGATAATTTGTGAAATATAAAAGTTTTTCATACAAAAATTCGTTTTTGATCAGTCAGTTTGTATGGCAGCTTTGCGCTATTAGGGTAGCTTAGGTTAGGTTAGATGGCTGGTCAAAGGACGTAAACTGTTCTATGTAGTCCTTTGTGGAGCCATAGAAAGGAAGAACTCCTGTGTCTGAACTTATAAATTAGCAAAACGCTCAGTAGCCAATACAAATTTGCACAAGCGTTTAATCTCCATCACCAGCAGGGGAACAGTCAAGAAGGAAGTGTTGAGTTGTTTCCACCTCACCTTCTTCCATATAGCTACTGCAGAGGGCGTCTGGTAGGATTCCCAGCCTTACGGCGTAGGTGCTAATAGGGCAATGACCTGTTAAAGGACCCACAACTAGGGATAGGCTAGCCTAACTGAGTGCAAAGAGATCACTAAATGCCTTGCGATCGATTTTCGGCCAAAAGCTTTTGCGACAGCGCATGTACCGTTGATGGCCCAGCGCTGGACCAGCTTTTGCGAAACCCAGCTATCTAGTAGTAGAACACAAAAGGATACAGGAACACCGACCCGCTCCCATTTTACCGATAGTGAATCTATGGTACCTTTTCTTGCTAGCTGATCTGCAATTCCGCTGCGGGCTGGCACTAAAACCAGTCTTATCAAAAAGATACTTGATGCTATTGATAGCGATTAGGCACTTCTTGACCAGACCTGAGCGCACTGTTCATGAGCTCAAGGCTAGTATAGTCGCTTTACTCTCTCAGTGAATAGTCACTTCTCTGAAGGAGGCTGGACTTCGAAGGTATAAATTTACTGCTACATTAATGACTGCAACCTCGGCCTGGAAGACACTGCAATAGTCAAGAAGTCTAAAGCTGGAGTTGATAGAGTGATCCTGAAAGAAAACCTCTCCAACAACCTTCACCTCAAGTTTTCACCCATCCGTAAAGAAACTCACTGCCCCTCTCATACAACAGCTTCTTCCCACCCACAACTCCCTCGCCGGTATATAGGCAAAAAAGGAGCCGCCAGAGTTCGGTTCGTCGAGTCCATAATCCAAGTGATCCGGTATGAAGTTAAAGTGAGTAAGGATTTCCAAGGGTTCAGGCACGTGTTCTTTTAGAAACCCAGATTTTCTGAGTCCGATAGCAACTTTCCGCTGAGACAGTAAGATGCTCTCTGTGTTTTACGTCTAAGAGGTTTTCTCTCTCATCTGTTAAGGGTATAGAAAACTGAGTTGCGATATTTATATTTTACTCTGTCATACTCGTCGGTACCTATTGTGCTTCGGAGCTAATCACACTGCAATCCGCTGTCACTTGAAAATAGACATGAAATGCTCGGATAATACTACCATTAAGCTGAAGCTAAAGGTTCCATAACTACACATGGAAGTTCTTCATGGTGAGAAAATCTAATTAACTAAGACTCCAACTGTGTACACATACCACGGATACCACATCATTCTACCACTTTAGATAGTATTATCTAATCACTCATCTAGACAAACATGATGCCAAAACGTTGGCACTGATCTAAGAGTTGAAAGGTCGAAGTAGAAGGGTTCAAAAATTGCATTATATGTATCATGTTTTCAATAGTTGTACACTCGAGATATCTCTAAAAACTATTGATGTAATTACAATGGGTTTAAGTCCCTATAAAAACCAGTCATTTTCTCGTCACCAAATTGATTGTTTTCGTATCGCTACCAATCACCTATTTCTTCTTCTTCTTCTTAATTGGCGTAGACACCGCTTACGCGATTATAGCCGAGTTAGCAACAGCGCGCCAGTCGTTTCTTCTTTTCGCTACGTGGCACCAATTGGATATTCCAAGCGAAGCCAGGTCCTTCTCCACTTGGTCCTTCCAACGGAGTAGAGGTCTTCCTCTTCCTCTGCTTCCCCCGGCGGGTATTGCGTCGAATACTTTCAGTGTTCGAGTATTTTCATCCATCCGGACAACATGACCTAGCCAGTGTAGCCGCTGTCTTTTAATTCGCTGAACTATGTCAATGTCGTCATCTCATCGTTCCATCGAATGCGATATTCGCCGTGGCCAATGCGCAAAGGACCATAAATCGTAGTCCTTATTTCGTTTGCCATGGTCGTCATCAAAAGGGGGGTCTCTCATCCGAGGCTGTTTTTTCTTGTTCATTGGTACTGATTTTTACGTGGCGGGTCCCAAACCCAGCGCACAACCCTATGTAGGGGATGTTTCGCCTTCTCACATTAGCTCGCCTTCGAACAGATGTTCTTAGGGTACCCAGCGGATACTTAGTCAAAGACCGGAAGTAGTGAGCTGCTTGAGCCATGTGTAAAAGAATCGTTTCTGGCCACTCCCAAGTGAATGGCGATCAGAGAACTTTCCTCACATGCGTGAACTTCTACACATGGCTCCACCCTCCTATTTATTAATGTTAAATGACAATATCTGAAGGATAGTTTCAGCAACTCTGAATACGTTGGCTCCAGTTTGTACCATGTCATTGAGCGATATTTAATGCAAGGTGAACTGAACTTCCTCAAATTTTTTATGATATGAATATATGTACATATGTAGTAAGTACTGAAAATGTTGATCCACTTTAAGCCAACTACACCTCTAACATATAATATACGAGTATACGTACATCCGGCTTTGCATACAAGTCATGTATTGAGATGCAATGTTTAATAACTTTCCCTACACGCCCATATTCCTGCGAGAGCCATAATTATCAACTTAAACAAATAAAAGTGTTTGAAAAATTCTTTGTTGAAATTAAAATCGATAAATCGCACGGTAACGGCGGGTCGGATGCGCTGCCAGCATTGACACGTGTACAATAACTGTACCCAACAGCACGCGTAAACGCATAATTATGCACTCATTGGCTTCGTGTGAAACCGGCTTTGGCTTGCTCCATGCAGGGGGTTATTGATTTAAGGTGTGTCACTTGCGCTTAAAATACACATTCAAATGTTGGGGAAGAATATTATGCCGGACATTAGCATTTAAAGCTGTTGTCTGCTTGTGTTAAAATGTGTGGCAATGTAAATGAACCAGTTTATAGTATCATATTTTGCTTGCTTCCCAACGATTGTATGTATTTCAGTACAAAGTTCGGTAATTAAATTATATTGGATATTTAGATGGTCGGGTAAATTTGTTTGAATGTTGTCTTCTTAAAACTCTTCACAAATTGGCGAAAGCTGAATTAGACCGCTGCTAGTTACTTTTTACAACAATGAAGCATCTTTTTAAATAACTCAAATTCACTTATTATAAGTGTCGACTGGGAGGACGAAAAAAGGCTAAACAGTTTCTAGTTCCTTTTTCCTAACAAATGGTTCTTAAACAAGTATTACATTGACTCTTCCAAGTGACTATAAATGAGCGAAAAAGAACAAGAGGGTTTCTATTTTATTTTTCCTTTAAAAGTTCTTTAAATTATTTCAAAGAAATAAGAAAAAATATACATTTAATTTTATTTCATATATCAGATCTACAGTGTTTTCATTCATGCATACGACTCGACCAAGCCGGCGGAGCCGCTATCTCTTAATTCGCAGAACTATGTTAATGTCTATATATATCTATATCTCGTACAGCTCATTGTTCCATCGACTGATGTATTCGCCGTTTCCAATGAGTAAAGGGCCATATTATATAGTACGTAGTAACACCTGTCGACAAGAGTTATTCTGCGTTGGATTTCGAGTCTGACGTTTTTGTTGGTGTTAATGATGGTTGCTGGAGAGGCCCTTGCCGTTCCTGTCAGAGCTTTTAGCATTGCTCAACGTCAGTTCACACAACCGTATTAATTTTGCGGGGATATCGAATTCATAGCGACATAATTGCAGCTCTTTTGAAATCGACAAAGAGGTATTGTGTGTCGATCTTTTTTTACAAGTCTTCTCTAAGATTTGGTGAATGGTTGATATCTGGTCGGTTGCTATTTTCTAGGCCTTAAAGCCACACTGATATGGTCCAATCAGTTTGTTGACGGTGGGCTTCAATCTTTCATACAGTACGCTCGATAGAACCTTATATGCGACGTTGAGGAGGCTTATCCCACGGTAGTTGGCGCAGAATGTGGGATTTTAATTTTTTGTGGATTAGGGAAAGCACTCTTAAATTCCAATCGTCGGGCTTGTTTTCGTCCGACCATATTCGACAAAGTAGCTGATGCATGCTTCTTATCAGTTCTTCGCTACCGTATTTGAATAGCTCGGCAGAACGTCTTCGCCATCGTCAACGATTGAGAAATCGGGATCACCATCTCCAGCTGTTATGCTTTTAATACCATTCAGAGAGCTGGAGAAGTGTTCCCTCCATAATTTCAGTATTCTCTGTGCAACAGTCACAACATCACCCATAGGGATTCTACAAAAAGTATGCTCCGATCATGAAAACTGCCGTTAGTAGCCGCATCTTTTCTTAGAATTTTCGAGTATTACACCTGTCGGCCGGCTTGTCATGCTCTTCGTACCCACCCATTTCGGGTTCTCCTATTTTTTTGCTGATTCAAGCGGAAATACTAGCTAGAAAAAGCATGGGGAGATTTAATAAATAACTACCAAATGCTACCTTATACACAGATGGCTATATGTCAGGTGGTATTGCTAGACTTGTCGCGGTCAAAAATTAATGCCAGCGTTATCTACAAATGTGGAAAACCTTTAAGCTAACTGGTAGTACACTTGTCCATAATTTGGGTTCTTGGTCACAGAACACAATAACTCAGAGTAGTTGGAAATATGCAACCAAATGCAAGATAACGAAATAGATATAGCCAATATTGGACAAAACAAGAACTAACAACTTTATAAATAGGTCCTGCAAAAGTATGCACAGATCTAAGGACGCCATAAAAAGCATTGATTGTTTTGAGAACATATGTTAAAAATGGCATACATCAATATGAATCAATATGCAGTAGGGAGTAAGGAAACATTTCTACACTCAGTCTGTGAGTGCCCAGCTCCATCACAAACCCGACCAAATTGCTTGAACACAACGATGGCACGAGATAGCAAGGTTTAAAGACTGCGCTCCTACCTAGTATATGCATACTTAGGTATTTGCCAAGAGAACACACCCTATTGCATATAAACAGTAAATAAAAAATATATTTTTTTATGGAAAACTTCAAGTAAATAAATACAGTTATCTTGTATAAAGAACTTTTGATAAGTTTTTAGTCATTTGATATTCGCAAAAACATCATAAAACCAAATATTAATAAACAGTGTAAAGTTTTTTTTATTAATTATGTAAACAAATGTCAAGAATTTTTGCTTCCATACAAAACATAAAGCTTCATATTTAATATAACTACTAAATAATATTATTTTCTTGCTGTTGCACAGACTTAATTACATTCAAACATGTAGTATATGAAATTGATAATAATATTCGCAGTAGGAGGTTAAATTAATTGATAACCCCCTGATCATTTCGCAAACAATATATATATATGTGTATATATTACATATATACATAGATGTATGTACATATATACGAAGAAAATAATCATTTTTTTTTTGTTTTTCTACAGCTGTCATGAGAAACCAAAAATATTATTAGAGTGTTCCAAAAATATTGTCAATGTTCTATATAAACAAATGCAATAAATTTCGATTCGATGGTTGGATTCGAAATGAATCTATAAACTTTTCGGATTTCGAAAGCATCAATTTCGTTTTTAAAAATCTCATATGTCGGCTTATTAGTTTGATTCTCTAGAACCATAGGTGGCGCTATTCTCTTAGAAAAATATAATGTAGGAAAGCATCTATGTACTTAAAATTGTTTTGAAATATGTATTGAAACTATCGATGAAATATCAAATGGAATGTATCTACTTTAGAAACCTGCAAAAGCACATTATCTTCCTTTGTCAAAAGTCAGCGGAACTACATCCTTTTACAAGCTGATTTTGAAAACTTCCCGAATAATTATGTTGTACATTCATATATTTCATAAGCTCTAAGCCTCAAATCAGAGTAAGTGCAACTACAACTACTACCAGCCCTTTATTCAGCTATTATTTTTAAGCTGAATAACAAAAAATCTGCCAATTTTGATGCGGAATTTCAACATTGGCTTCCAGTACTTTATTCAGCTACTAGTTTTTAAGCTGAATAAGTGCTTAATGCCAAAACAACTGAAAATCTTGATATGAAATTCAAACTTTCAGTTTAAGCACTTTATTCAGCTACTATTTTTTAAGCTGAATAAGTTCTTAATGCCAAAACATCCAACTTTGGCTTCCAGTACTGTCTGAGTACAGTTTTTTTGAGCTGAATAAGTGCTGAAAGTCAAAACATCTGAAAATCTTAATATTAATTTCAAACTTTCACTTTCAGTACTTTATTCAACTAAAATTTTTTAAGCTGAATAAGTGCTTAATGCCAAAACATCTGAAAATCTTAATACCAAGTTCAAACTTTCAGTTTCACCACTTTACTCAGCTACAATTTTTCAAGCTGAATATTTGCTGAGTATCAAAAGTTCCGATAATCTTCATAGTAAATTTAAACTTAAGCTTTCTGCACTTTATTCAGCTATTAGTTTTTAGGCTGAATATGTGTTGAATGTCAAAAAAATTTAAAGAACTTTAAATAAAGTACAACTTTCACTTTCAGCACTTTATTCAGCAACAATTTATAAAAGATCTGATAATATTGCTACGAAATTCCAACTTTGGCTTTCTGTACTGTATTCAGCTACTAATTTTTAAGCTTAATATGTGCTGAATGTCGAAAAATCCAAAAGACTTAATATAAAGTTCAAACTTTCACTTTCAGCACTTTATTCAGCAACAATTTATAAAAGATCTGATAATATTGCTACGAAATTCCAACTTTGGCTTTCTGCACTGTATTCAGCTACTAATTTTTAAGCTGAATGTCAAAAAATTCAAAAAGCTTAATATAAATTTCAAACTTTTGCTTTCTGCGCTATATTCAGCTACTAGTTTTTAAGGCTGAATGCCAAAAGATCTGAAAATCTCGATAGGGAATTCCAACATTGGCTTTCTGCACTTTATTCAGCTATTAGTTCTTAAGCTGAATAAATATTGAGAGCCGAAAACTCATAAAATTAAATTTTTTGACTTATTACTTATATATTTAATGTATATTATATATATATTGCATGTATATTTTTAAATTAAATTTAATGGAGTGTCAGAGTTTTGCTTTAACCAAAGCTCCTTCAATTTAATTTAAAGTAATGAATCTTCTTCTTTTGATTGTACATTATCTATCACTTCAAAAATATGTGCTACCTATCTGTCTGTCCATTTATTTATTTTGTTTGAATAAAAACGCCAACATTACTGGATGTCATAAGTAATAAATAGGATGTGTTTGTATTTCATAAAGATTTAACTAGAATGATTTGGTATAGATAGACTGCATTGCTGGGTGCCGGATTCGAGTCCATTGATTGGAAATGATTGATTCATCGAAGCTTGAGGTATCAACTGAATATTAAAACTTGAACTCAAAATGAAAAATATACTTCTAAATGTTAGAAATATAGTCTACTACAAGTATTACGAGATAATTTAATTATGACATTGACACAAGCTTTTGCGAAACTCGGCACATTAAAAAACGTGAATGGGATGGAAACGTGACCGAAAAACTTACAATTTTGTTATTTCAGTAAAAAGAATTTCAAAGAAGAAACACTGATTAACTATTTTTTAGTATATACAATACCGTTACAATATATAGAAATATTTACATGCTATTATGTAATAAATTTATTAAAAATTTAATGTACTTACATACTTTGTCAGTTCACAAAATCAATGAGACGCTCTCGTCATTGACCCCACTGAACGCACTGATTGCTGTTGACTTTTGCCACAGATGCTTTTGTTGACTTTGTTGTTATAGTATTTTTTGTTGTTTTTTATTATTTGAGTGTTTTTATTTATTTTTATTTTTTATTTACGCTTGCTGACGTATATTGAGTAGTAGTATCTGCTGTTGATAAATCTATGCCCACAACTGACTTAACAAACAGCAAAAATTAAACGAGACCGGCGATTTTGAAGACGCGCAAATTTAAGAAAAAAGTAAGAAAAACATGAAAACGTGATATCCAAGGTAGTAAACTGAGCGCAGTACAAAAAATATTTCAAAGTTTAAACAAACGTACTTTTATTTTATCAAGATTACTACAAACATTTGGTAATGATATTATATAAGAAGAAGAATGATATTATATATTTTTCTTTCTGAAAATTTAAAGCATTAAAAATATTTTCGTTTTCAAAAAAAAAATAATAATTAATGAACTATGAACATAAAAAAATATTTGTTTACAAAGAAAAATTTTTAATAAAATAATAAATAAAAATAAAAGTATTTTCGTGCTAAAAAAGTTTAGCAAAAAGTTTGAAAAATTAAAATAAACTTAATTTTATTTAAAAAAAAATTAACAAAAAACACACATTAAAACTGAAAATACAAGAAATTTTAAACCAATCTAAATGTTTTAATAAAAATAAAAAATATTAAACTATTTCAGTAAAATTTAAATAACCAACAAATTATTACAAAATTGAAAAATAAAAAAATATTTCGGAAAAATTTAAATAACCAAAAAATTATGAGAAATTTTAAAAATAAAAAAATATTTCAAAAAAATTTAAATTAAAAGCAAGTTTTTTAAATACTCTTATTAAAAGTATATCTAAAAATTATAAAAAAAATATTTTTGTTTTAAACAAGTAACAAAAATAAATAAAAATTTGTGTTTAGAAATAAAATAAGATTAAAGTAAGTTTGTTTTAAAAAATTGTATTAAAAACACATTTAATTTTTTTAACAAATTTTGACAAAAAGTTTTCAAAAGAAAATAAAAATACTTTTTATTCAAAATATACATACATACATATGTACATTGTAAGTAACAATAAAATTTCAATATTAATATTTTCATTAAAAATATGAATGAAAATAAAAAATGTATCTAAAAGAATAAAATATTTAATATAACTAATTTTGTTTTAAAAAGTTGGGAAATGAATATCAAAATATTTTGCTTATAAAAAATTTTAACCAAAAAATTAAAATTAAAGATAAAAAATATGTTATACAAATTATTTTAAAATTTATTTTAGAAATATTTGTGTTTTAAAATATTAAAAAGAAATAAAGGATATTTCAATAAAATTTTAATAAAAAAAAATCACTTTAAATACTTTTAAATATGTATAAAACTGTTAATAAAAATATTTTTGTTTTAAACAAATTTAACAAAAAACAAAACGAAAATAAAAATTAATGAAAAAAGGTGTTTAAATATAAAATAAAATAAGATAACAATAATTTTGTTTTAAAAATTTGTTTTAAAAATATTTCTTTTCGTTTTTACAAATTTTAACAAAAAATGTTAAAAGAAAAGAAAAAATTTTAAAATAAATAAAATTATTGCGTTTAAAAAAAAATAAAATAAAACAAGATACTAATAAGTTTATTTTAAAAATTTGTATGAAAAATACTTTTGTTTTTGTTTTAATAAATTTTAACAAAAAATTTAGAAATTAAGATTTTTTATTCGAAATATACAAACATATGTATCTACATACATATATACATACATACATACATATAAAATTTAAAAATTAATATTTTCGATGTCATATACATATTTTCACAAAAAAATGTAGAAATGAAAATAAAAAAGTTTTTTCTAACAAACTTTGACAAAAAAAATTTAAGAACTACTTTAAATTTATTTTAGTTTACAAAATTGTTACAAAAAGATTTCAAATAAAAAAATATTTTTGTTTCAAAAGAATTTAAAAAAAGAAAGTATAAACATTTTTGTTTTAAGCTTAAGAACACTTGGATTGCTTATTTATTGAGCGGAAATATGGCACTTAAGTATGTATGTATGTACATACAGTATATATTTACATATGTACATATGTCACATGCATACATATGTATGTACAGTGTCTGCAATTTTAACAAAAAAATTAAAAAACATAAATAAAATAAAATTATTTTTGTTTTAAAAATTTTAACAAAATATTTTAATAATTGAAAATAAAATAATTTTTGTTTTGAAAAATTCAACAAACAAACTTTAAGTGAAATAAAATTATTTTCGTAAAGAAAAAATATTGAATTTTTTTTTTTTTTTTGGGACGGTATACTAAAGCCGACCCGATTATATTTTATTTTTCAATTGAAAACAAGAATATTTTTAATTTGAGAATTAAAAAAACTTAAATCGCATATTTAGAGAGGAAATATGACACTTAAGTATGTACATACATATGTACATAGTATATGTATTGTGTACGCACAAGCTTTAATTTATGCCTGCTATATATGTATGTATGCACATACATTAGTATGCCACAAGTAGAATTTCGCACTTTAAACCCAACAACGCATGTTACAAAAAGAGAAAAGTAGCAAAATATTGCAGCTGCGTAGTTTTTATAAAATTGTTGTTCGTATTTTATGTTATTTTTTTCAACTTTTAATGACACTTATGTATGGGCTTATAAGTGCGTACACAAGCACTTGCGTTTTTTGTTGCTTCTCGCCTTTTCAACTGCAGTTATTGTTGTAAGGATAATGACACTTGCACACCCACTTTGACTTACATACGTGTATATACATAAGTATGTATACGCACATATGTATGTAACTATTTACAAGCCAAACATATTTTTGGCAACAACACAGCGCACTTACACTTTAGTTGTTGGCACGTACGTCACTTCAACTCAAGACAGCTTTCTTTAAACATCAACAATTATTTTCGTTTTCAATTTACAAAGTTTTCGCACACACAACGGTTAATATGTAACAGTAAAAATTCATAATTTCTCAACAAATTTTATTATTTCACTGCGATTATTTCCGTTTCGTTGAGCAGACGTGTTTCACGTTTCGCTTTTCAGGCACAACTGTCAATTTTTCGTTTTCATTTGCCGTTAAACTCGTCCAGTTGCCACACAAAGCACTCGTTACTGTGCGCACGTCGAACATTTTCGGATTTTCCACTACACTTTCGTGTGCTCTTATTAAATGTATGTATTTTTGTTGTTGCTCCAAGCTGTAAGTGAGCGTCACTGCTGCTGTTGTTTGTGGTGGCTTATGCTGTGGGCATGGAGTCCACGCTGTGAGCGCCAACAATTTGTATTTGCTGTTGTTGTTATTTGTAAAGCATTGCGCAGTTCTCGCTTATCAACTGCAAATCGCTTGAAACAGTGTGCGGGTAGTGGAAAGGGGGGTACAATTTTCAAATTCCCTCTATGTTTGTGATTTTTGCTCCATGTTCTCTCAGCGTTTGCGGCAAATGACATTTCGTACTCGTTACTCTCTTTGTGGCTCCACTGCAAGTTAGCTGCCAATTTGGAAACTGTTGCGGTTATATGTATATACAGGTCGCATATAGTCGGCGTTTTAATCGTTAAATTTAAATAATTTAAAATATTTTTTTGAAAGCTTTAGCTAAATCTTTGATTGAGCTGTTTATATCTTGAACAGCGTTGGTTTGTAACACCTAGAAGGCAACGTCGGAGACCCTATAAATTATATATAGATATAAATGATTAGCATGACGAACTGAGTGGACATAGCAAAGTTTGTCTCTATATACGCGAACTAGTCATTTTCTCCTCAGGATTTTGCTCATTTGTTCGAACCGCCGATATAAGACCACTATAGCATTTAGCTGTCATATAAACTGAACGATATCAATCAAGTTAGTTTTTGTGTTTCATCTATTTGGCGATACAGTTTCTCACAAAAGACTCTTCAGGTTTACTTGTTACTTGGATCGATATATAGATAGAAACGGCTTGCACCATCACTTAAGGTCTATTGTGCCCTCCCTGTCGCAACAAATCACATAGAGCAAACAGACTGATTAAAAATTGCTGTATCCTGCTGTGAGCTATCGAGGCAAAGTACTAGGGAGTTTTTGGCTCCATGTCATAGAACCGACAGTTTGCATAAGAGGTTACAACCATATTGGATAGGTCCTGCTTGCGCCTGGAATTTCCAGTGTAAAAAGCCCCAATTAGCTGGAATTTGTCTATCGAGAGATTGGCTGCTTTTTTAAATTTTGTAAGATTGTAACCATAACAATCGCGCCATTAGTTTTGCTTTTTCCTGGTTGGACAAAAAAGCGAAGCGAATTGTACCCGCGACTTGGCCCCCGCGTCACTGTTGACAACAATCATTGTGCTTTACGTGAGTACCTACCGACGACGGCCTTACCTCACGGTACTTTCTTTGAAGCACATATGTGATCAAAACAATGCTTGATCAGCGCCTCATAGTATAAATGCATTTTGCACTTATTTTTTGGTTCCAATTGTTCTATGTAGGTGGATAGGGACACCTTTTCCACCTTGTGTCGGGTATGAGGCCTATCTAAAACCTCTGCCGTACTTTGGGTCCGGCACCCGGCCGCGTTGCGACTCCATACTGGATTGAATTTTTCAACCCTATCTGACTTTAGGTTTAAACCACAGCCACCACGAATACCCACAAAGGGCCAAACGCAAAGAGCAGATTGGAGTATACTCCAAGGACTAACTGCTCCACGTGGTACCAGTAAAGTCTATGTTAAGACCTTCTAGCTTTTGCTACTACCAGTTGAGCGCCCACATCTCAATGACTGGTGACATTTGTCGCTAGAACTTCAAACGTCTTTTTATTAGGAATTTCATTTAAAGTCTATAATATCATTTCAAGATGAGTATTGTAGCACTTTTTCTGACATAGACTATACTGATATTTCAAGGCAAGCCCAGAAAGAAAGACATATTGCATATGGATTTTAGTCGCCTCTTACGACAGGCATACTTTACCGCGAGCAAATTCCCGCTGGGGAACGTCACTGTTGACAGCCATAACTTCGAAGTCGTACATGATTTGGTCTATATTGGAACCAGCATTAACACAAACATGTGATGAGTCGGCGTTACGAATTGGCCACGACGAATATCGCATTCGATGGCTCGATGAGTTGTACGAGATGTACGATGCCATTGACACAGTTATTAAGAGACGGCGACTATGCTGCCTAAGTCATGTCGTTCGAATGGAAGAGAACACTCCAGCTTGAAGTAGTATCCGCCGGGGGAAGCAGAGGAAGAGAAAGACCTTCTCTCCGCTGGAAAGACCAGGCGGAGAAGGACCTAGCTACACTTGGCATTTGAAAATATTATTTCCGTAGTTTTAAAGAAAATTAAATTGATTACAACTTTCTTATATCTTTGTACAGGAGCGATTAAAGTTGATTGTCATTTACACAACCCTAAAAACTTCTCGGTTCGGACGACAACAATATACTAGTTGCCAATTGGATTTTCTCGGTTATCTGAAATTTGTTTACGGTGAACATCTGGTCAATTGCAGACTATTGGCCCTACTGAGGATTCGGCAGTTTTAACAACGTTTTAATTCAGAGGATCTCTGAAAACTGCATTTAAAAGCAAGCAATAAAATCTTTTTACAAAAACAGACGTCAAGTTTTCGGAGCTAATTTATTTTTTTGTTCAACATTAGATGCTTTCTTCAGGTACATATGGTATTTGATGATATTAATCATTCATTTATTTCTCTTAGCTTCAATTTTATATATTTTATATTCGTGAAACTCTTTCTATCACTTCACAAATCACGATACATCATCAAGTGTTGAAAAAATTATTGTTTATATGGAAGTACATACATTTGTATGTTTATGTGTGTTAAATGTATTGAATTTATAACTGTATTGTTATAACGGGTGATCCAAGTAGAGGTTATTTTTGTTCAGTTTTGTTTGGCATGGAAAGACTTAATTACGAAAATTCACACTCTGCAAAGAATGTGTTTCGCGCGCTTCTCTAAACTTGTGGTCAACATAATAGGTCTCTGAGCGTACTATTCGCAACACCATCACCCATCTTGAGACGCAGTGCAGAGAATATAGCAGCCGTAGCTGAGAGTGTGCACGAAGACAGTGGAGAGTCGATTCGGCGTCGTTCGCAGAAACTCAGACTGATGTATGGAACGACTTGGCGCATTTTATGTCGATATCTTAAATTTGAAGCGTACATAATACAGCTTGTGCAAAAATTGAAGCCACCGTCCCAAGCGACATCACTTCGCTCTATGAGCTCTTGAAAAATTCCAAGAAAATCCGACATTTTTGAGCATAATTTTGTTCAGCGATGACGTCCATTTCTGGCTCAATGGGTATGTAAGCAAACATGTAATGTCAGTAATTTAAATACAAAGATCTCAGAACTCTTAATTATGTTCCGTTTTGAAAACTTTGAAGAGTGAAGGTTTGTCAATTTAATCAGGTAACTGTACTGTCTGATTGCCCAGGGACTTAACATTTCAAAAAGTCACATGGAGTTAAAAAAACTAAAAAGATAATTGTTGTTAATAGAACAGAATAGTTCGTTATTCTTTCCGATGGTCAGTCGCAAGGGTGGCTTCTTCGAACTTAATAGACTCTACCAGAGGCGGAGAAGTAGTTTTGACGAGCTAGTAGTGTAGAAACTAAAAATAGGACTTGACTGGTTATAAATAAACTGACTGAAATCTTGACGATATTCACACCTAAAGTTCATCAAAGATTCTCTTATGGACGAATATCTCATTGAAAATAAAGACATAGCTGACCGTGTCCAAGGGATACCAGAATGCCACAAATGCCGGTTTGATTTTTGTTAAGAATGGTAGTTATTACTAAGCCCTGCAGAAGTGGTTTGATAGTAATGGGAGGAAAAGTGCCAAGACGGTTAGCCACGGAGGTAAACCATGTACTATCTGTGCGCCAATGACCCGTACTATTTCGAGAACAAAATTCTCTTCGAAAAAGATTTAAAATGTGTCCTCCTCAATACCGGGGACTGTTCAACTTCAACATCTCGAAACCACATTCACCAAAGAAAATATTCATCGCCTCATACGCAGATGATTGTATGATATTGATACCAGGCAACGGAATTGACGGAAACCACTAACTTCTGGCACGCAATCGACTGGCCGGTGTTAACCTTCACTGACTCCCTCTCAGTGAATAGCATACTTGCAGTTAATCCACCATCCATTGCAGACGACGAGCTCAAGTTGGCTTGCGATGCCAGACTGATCAGTGCATTCTTCACCTACACACCTGATCATTCACTTTGAACTCCGAATTACCAAACATCTATGTATTTGTATCCGTCTGACTCTAACCACCGCTTCACATGCTCTGTGAATCCCATTCACTCTTCTCCCATTCCCATGTAGAACAGGTGTTTCTTGAATCGCACTACAGATGTGACTAGTGCCCACTTTCTCCTCCATGCGTAGCAACTCTTTCATGGTGTGGGAACCCACCGCAATTCAGGGTTCCTGTCAGTCGGCCAGCTCGTTGCCA
This sequence comes from Bactrocera tryoni, assembly GCF_016617805.1. Lineage (NCBI taxonomy): Eukaryota > Metazoa > Arthropoda > Insecta > Diptera > Tephritidae > Bactrocera > Bactrocera tryoni. The sequence continues at coordinate 66,921,540 of NC_052502.1, read as the reverse complement.
GCTACGCCTTTGTACCGTGGCACCCTAATCAGATGTACTGCAACTGATAGGCTGTTCAGTTTCCTATTAACTTCTCCACGAATAGCGTACCGCTCACTGACTTTTAGCAAAAGCCTCTGCTTGAAAAAATCTCCGAAAAAAATTTTAGTGTGCGGTCCTACAATACTAGCACCAATACCTTTCGATGTTTTCGAGCCGTCAGCGAGCCACTAAATTGTGCTGCCTCTCAGTAGTAGATCAAGGTCAAGGAATCGCTACAGTCAACCTTAATGTCGAGAGTAACTTTTTTTGTGAAATTTACCGTTTTTGTAACGCTGTCTCTTGGAAGAAGAGCCATTGGTGTATCTTCACCTAAGACCGCCATTTGTTGAGATGAAATTATCTTCTCTTTCCCATATCCCTCTACCACCATGAGTAGCATAGTATACTTCGTTGTCTCATTAATTACTATAAAAAGCGGTGTGAGCTGCAGCATGACTTCAAGTGTCGCGCTTGGGCAAGTGCACATTTCCCCAGAGGCCTTATGATCCGACCACGAAACACCACGTTTCCTGGGCCTACCATTAGATGATTTTGATGACAATAGACGTGCGCCTTGCCACCTAAACAGGGTCGAGATCACCGCTACAACAACAGCAAAGGGTCGTGAAATTATCTTCTTCTTCTTTATTGCCATAGACACCGCTTACGCGCTTATAGCCAAGTTAACAAGAGCAGGCCAGTCGTTTCTCCTTTTCGCTACGTGGCGCCAATTGGATATTCCAAGCGAAGCCAGGTCCTTCTTCACTTGGTCCTTCCAACGGAGTGGAGGACTTCCTCTTCCTTTGCTTCCCCCGGCAGGTACTGTATCGAATACTTTCAGAGTTGGAGTGATGTCGTCCATTCGGACAACATGACCTAGCCAGCGTAGCCGCTGTCTTTTAATTCGCTGAACTATGTCAATGTCGTCATATATCTCATACAGCTCATCGTTCCATCGAATGTGATATTCGTCGTGACCAACGCGAAAGGGACCATAAGTCTTTCGCAGAACTTTTCTCTCAAAAACTCGCAACGTCGACTCATCAGCTGTTGTCATCGTCCAAGACTCTGCACCATATAACAGGACGTGAATTATGAGTGACTGATAGAGTTTGGTTTTTGTTCGTCGAGAGAGGACTTCACTTCTCAATTGCCTACTCAGTCCGTAGTTGCACCTGTTGGCAAGAGTTATCCTGCGTTGGATTTCCAGGCTGACATTGTTGGTGGTGTTTACACTGGTTCCAAGATAGACGAAATTATCCACAACTTCAAAGTTATGACTGTCAACAGTGACGTCCCCCTGCGGGTACGGGGGGACCCCTCCGGGTTCGAGAGGAAACCGAATTTACCCGCGGTAAGGCATGCCTGTCGTAAGAGGCGACTAAGATCCTGGCCACCAGTCCAGGGCTGTATGGAAGCTCAACTGGTCGTAGCTTCGACTACAAGGTCAATACCAAAGGCTTTAACCTGGTACCACGGGGAGCAGTAGCCCCTGGAGTTCGCTCCAGTCTGCTCATTGGGTTTGGCCCTTTGTGGAGATTGGTGGCTGTGGTTAAAACTCAAATCGCGGGAAGAACTGACTTTGTCAGTCGAATGTGGAGTTGCATTGCAACCGGGTGCCGGACCCAAAGTACGGCAGAGGTTTTAGATGGGCCTCGAGCCCTACCAAGGTGGTTAGTGTGTCCATGCCACACTGCCGATTGGTACTGAAAATCGTTACCCAGTTTTCAGGGCGCTGATCGACGCATTGTATTGATCCGTTGTGCTTTTGAGCACCGTGGAGTTAAGCTGTCGCCAGCAGGATCCCACGTTAAACACTATCAGACGTTGTCAACAGTGACGTGAGAGCCAAGTCGCAAGTGCGACGACTGTTTGTTTGATGACAGGAGATATTTCGTCTTGTCTTCGTTCACCGCCAGACCCATTTGCTTTGCTTCCTTGCCCAATCTGGAGAAAGCAGAACTAACGGCGCGGGTGTTGAGGCCGATGGATCACCATTCCGAAAACAGAAGTGGATTTTACAGTAGTCATGCATATATTTATAATCATAGGTTTCTCAAATTTGTTTACCAAATAAATATTTTTTGTTATTTTATGTGCGTATTAATAATTCAAACGCTTCCGTCAGACACGCAGAAAAATATATTTTATGTTAGTTATAAATCGTAGCACCTTCTCGCTACAATAACAACAAATTAGTTCGTATTTTGGTTTTAATTCAATTTATTGCAATAAATAAAATATACACTTATTGCCAATAATTTCTACTTATTACTAAGTTATTAATGAAATCACAATATATTAGTTTTCTTTTTTTGCTTTTTTTTTTTTTTTTTTAATTACAACGCATTTACAATACTACAAAATATTTGCACAAATTTAGGAAATTAAATGTAATTCACTCACAATATTGGTATGTATGTATGTAAGCATCTACGCGCTTATTTACGAACGCAGAACGCGGCGTGGCGCACGCACTCACTATTTCGCGCAACTTATTTGATTTATTCAGACATTACTTAGTCAAAGCAATGGAATTCATTTCCGCGGATCAATAATTTTAAACAAAAAATATTTTCGATTTTCATATACTTAATTTGTATTTTTCTTTACAAGAAAAAATCTAACTTATTTTAGTTTAAGTGTAGTTTTACTGCTTGACTATGATTGAGAGTAAATTAATTTTTTTTTTTTGCTTTTGTTTACATGAGTTGGACACCACCACGCACTTTGACGTTTTACTAATTACATTACTTGACACCAAATACAATAGGACCAAATTTATATGCAGGTCATTTGGTCAAAAATCGTAGCTATAAATTAAAGCAATTTCGCGCTGATAACTTTAAATTGTTTGCGCAATATTCATAATTGCCATACTTGTATAACTGCCATTATAAAAGCTAAATCACTTGCAGGCAAGTACATGTTTAATACAAATTTGCATCGCTTACATAGCGGCGCGCTCCAATGCCGTCAGCTGATGCCCCAAGCGTTCCTCCTTGGCCTTACGCTCGGCACTGACTTTCTTCGAATGCGTGTAGTTATTTAGAAATGTTTGCACATCGATTTTACCATTCAGAAATTGCTCTACGTGTCGATCACATTCGCTGTCCGCATTTGAGGCGGCAATTTGTAGCAATTCCTATAGGGTAAGTAAGCATATGTATGTATATGTATAGTAAGAGTTGTGTGGTTATGTAATATCGGAATATTTGATATACATAAGTATGTATAAAAATCAATAAAAATTAATAGTAAAATAAAAAATACATAAAAACACAAGAAAAAAATAATAAAAAAAAATAAAATAATAAAAAAAAAAAAAATAATAAAAAATAAAAATAAAAAATAAAAAAAATAAAATAATAAAAATAAAAAATAAAAAAATAAAATAAAAAAAAAAATAAAATAATAAAAATAAAATAATAAAACAAAAAATAAAAAAATTTTTAAAAAAAAAATAAAAAAATAAAAAAAAAAAAAAAAAAATAAAAAAAAAAATAAAAATAAAAAAAAAAAAATAAAAAAAAAATAAATAAATAATAACAAAAGAAAAAGAAAAAAACAATTAATACAAAGAAAAACGTAATTTCGGTGCACCGAAGAATTAAAAAAAATGGTATACAAGAACTTGATTTTGATCGGTAACTTTATAGGCAGCTATAAGATATAATGGTCCGATCCGAACATTTTTGTCGGCGAATATACCGTTGTTTCAGATGTTAATGGACGCTGAACTTTCTGAAGATATCTTGTAAAATAAAAATTTTGTTTTTGCCAGTTCGGCTGGCAGCTATGTATATGTTTTTTGGTTCGACTTGAATAATGTGTTCGGAGATTGCACCGTTGCCTTGGAAAATAATCCATACAAAATTTCATGATGACATTTCGTCAAATAAAAAAGTTCTTTATACAAAAAATTGCTGTCGATCGTTCAGATTGTATGACAGCTACATACATATATATTATTGACGTCCAATATCGGCGGCTCCGAGAAACGAACAGCCTCTTGGAGAGAAAAGAATTTTTACAAAATTTCAGATTGATATCTCAAAAACTGAGGGAATAATTCGCATATATACAAACAAACCGACTGATATGCCTAAATCGACCTAGCTCGTTACGCTGATCATTTATTTGTATACTTTAAAGCGCCTCAGTTGTTTCTTTCTGGGTTTTGCAAACTTCCGCGGTAAAATAAATATGGTATTCAGGGTATACGAAAAATAACAATTATTTACGCGTATGTGTTGCGGTGCGTATTCCTCTGACTTCTTTAAGTACTTCTTGTTCAGTTGATCACACTTTTCACCGAGATTTTTAAGCGCTGTAACATCGTCACTTAGTTTTCGTTTTAATTCGACCAAATGCGTTTCTTTAGATTCATTCTCACCTACAAATACGAAATTGAAAAAACATTATAATTATAATTTGAATAAAAAATATCTCGTACGCACGTGATATTATCTCCACTTGATTGATCATCGAGTCAAGTTCTTCGTTCAAATGCTGCACCACAGACATCTCTTCAATGAAATCATCGAAAAATTGCGGATCACTGTCGAGCTGCTTCAATTCATCTAGCGACAATGTAGATAGGTTTGGCAAACTGCTTTCATTGAGTTTACATGATTTTGACGAATCCAATGGTGAATTCTCGTTACTGCTATCTAATGATTTTGCGGCAATTGATGTTGGCGTAGCAGCGGCGTTGGCGTTGACCGCGCGCGTTGGTATATTAATGGGGCTACCGGAATTTACAATGGGTGGTGGAAAGCGCTCGAATTCGCGTATAATGGCCTGCACAACGCGGCCCAGATCAGAATGTGGAGAGTACTGTAAAGAAAGAAAAACAATGTATATTATATTATGTTGCTGATGCGTATATAAGCCTGGACATCCGGGCCAATAAATCTTATGGCTATGAACTGTGTAACCCTTTACGCAAATGTAGAGATACCTTACCGTTTTTCTGTACACCATGGCATCATATAAGGTTCTAAAAGTGCAAATGCCGGTAATAACAACAAAAACAAATGAAAATCTGCACGTGAAAAAAACGTCTAATACATGTATGGTTAATCCAGCATCATGCATGTTTAATATTATAATACTTGCAAATACATATATACACATTTGCACATATTTCTATATGTATGAGTATTGGCTTCTTATCCTTGATAGTCGCATGAGTGTGCGCGCATGGAACCTTGAATGCGTACATAAACAGGCAAAATATTTCTGCTGAAAAATCGTTAATATGAAGGTCAAACAACTGTCAATCAGTTTTATGGAAACAAACAGCAACTGTTAATTATTTCCAGTGCATCCTTGACCGCTACTTTTAGATTTGAAATAGAGGTCATGGCTTCATATGAAAAAGGGTCCTTCAAACTCTAAGCACACCGAATACTTACATTGAGTAATCCAGGTGCCGTTTCAACTTCACCCGTCGCCGCATTAACCCAATGATGCTGTACAGTTGGTGATATAACTATTTTAGGTCGCTCATTGGGAAAATTCACACCGAGTTGAACTGTAAGTACTAATGTACGTCCACTAGTTTCGAAATGTATACAATACTCTTCTTGTTCTGTCACTTCGACAACACTGTAAAGCAAATATTTTATAAAATATGTTAATTAAATCAATAGACATAAAGAAGTATAAATTTATAACTCACTTGTCGTTGAATACTTTAAGTGTATCTATTTGGCGTTTGCGAAAATCCAAATTTTTACATTGTGTTTGCTGTTGCTGTGCGGTTTGCTGCCGCGGAAGCATTTTCATATGCAAATTTACTCTGGCCTTAGCTTAGTTACAGCTTCTTTACTCTTGTGGTTACTAACCGCCAACTTTTCTTTATTTCTACTCAAGTATTTATTTTAAACTTTTATTGTTATACACATAACAAAATAATAATTTTACGTTTTCCTTAAGTTATTTATTGCTCTCTGACTGGAAAGTTGTCTGGATAAATAGATTTTATCTTTCACTCTTTTATTATTAATAAATTTCCAATATTTAGTTATATATGCTTATTATAATTGAGCTTAGTAGCTGTGGAAATTATTGTATTGGAAACACTTGTTAAATTTCTGTCTCTAAATTATATGAAATTATATATTGTATTTTATTTTTGTGGTTAGATTAACAATTTTGCAAATAAATCAAAAATTGATAAATGTATAATAAGAGAACTGCTGGAGAATAATTCCAATTACCACAATAAACAAAAAACGTATGACGACGTAAATTAAAAACAATGTTGCCATATCAGATGCCTATTAAAGGGAATGAAAAATGCGCAAGGATATGCTAGTGTTGGTAAAATGGAAGGGTTTGCAAGGTTTTCAATCTGTACCCAGCAATCATCCCAGAATTAGAACAGATATCGTTTAAGCATGTACTATAATACTTTTACTATAAAACACTAATAAAAAAATCTTTAAGTAATAGCAGAAACAGCGAATTTCGTCCCTCCCTTCCTTAGGTTGCAGTTATAAATGAAAATATAAACAGGAAAACTTAAAATATCTACATATATAGAAAGAAGATACTACTATAACGCTTTAAAATGTTTGAAAGTACACTCGATTTATAAGAAAAAACGTTCCAACATTACATACTTAAATAATCACTTTACGTTTGTTGGGTTACATGTCAATATGTTTGATAGCATCAGCTGATTTGAACGAGTTCCTTAAATTTATTTGTCGATTTCCAATTTGAGGTAACAGAAGTAAATAAGGAAACATTACCCAAAGTGAATATTTTTTAATAAAATTAAAATATTAATCTTTTAAGCAATGGCACTCTTTGAGTTGAAATGGCTGAGGCGTTGGGTACGAAGGCATACAACCCCCATACCGGAGGATAGTGCACAATTGTGGAAAAGACGTCTAAGTATTGGTTATGCGCTACTCGCATGGAATGCTTTTGGGTTTGTCTGCTACATGGTTTATACCGGACGAAATGATTGGGCAAAATATTATGGTTATAAGAGTGAAGAGGAAGCTAAATTAACACCCGCTCAACAATACGCAACACAATTGAACGTTAATAAAGGAAAAATTATACGTTTCTCAGGATTTAACCGTGTCGGCGAGACGGAATTCGATAATACAAGTGAAAAAGTTGAATAATTAAATTTTTTAATGAAAACCGTAAAGTTATCATGAAATAATATATAAGTTAAAAAAACATGAAAACCTATCTACATATATTTTATTTTGACAATCAAAGCAGTGAACAGCTGTGGCATATTCTTTCGTAACAGAGTTGCTTCTGTTTATTATATTTGGCAATAAAGTTAATAAATATTCAGGAAATTATTTAATTGCATAAAAATTTTGGGAAGTTTGAATAAAAGTATGGTAAATGTATTATAAATAAATTATGAATTTTATTTTATATATGTATATTGTTGAATTGTTAATATGCCATATGTACAATAAATTTACTTTGCATTTAATTTTTGTTGGAACGGCAAGTTGGCATTGTGAAAACAACAGCTAACTTCGGCAGCTTGGCATTTGTCATTTATACATACATAAAAACGGCGGGCAACATTTTCAGTGTAATAAAAATTTACATCATTTTATATTATTTATATTTTAAATTTAAAGTTAAATGTAAGCATGAAGTGCGAATTGTGCGGTTCAAGTCGTCGTGACAGTATTAAATACGGCGAATTTCTGAAAAAAAAGGGAAAAGGCGTGCATACTAATTGCTTGGTTAGTATAAGCCCGATTATATGCATGCAAAATCTAACTAATTGCTGTTGATTCAAATATTTTGATTTTGTTCAATTATTTTTCTGTAATCAATTTCTATTTCACTACTTTAGTATTTATCTTCTGCCATTACACAAAATGGTAAAGATGATGAGGGAATTTTGGGATTTCTACCAAAAGATATTGCGGCAGAGAAAAAACGAGTATCAACTGTTGTAAGTAACACAAAATCTGTTTAATCCTTAAACAATAATATATTATTTCTATATTCAGCGATGCTGTTATTGCGGAGAAGTGATGGCCAACATAGGATGTTGTGCAAGGCGCTGTCACTTAAATTTTCACATGATTTGTGGCATAGAAAATGGGGCCATGAATCAATTTATTCATAGTTTTCGTTCTTTCTGCCATAGACATGTACGCAAAGTTAATTATCGCCCAAAAAAAGACGATGAGTGCTGTATATGCTTTGAAAAAATCTTCAATGAAAGCACTCGCTTCAGTGCAGTCAATATGATACGTGCACCATGTTGTCGGAATGGTTGGTTTCACAAATACTGTCTACAACAATTTGCTAAAAATGCAGGATATTTTTTTAAATGTCCGCTTTGCAATGATAATACAAATTTTAAACAGAATATGTCGCTGAGTGGCATTTTCGTGCAAAACAAGTAGGTGCCCGTTTCTTTACTTTATGCTAGCTTAGAAATATATATAAAACACTATTTTTTGTTTTTAGAGATGCCGAGTGGGAGATGGTTCCCAATGCGTATGCCGAATTGCTTGAGCGTCCCAGTGTATGTGCGGCCGAAACCTGTCATAACAGAAAGGGACGCGCTCAAGCGCAAACCACAAATAATCCATTCATCTATTGTGTAACATGCGGTTCTGTAGCAATGCACCTTCATTGCACGCCACAACGCAGCCACACATTTGAATGTGACAATTGTAAAAGTATACTGCATGCTAACAGTGGCCTTGAGACTATGGAGGCACAGCAACAGTTTATAGAACTAGCGAATGCTGATGATGCAGATATAATTGAAGATGAAAATTCAGATATAGATGTGTGTGGCATTATTAGTGAGGAAGAAGTTGACAATGAAATAATTCAACGACCATATATTAAAAATGAAAATTCAACACAAATAATGGAACTAGGTGACAGTTTGAATTACTCTGATGACACTACGTTTGAATGCCAAATGCAACTTGCTTATTTGTGCAGCGATGATGAAAGACAAGTTAATGCTGTTGAAGAGCAAGAAAATGTCATTAATATGCAGAACGCAGTCGAACAGAAAGGTACTTTTAATTATTTCTATTAGCGTATAAAAAAAATAAATGTAATTTTTTAGTGCTTGATGTTAATGCAACAATTGTCGACGCAGCCATAAATAGTGCAGAAAGCCAGGACAGCGAAGAAAATTATGCTTTAAATATTTCATGTGTTGCACAACGTACACGACGGAAATCTGTTGCGACGTATCTACCCACGTTAGAGGGTCAAGTAGATGAGGATAATAAATCCACAGCCTCATATAAGTCCTCCGAATGTTGTCAAGTATTTGAGTATGATGACGGTAATGACGCAGCTGACGATAATACGAAGAACCATGTGTGTAGCACAGAACTAACGAATGAGAAAATAGCAAGTCCTTTAGATATAAGCTGTATAGCGAATCGCACCCGTCGTCGATCTATGAAAAAAATAGAAGTTAAATCAGAAGAGAAAAATGTTTGTGAAGATAATGATACCTATGAACACATTTCTTTAAGCTCACACAACACATACCAACCGAGCCAATGCAGTACCTTCTTTGAGTCTGAATGTTATAAAGACTTGGACGACGAAAATGGTCAGCAGATTGGAAATGGTGAGAATCATGGTAATCGTTTAATGACTTACTTCTATCAACTGTTAAATGAAGTAAAGTCCAATCCGCAAACTAAACATACACAAACCGAAAACAACAATGCTGAAAATGTGGACGAGATTGAAGTAAAATCGGATCCATTAAACACAAGCTGCATCGCGAAACGCACGCGCCGACGAATGAGTTTTGTAAATGTAATTGATACAATTAAAGAAATAGGCGAAGAGGCACAGGACTCAGAATCAACAATCAACAGTATCACCAGTTCACAGGATTCATACAAATCTTCTATGTACTTTGGTAGTACCATTGAACATCAAACTCCAGCTAATACTGAAACAGACTGCCCTGAAACTGGTAAGAACACCACTAAATTTGTAGTTATAGATAATAAGTATAATAATAATGTTATTATTTATTTTTATATATTTCACTTATTCCTTTAATTTTGTTTTTTTTTTCTTTTTCTCTGGGTTTTATAATTTTTTAATTTTTTTTTATTTAATTAATTTTTTTTTTTATGTGATTTTTATTATTTTTATTTTTTTATTTGATTTTTATTTTTTTATTTGATTTTTATTTTTTTATTTGATTTTTATTCTTTTATTTGATTTTTATTATGCCAGACACTGCCAGCAAAGTAAAGCGAACTCACAGTCGTAAACGCAGTCATGACAGCGTAATCGAAAACGCAACTGTTAACGCACAAACTAATACTATTTGCAAAAATGCATTAACGCCGAATGATATACGCTCACCTTCCAGTAATATGGTAACATCGTCCACTTTCAGACGTGGTCAGAGAAGATATCTTCCTTCGCGCCGTTTGATAGAGAGTGCAGATATGTATAAAACACACAAATCGTTGCTGGGACGCTCTCCAGTAACCAAATATGAAAACTGGTCAAACATAAAAGAATCCAGCGCAGCTTACTTCACACCAAATTTTATGCGCGTTAATGGAAAGTTGAAAAGCGGTAAACAATACATGCAAATTAAAAAGACAAGCATATAATAAAACGATTTATTTCCAGCTTTGAAGGAAAGCGCTCAACAGCAACAAAATCCCCGACAAACAGCTGCTGCGCAGACGCATTTTTCGCGTAGTTATCAACTGCTTTTAGAATGCAATGAAAATCACTATGCTAGCACAAGTGCTAATGCGCAGCGCGTTTAGACAAGCATCATGTCCCACTGATGCAATGCAATTTAAGTTGTTTAGTTTATTAATTTAGAATTGTAAGCATTCATTATATGGCTTATTATTAAAGCGGTTAGAACCTGAGGCAAAAAAAATCGCGTTAATGAGTAAGAACCACTATTCACATCGCGTTCAGAGCATCAGTACATATAAACATCTTGTTAATTTGTATACTTTTTTACTTCATATGAACCCACGGAGTTACATAAAGTTGTGTCAAAGCATTTTTAACACATGCTGTCATGACCAGCTGTTATTTATGATTAAAAATTGTTTACACATTCCAACCAAGAAAAATATGTTTTTTTTTTTTACGTAATAACTGTATACGAATAGATTGTAAATCAAAAAAAAAAAAAAACTTTTTGGTTCAAAGAGGATCAGAGAATATAAATATTTGTTACTTTTCTACTCTATATGGACTACAAATTGTATTAAAATGCCAAAATCAGCCGTTTAGTTTCGTTTTTATAGGTTTGTTTCTTAACTGCTAACTATCACTAACTAGCCAGTTTCTGCGAAACAAAAAACGTTCTTAACTCAAAAAAAACAGCAGAAGAGAGCGGAAGAAGCAGATAGACCTGCTGGTTCTTGCTAGTATAAAATTGCTACTGCCATATAAAGAAGCTGTTAAAACCTTATTAATAAAAAACATAATTTGTCTATTAGTTGTTAGTTTGTAAGCGATTATTAAATTTAAAAAAAAAATAAAAATATTTACTGAAATAATGTAACTGCTATTGGTTTGTGTTATTTAAAAGTAAATTTTACTAATAATGTAATGCTGTATTTATATAAACATTAAATATTATTTTCAATTAGAGTAGTTGGAGTATATTTGTTCAGTTGCAATATTATTATATATTCACAAAATATTAATACTTGAGACTTTGTACCATCCATATAGCCAGTTGCAGCTTTATTGAAACTTAAGGACTACATATGATTGATCTAAAGGATATTTTTGAGTTTTATTAAAATCAAATATTGCATTTTGTTTTCATGTGAGTTCAACGATTTTCTTATTTTTACATAAAACTGCATGTCATTAAGAATATATGTACAATGTAATTTAAAATATTTGATTAATATAAATGTCTTGAAATAAATTTAATTATTTTTATTTGAGCAGTGCATTTTTAACAGGTAAGCATATTGAGGAAAATAATTTCAAACAAAAATAAGAAAAAATCAAAACCAAGAAATTAACAGCTTCGTGGGGAGAAATAGGCGTGTGCAAAGTGTTGGCACTATTCTCGTATTGAAACCTGCAAACTCCCAATAGTATAGACACTCGATTAAACCATTTGCCAGAAAGATAGAAGTCAAACTACACTGACATCCGACACAAATACATACAGACGCTCCTGCAATGCCCCACTTAATAATAAAAAATATTATATTTTTTTCTTATAATTTTATTGTAACAATTTAACAAATCGTAAATACAAAAATAGTACCTCGACGACAATGGAAGAAACAAACATTTAAATTTCAAAATGTGTAAATAAATTTAAAAAAAACCTCTTGGTGCATGTTATCGAAGGTGATTTTATTTTTACTTGTAACAATTTGGGTATTATTTTTAGTTTAATTGAGCTAAGTTAACTTTCGATAAAGTTATTTGTACCAGTTTTCACTTACACATCGTAATTTTTTTATTGTGTAATCAAATCTATTTCAGTTTATTTTGAAAGGCCACTTTGTGGAATATTATATTTAACTATATAACGAACTAGAAAAAGCAGTTGTATGTTCACTGGTCTATCTGCGTTTTCCGTTGCCTAAAAATCATACACTACATAACCTCAAAAATTTAAATTTTCTTTTGAAGGATGAAAAGTGCTGTTACGCATAAAAAACTTCACTACTTGGCTCAACTTTCGTTTTTCTCCTCCACCGGTTTCATATAGAACAATGTGTACTCGCGTTTCAGCACACGATGTTGGGCGCGCTCATATGTAAAACGTATATTGCGTTTATTATAATCCAAATAGGTGCGCATAAAGTGACGATTTGTCTCGTGCACGTCAGGATGTTGTAAATATTCCTTAACCGGCATCCATTGTGCCTTAGCGATTTCACGCTCGCATTTATGTACTTCACGATTGAGTGGCTTCAAAGCAACAACTACGTACATATCTGAACAGCCGAAGTTTCCGCCATGTGAATGTCGTATACTAATAACGGTACGGAATTCACAGTCGATACCGGTTTCCTCCTTCACCTCGCGTATAGCTGCATTTACTATTTCCTCACCTACAATTGTTAAACGTTAGAAAAAATGCTTTAAATAAATAAAATTTTCATAAACTACCGGGCTCCACATAACCACCGGGCAATTTCCAACTATTTGCGATTAATGCATAACGGTCACTAACAACTAACACTTCATCGTTGTCATTGACAACAAGTCCACCAACACCAAGCATTGTATGGCAAAATGTTGGTATATTGGCAGATTCGTGGGTTGGCAGCCAGCGATACATCACAAGCGAGGAGGAGGTAGTGTCCACATGATGGAATACAAAGCCGGCCTACAAATGAGAATGGCAGAAATTATTGACAAATAATAATAAAAAGTACATATTTTACATATATCTATGTATGTTTAAATATATTCAAACCTTAGCTAAATGTGGCACCCATGCTGCATGTTCTTTCCGTAATGTAAACCATATGGCGCGCCGTTTAATGGAAATCCAGTGGTCTAAAGATTCTTTAAGAAAATGTTTATTTAATAAAATTTCCTTTAGTAGCGATTAATGCAAAATATTCTTTTTCTGCATTTAGGAAAAATATAGCACAAAACAAGAAAAAGAAACTAATTTATGCTAGAATACGCTTTACAGATGCATTTTTTATAGCATAAAACGGTATAAAAAGTTCTATATCATTAGCAGCTATATGCTATAGTGGTCCGATGTAAAGAATATATTCTTAATCTTCGAATTCGCTACTTGTGAAATATAAAAGTTTTCCTTGCAATTACTTTACTTTGATCAGTCAGTTTATATGGTTTGTAGTATATGCTAAAGTGGTCAGATCTGAACAATTTCTTAGGAGATTATTCCGCATACAATATTTTATGAATTTTGTCAAATAATAAAGCTTTCTACAAATGAACTATTTTATAGATTCCCCGACGCTTCTTTCTGAGTTTTATAAAATTGGTGGCAAACTTAATACATATATGTACATGTTCAGGGTACAATAAACGCTCAAATATATGCTATTTCTAGTTACAAAGCTAATTACTAAAATTCGAAAGTAGTTTAGTAATAGTACGTATATGTATATGTACATACATATATATTATTGTATACGTAACAAGTATTTTTGTATCTATGCAACTTTGCACTTATTATTATGAATGTATATGAAGTTATTTACGAATGCTTATCTTGGTAATTAAATATACCCTTATATTGTATCAAACAAGTTAATGGAAAGCATTTGATGCAGTATATAGTAGTTCTAACAAACGTATTTATGTGTGTAGAAGTGTACACATCGATCTATTTAACCTTTCAGAGGGCATATATAATCAATGTTTTCTTCTAAAATTGTTTATCAACACATTGTTGATTAATTTATCATGACAAATTTGCTAGTTTGTGCTGTTTCACATAAAATTTAAATTCAATTAAAGGTTAATAAGTTCAGTTAAGTATTGATTTCCATTTAACTTTAGACTGAATACTATATATATCACATAAGTACTGCAGTAAAATGCAAATAACTTACACCTAATACTAATATAAAAAAACTTCAAATTCCTTTTGTCTACTTACTCTCTAGCTTCTTTTCAAAATCTGTGGCTTCATCGTATTCCTTTTCTGAGTCCACCAGCACACCATTGAAGCGATCAACGCTACCACAGAATACACCCTCTGGCACCTCCATGTCTTTTCCACCCGAATTTCGTCTGTAAACATTTACATTTATTTACAATATTCCATGAATAATAGTCATAACATACTTAAACAATTTACTTGTAGTTGAAATAAAACGCATTTGCGTTCGCTTTTGCACTCGTTGACAATCGCTTAGTAGCTGAATGGGTTGTTGCAAATGTGAAAGAGACGAGACAACGTACTTAAAACAACGAATTTTACTGTACTCGCGATATGAACTGTCAATTGTGCAAATATTTTTATTTTTCATGCTAAAATTTCTATTACACAATAACAACGGCGTCGGCGCTAATAAACGCAATGACGACAAAGCTCTTGTTAAATGGGCTGATAACAGGCAAACGGAACCGGGCAACAACATTGTATGCGCATTCGACGAAGTCCGGCTTCGTATATAGGCTACTGATTGTCGCGTGGTGTGCATGCCGACGGCAGTTATTAGATGGCAGTGATATTTGAGCTGCATGGAAACTGCAGTTGAGCGTAGTATTGCGCCAATTCAATTAATTGTAGACTGCGGGTAGACAGGCGTGTACTAATATGTATATCTTTTTGGAAAAAGTGCCAACAGATTCAGTTGCGGAAATTTTTTGTTAATTTCTCTTTTTATTTCCTGGCGTTTTTGTTGGCTAATGTTATCGTTTGCTTTGTTCACCGATACCGTCTGTATCATTATCACTTGTTTATTATCTTTATTGGTATAAATGTTACAGAACTGCAGCTAGTTTTACACATGCATGTATGCTATGCGACTGTGGCGGCTACAATTATTGTAGCTAACAACGTCGCGCTAATATTCCATGCGTTTATTCGTTAAATACATTTATTTTTAATGTAACTGTTTTATTAATTAAAACTTATTAAACTAGTAAGCACCACAATTACGTATAAAATTGTATGAACAGCTGAGCTATCACAGAATCAAAACAAAAGCAACGACAAGTGCGCATCACAACAAACACGCTGATAAGAATTTTAAAAATGTTGACAATTAGCAAACAGCTGCTTTGTTGGGTTGCCACATCCGACAAATGTATTTCCTGTTAATTTAAATGTGTTATATATATGATCTGAAGTATTAATTCTTTTAATTTGAAGTATTATCTCGTATTAAAATATTCGAAAATCATTATTATGAAGTAAAACTTTGGTTTAAAAATAAAAAGTTTTGTTAAAATAAAAAGTTTAATTCTAAGATTGCGACTTTGATAAACGGAAATGCAACTTCGTTAATCCATTCCACTGGAACTTCCCTTTTTTCATATTGGAATGTGTTTCTGACACAATTGTTAAAATGTTGAAGTGAGTAAAACTATTTAAATTAAGAAGAAAATATCTAAAATAACTTGTTAGTTGAACTGCTATAGTCTACACTTTATGATTAACAAATTTTGTAAGAAATCTATCACATTTAAGAGCCTCATGACGACGTAATCAAAACTAGTTCTTTAAGAGCTAGGACCTCGTTAAGGTACTAATTGGATTCCTAAATATCCGAATGGGTGTAAAATGGAGTAAATTATAACTTATAATTGCGAATCGCTAGAATATGTTCCAGTGTTGTGGTGGGTAAGTTTAAAAATTCTTCAAAAATTTGCCTAACCTACATATTGTATAAAGTTCAAACTTATCTATACTCGAAAACTTTGCCAACATAAATCATTAAGCCTCGCGGAGAATGCCCAAGTCAAGCAATGTTAGTTCAGATATAAATTATAAGATTTCATTGTGAGAATAAAAATCGTTTTGTGTACTTCATAAAATGCTTCTCAGTAGGACAACTGCTCACCACCACTTATAAAAACATGTACAACTTGAAAATGTTAATATGTTAGAATACAAAGGTAAGACTGCCATTTTATCTACTTTTTCATAAAAAATCATTGTTCGAAATAGCCTTTCACTAACTTACTTTTGATTCACTTTTACTCGCCTATCTCTAAAGTAGCTTTGGCAGGAAGCGAAACTTTTTGAATTAGCAAATAGTAAATCCCATAAAAGAAGTGGCAAACACTCTATGTAAACAAAAGCAAGTGTTTTTAGCACCTCCATGTCGTTGACACACATACTACTTTATCCTATATGGTAATTATTTGTAGGTGAATGACACTTCTAACTTTAAATCAGGCAAGATTGTGGAAGTGTGAAGAGCATAATACATACATACATGTTAAAACTCATAAAATATGCCAGAATTGGTTTGCTCTTTTATACAAACTTACATATAGGTATGCAGATCTGTATGATTAAAAAAAAATATTTTTTTTATTTAACATTTTGCTTTCAATAACAGTTCTGTGCTCTTTCACTTTATGTAATCTCGCTTGTTGTACGCTCAATTTGTCACGGAATTCTCTTCTTAGCTACTTCCTGCGCAATAACACTGACCTATGAGCCCATAAACATGGGCATCAACCATTGTAACACCACCCCATAGTTTCCGCCGCCTAATGACGAGGTAACAGCATACATTTCTGCGCTCATCACCTGAAAATGCCGCCTGTGAAAATGTGCTGTTCACATCATGCTACGCAATTAAGCGTCCAGTGAATTTTACCACCAAAATTCTTAACAGTTGTAGTTGTTAGTGTAGACATAGTGATGTTGTGTGATAGAGTTCATGTATTTGTATAGCCATTAGTTCGTCACATGACGTCACAAGGCAGCGGATGGTAATTCCGAAGAGTTTTCTAAATATACTATATTTTATATTTGTTCTTCATTTCAAAAAATTAACTCTAATTTATGCTAGTATATTTATTTGCTTCAAAAACTAGGTGGGACTATTCGCATTTTCGAATATCTAGACACAAATTATCTGCGTTTTCTGATAAAAACGTGGTAGATAGTATCTGCTTTTTCTGATAAAAACGTGGTAGAATGCATATCCCGTTAATAATAATTTTAGGGACCATTCGTTGACCCACAAGATATCCGCTTAGCATATGTATCTACATATCTACATATTATACATAAGTATTCCTTTGCCCGGATTTATGAATATTCGGTTATTTTTAAAAATTCTCAATATTTTTTTTGAGTGGTATTTAAAACTTTAACATATGTACATACATATGTATGTATATGTAGTTCGTTTTCGAAAACTCTCTTATGTAAAGTTTGAGTACTGTATTAATATAGGCAACATATTGTTAGCATTTGGATGTTTACGAAGGCTTCTTAGGCTCTGCAGATTTAAAAATTGGACATACATATAATAACATTCGCTTATGAGGAGTTTTAGTTTAGCTTCTCCTTGTATTGGAATATTCAATTCGAGGATATTTACAAAATCCCTTGTTTTGGAAGACTTTTTAAAGTCCTTAGACATTCGTCTATCCGGATTTCCCATTAATGTTTTTGTTAAAAACTCACTATGAAATTCTAATTATTAATTTTCTTGTAAAATTAAGAATATGCTTTTATTTTGAATTAATATTATTTTCGGAATATAAATATAATTATCTTTTTTTCGAAATCCATAATTAATTTAAGCCTGTTGTGAATAAATACTATTTTTTAATATATATTTAAAAAACACTTTTTGCATCAATCATACATTTTAAAGAAATTTTCTTATTATTAAAATTTTCTCATTTTAAACTTCAACTACATGTGCATATGTATGATATTTTCTAATTTTAAAATCCTAATTTTAAACTATTTAAAATACATTTGTGTTCTATATACTGTTATTTATAAGTAAGTATATTCAGAAAGCTTTCACTTTATTCATAAGCTCGCAAATTATTGAATACCCGGAAATTACCGCAACCCAACATTGGTTGTACATTTAAAAATACCATTTTGTGTGACATGGCTTGACTAAACATACACATATGTATGTATGTATATTTGGAAGCTTTATCTTGCTTTGTAGCTTAACATACCACATATGTATATGCACATATTAAAGCGCTTATCAATGCTGTCTCCCTTTTGTAGGCGTCTATTAAAATGGCAGACAAACATGGCAGCGTATCCAGTTATACAAATGGTATTTCCTTGTTTGCCTAACCACAGAGCATATACACACACATACATACATACATATATATGTATTATAAACGTTGTATGAGCACAGCAGATGTGAAAAAGGTATGACGGAAACATGCCATACACAGTGTTTGTGCATGTACACACAAGTGTACTCACAACACCAAAGCAGAAAAATGTTGCGCATACGCCACGTTGTACCATAGTGTTAAGTACAGAATAACAGAGAGAACGGAACTGTATTTTATATTTACATTCAGAAAAGAGCGCTGTTATAAGGGGTGGGTGTCACATTGTGGAAGTAGCTGTGTTTTTTAACGCTGGCTAATATAGAGTCAGTTCGTAAACTTGGTGTGAAGATGCTTGTTATATATACATACATATGTATGTATTTGTGTTGTGCCTGGTAGTTGTTGGAATGATGAAATGAAAGTTGTGCGAGTTTATTGGCATAGGTTAGGGGTTTGAGATGCTGCTGAAGCAGTGATGTTAAACTTTGGGAGAGCTGTGTATTGTTGTGACAGGATAACAAGTATTTCTTTGGTATAAATAGCATAGACATTTGGGCGGAACGTGTATTAACATTTGAAGACTGCGACGTAGCTGAGCTGTGCAAAGGATAAGGAAAATATAATAAAAATATAGTAATAACAAAGTATATTATATGTATATATAATTAATTATTATGTGTTATAAAGAGTGTTAAGGAGAAGAAAAAGTGTTTGAAATCATTTGAATGAATATTATATATGTACATATTTAAGTGTGGTATATAAATAACAAAATAATTAAACTAAGCATAATAGCGCTATCAACCGTCTCGTTTCTATAAGAAAATTATATTATTCAACTACATAAGCATCGTTGTGTTAACCGCAAGTAATTTCAAAGCAGCAGCTATTGAAAAGTGCATCGATATCTGTTTTAACAAAACAAATTGCGTTTGCATTTACTTTTACGGCACATTAATGCAATAACAGCAAATTTATAAAGAAGAATAAACAACACGTCGCAGCCTGCAAACATATACACGCGCTTAGGATTAAAAATGGAGGGCTATCAGGATATGAGCGAGCTGGAAAAGTCGGTAAATATATACGCTACTCGATTTGAAGTACATACATTTACAGTTCTTGCAACTATGGCTTGATTTTAAGTACATACATTTACATTTTTTGTTACTATGATATTCTGGTTCATTTCAAATTTATAACTGCTGACCTACTTCGTGACCTCTTCGCCTTTATTAATGCATAGTTTTGTGCGCTTTTATTTATTTTTACCGCACCCATACAAAGAACCGCATTATCTTCATTACTTCCTACAACCGCACACTATCATGCCCTCTGCAGATATTGTCCTCAAATATTTAATGTCGTCATTGTTGCTGTTTAAATTACAGTATAGCTATATACAAACAAGTATATACATATGTATGTGTACGCAACATCATATTGCTTTACTCATGCTCTTATGCTTACTCTCTTTCATGTCGCACGTACTTACAATAAAATGCACAAAGGTCGCGCACGCGGGCACCCAACTCTATACCGTGGCACACAAATTGCACGAAGTCGAAACGACATTGGACCATACCAGCAGCCTGGATGATGTTGATGGCGTTTGTGTCATGGAACTGCTCGAGTCCATGGAGGAGGTCAAGGCGGAATATCATCATCTGGTACAAAATATACGCGAGGTGCACCAGTTGCAACGTGACGTCACCACATCGATACGCTTTCAAATGCGTAGCATGCAGCAGACATTCGAATCGCTTAAGAAACGCATCGAATTGCGCGTTACGCAAAACTGAATAATATGCGCTGAGGGCTGTGAAAGTACGGAATACTTGTAGGTGCTGGTAAAAAATACGTAAAACGACGATGAGGCGTGAGAATTAAATACATTTCTTGGGTAATCTTAATTTTATTTTTGAATGAGAATTAAATATGTCTTAAGTCGCCTCATTTTTGTTTTTTAAGTTCTTATAGACATAAATAGTTTATAAGTAATGCATTTGTATATCAAAACTTCCACAGTTTTCTTTTAAATTATGCAACATTATTTCTAGCTACTTCTACTTGTTACTATTTTATTACATATTTGTTGAGTAATGATTTATTTTTTATTAAGTTGGCAAACCTCACAACCAAGGTTGCGAATTTATTAATTAAAAAATTTGGTTCACAAGTTAATTTTCGATTTAGTCCGAAAATCGGTGTTTTATTAAATTTTCAATTTCTATTTCTGGGATTTAAAAGTGAAAGTTAATTTTTTTATTTTTATTTTAGAAGAAAACAAAATGGCAGAACACGTGAAAAAAATATATATTTTAAAGCAATTTAATTTTTTTATTGTAACTTAAAAGCTTGGGATTATTTTTTTTTTCAATTAGGCATGCGCGTTTAAGTAAAATTTTTAAACAGATCTTTTGTTATTAACATTTTTCGGAATTATAAAACAAAATTAGTTCAGATGTTAATTCAATTATTTCGTAATGTATTATTTGCAAACCTTCCTAAAAATAATGAGCGCCGTAAGGCAATTATTAAATATTAAAGTTATACATTAGCTTAGTGTCTTTGTTACCCAGGAAGATACTTATTTAAATCAATTTCTGCAGAAGTAAAGCTTTAGCGAATATTTATTTGTGATAATTCACATTTTTGTGTTTATTTACTTTTTTGACAATCAGCTGTTTACTAATAAGCAGTGTAGGACTCATATTTAATTGAATTTGATTTTATAAAAGTGCTTTAATTTGTTAACAACTTTTTTTGTTAATATCGAGCCAGGGTTGCAAAGAATGCCTTAAAAAATTAAGTGATTTAACTTTTGAAGTAATTTTTTTAATCTCGAAAATCTTAATTAGAAACAATTGTTAAATTTGAAAGATTGAAACAAAACAAATTTTTAGCTCAAATACCGGAAATATAGTCCCAAAAATTGCACTACAAACTAAAAATAGTTGTTTTGCAAATGCAATTTTTAATTCAAAAATTCAAAACCCTCGTCTAACATAAAACTTTTGATTGTTTTGTCTTAAAAACCTGTTTATTTTTTTATATGTGAAGTGAAAAGAGAAGAAACAGGACGAAACATGTAAAATGTTATTACTATTATCATTAAAATATTTATTAACATTATTTAAACAAGTATATTAATATACATATATTCGCAGTTTATTTAGCAATTTCCATACTCTGTATGCGAACTCTCGCTGGTTCACGTATTACTCACTTTTAAATACAAGTAAACTACCTGGTAGGTAAAATGCACTGCTGTGTATGTATGTGTGGTAAGTCTTATTTCCATCATTGTTGGCAACTAGATTTTACATTTACGATACAAGGACAAATAGTAAAATGCATGCATATACATAAATACGTACATATGTATGTAAATGAATGGGACTATGCACCAAAAAGGATAAGTGGCCTAGATGAAGTTTTAAATAGGAAATGTGCCTAGTAATTCGGGTGTCCGTAAGATATTTCGTTATAGTTTCGCACTATTTTATTTTATGCTGTGCTGTGCGCAGAAACCTATACATAGGTGGCTGAAAAACTTCAAGGTGGTTAAAATACTACAAGAAATTCTTTTCAATACAAATTATTTCTAAGAAAATAGAATTGTATGCTAGAAGAAGTGGAGCGCGTAAAGTATGTTGTAGCACCCTACGGAGGAAATGTTTATGTATACATTTGAACTAAAAATTGTCGACATAATTTAAATAAATTTAATTTCTATTATGTTGTTTTAGTTACTTATTTCTTATTACCTTTTTGCCAATGACAGCAGACACCATTTTATTTCTGGAATTTATTATTAACATTGACGTTTATCTTATTCTCTAAGCGAATTCAATGGAAAATACCATAAACGGTAATTTTGTTCCAGAAAGTTAGTGGCCAAGAGTAAATTGAATAAAAGCAGACGTGCTTCTGGAAAAAATTTTATTATAATTATAATATAAACGGTTAATGCTAATTTTCATTTATATTCGAAGGCACTTTATTTAACTCTTATTTGCCTTAAAATTTGCGTACAAACATACATATGTACATAACTTATACTTAATTTTAATTACTGTAATGTGCAAGAGTGCATGAGATTATAACTGATTGTTCGGTGAAGGTAGAAAACTTACAAACAGATATAAAGACGATGATGATTTGAAAAAGTTTCATATAAGTTTGGTAAAAAAGTACACCTAAATGAAGCGCTTGTAATTTATTTTACAATGGTCTTTTTAATTAATTTTATAATGTTTTTGTTTTGGTTCTTTTCATTAATTTTAATTGCATATTTGTGGAAGTTATGATTAGAATAATTTGAAAATAAGTTTTCTGTTTTGTTCACAAACTTAGAGAAATAAGACAATTTACTAAAAGTAACAAGTAAGACAAAGCAATTTAATAGACTTAGTCATTAAAGAACTTAGCGGCATTTAAAGTGTATTAATTGTATTGAAAAACAAAAAAAAAAACACACACAATTGGGAATAACCAAAAATATTTTATCATATACTTATAAGTATCTTTAAGAAGCAATAATTTTTGTGCAATTAGACTAATATTTCCAAAAAAACTTAAAAGTTGAATAATAAAAATTCACCTACGTATTTCGTATTGCATTTATAGCAAAAACGCATTTTTATTACTAATTCATTGTTTCTAAGCAGCAATTACAAATATGAAAAACACTTTTTGAAATAAATCACGTTTGAAAAACTATGTATGTATATAAAAAACTTATAATTTGTGTTTTAAAAATTGTTAACTTATTAAAAACTGTACTTATTAGACCTTATTATATTATATTATATATGTTTTAAGAACATGTTTTAAGAACATGTTTTACAAATGAGCTTTCTTTTGTAAAAACTAAATACATTTAGCATTAAAAATAATATTTAAATATGTTAGTTACAAGTTACATGCAGTTACGTTGCGGAATATACCGAATCTCCTTGTAATTTTAAGTAATTCATAAAATATTGTAAATTATTCTAAAACTACCTAAAAGGCAAGTTGAATAAAATGCATAAGAAATTCAAGAAAACTCAAGCAAAGTTTTAAAGTAATATTTTACTTGCACTTATTGTATATGTATGGTTGTTAGCATTTGAAGCATGACAAAGCGTTAATTCCATAGGTATCTTAATAGCATGACAGGCAGGTGTGACCATAAATGGAACAGCTGTTGGTATTCTCTCTCCCTTTTTCAAAATTTTCTAAGTATATACATAAGTACGTACACACACATACACTAACTTTTTATGTGCAAGAAATCACATTTAGAAAGGAGTTAATGTTCGCCGGCTACATGTATGGAAGTGTGAATGAAAACAAAGGCTAGGAAGGGCACGTGACTGCAGGTAAGTGCGCAATGTCTTATCCTTACTTGCATACATATGTATGCACCCACAGTTGTTGTGGCTAGAACTACTTAAATGTTTAAACAAATCCCTCATAAAGAAGTAACAACATACATACATAACATTTGCAAATAATTTGAAATGGGTTGCATTTCCCTTCACAAGAAATAAGAACTAATCGTATATAATAACAATCCCTCTGAAATATACGCAAACTTTATACAATAAACGTAAAATATTTTATATTCAAAAATATTATTTATGTATGTAAGTTCCTACCATAATTAATCATGATTCCTACAGAGCATGGAAGTTTACTTTCCATAAAACATTTTGAGTGGCACTGGTAAAATTACAAAACAGCTGTGATAAGCGCCACATGATTTTTGCAAATAGATTGCGTTAATGCGAAACCATATGAAGTTAACATTTTGGAATGGATAAATAAACCTTAAAATATATTATAAATGAGTAAATATACAACGGAGTTATGTAAAAAAAAAATAAAAAAAATAATTTACTTAGCACTATATACCTTTCCAGTATGTCTATACAAACACAACAGCTGGCAACATCACTCAGATTTCATTTGTTAAACGCGCTGGAAGAGAACTTGCAAATTTATTATTTTAGCCAGAAGCCGTAAAGTAATTTTGAATATTTCGAAACCATCATATAGAATTAACTGGTTGACTTTTGAATTGTAGCAGTGAAATAAATAATTGAATAATTTTAATATAAGTGCTTCTTTCTAACAGGTTAGTGATTTTATTTTCCCACATCTGTGACACCGCCGCTACGTACCAAAAAGCGTCGCTGCCGACAGCAAGATTTTTCGCTAACAAAAATTATGCGACTAAAATGGTTTTTTAAACAATTTATTAACCAATATTATTCTGTTGTATTACAAAAATTGTATGCATATTCTAAACTCTGCTATGTACTTTCTTTGCATTTACATTTCGCAGGAGCAAGATTGCAAATCAAAATTTTACCTGCAACGCATGTACACACACCTAAACAGCACGTACCATTCATTCAGATCGTAAGCCGTATCCGGAGCAGCTGCATATTAAGTCGGCAAGAGAAAATCTCTTGTCTTCTTTGCGCCTGTTCCTCACTAAGCAAGGGTCTCTACATACTCAACAACAGTAAAATAAATTTTTAAACTCCAATTTCAACCTCGTGCAACAACTATACCGGTGCGAAGAGTTGCAGCTGTAAAAGCCGGGTAGTTACACATTTATTATACATACAAACACCTATATACCGGCCTTGTTGTTTGCTCTGAGACGCCTGCTGTCTGCAAACTGAACGTCTGCAGTGCATAATCGTCAAGGTTTTCGTAATTCAACGATTCTGTTCAGTCTGAGAGCGCACATCCAGCAGTCATCAACGCACCGCATCACCAGCACGGAACGTAACCATTAAAATTTGTAAAATAATTACTTGTCTGTTGGTATTACCACTCGTGCCAATAATTGTGGTCTTAGCCAGTCTAGATTCCAACTTGTAACATCATTTAGAACGAGTCTCCACTTATTACTGGAGTTTTCGTCCCACTGAGCTCCTATTGCATTGCACGTCTGTCGTTTGCCATCCACACATCGCTTTTGGTTAAGTTTGGTGTCTGTGCGTGAGTGTGTGCACGTTTGTCTGACTAAACGCGCCCGTATAAAATAGTTGTGCCGTGCCTTTTTGTAGTCGTCGCGATCTGTGTCGTCGTGTCCATTGTCGGTTCCCGTACCCGTACCTATATTCAGTCGGTAGTGTCGGTATCATTACTGCAGTCGTGTATCTCTGGTCTACGGAATTCTCTGTGTCGTATATTCGTTTTGCAAATTTGTTGCTGCTGGTTTTGCCACACATTTGCAAAAACAAGCAACCTAAAATACGAAACTCAACTTCGATCTCCTACGACAAGAGTAACTTCGTCATTGTGCAGCGAGAAGAGTTGCGAATATTTTAAAACGTACATTGCCGGTTGTGAACTTCGTTCTTGTGTGTCTATATCATCATCAATTTCATTGTGGTGGCAAGAGCGAGCTAACCAGTGCCACATTAACATTTACAGCGACAGCAGGAAGACGACATATTGCGAAATTTAAATATATATTTTCGATCATATTGAAAAAGAGGAAGCTAGAGTTAACTAGACGCCTACCTAGCAAAAATTTTCATACGGTGAATCTCAGACAAATTCATTACATTCCCGTTTTTATTGTTACATTTAAATAAATGGTTAATATGGAAAACGCCGAAGAAGTAATGCAAATTCTGGAGCGCTTTACGCGTCTAAAGCAAAAGGAGATACCCAAGGAGTTGGACGATTATTTGCAGTATGTGGCGAAAACCGGCGATACGGTATTTAAATGGGCGAGCCTGAAATATTTATTCCGGGAGAAATTGCTCAATGTGATTAAACATTTCCATGATACGTCGCCGCGTGTTGATGGTGAGTATAGAAATAAAAAAATATATACATACATACATACATATGTACCTCATTAAAACGCACTAATCGTGCTACTCGTAAAAATGCAGGATATTATGATGAATGAATAAGTGTGGTAATTGTATGGCGGTGGCTGACAAATTTTATTGCCATGCAAGTAAATCCTCTTTTTCTGGATACTTACTAACCGGCTTTTTAAACGTATACATGCCGCTTTCCTCCATTGCGCATCACACCACCGTTTCTATGAAGTTTTCGTGTCACATTTTTTCCTTTTATTCTTTTGTCGCAAAGTTGCAGTCGAAAATTGTCTGCATAAAAATGCTGTTTCTGTGTACATGGGGGCAACTTTCTCCTTGATAAATACCAAAGTTGTAAGAAGAATAAAATTTGCAGCAGCAAAAAACTTGCAAAAAATGCAATGCAGACGTGCTAAGCGTGCAAAGTAGGATATTCGTAACTACATACAAAATACAGAATTATTTTTGTACATTGTGTAATAATTTTAGAACAATATTAGCAACATACCTATTTTAGTAATGAAGCAAACCAATGCTGAAATTTTTGCTTTTGAAAATGCATGCTGTTTTAAATATCTTCCATCAAATAAACTTAAACATAAAAAAAAATATTTTTAACTTTGCACTCATTGACAACGCAGGCAGCGTCTGGAATTTTTGCACATTTGTTTTTTTTTTTGATTCAGCAAGCTCTGAAGTTTTGTCGTTGTTTCCTACGAAATAGCTGCTTTAATTACAAACAATTAGAAAAACACAAGGTCACGCGTTTGTGGTGGTTAATACTAGATTAAATGGTTTTAAATGACGAATGTACAATTTTTTTTTCTAACTTCAGTTTGCAAATTAAATTAAAATAGATAGCATAATCAAATTACTCAATGAAGGATCGTTGTATTTGGAATTTGATAATCAAAGAAAAACAGTATAGAAGGATTAATATAAATTTAAGAGCTAGCTAAATACTTCAATAATTCGCCAAATGATGTGGTCACAAAAAATTCTTATCTTTTTCTTTTTCTAACTCTTCATGGCACTTGTTGAGTTGCTCGATTGCTACCTGGCCTCGAAATTTTTAATTGATTTAGATTTAATGACTCCTTTGCAGCGTGAATTCTAACTAGAGTGTGCTTAAATACCTATCACACCTGCATAACAAAATATTATGAAGCAGAAAAGGAAAGAGAAGAAAAAATAAAAATAAATGCAGACATAAATAACTTTATATATGTGTACAAGTGGCTATGTACTCCACATACATATACATACATACTATGTACTTAATGGAAGCAAAGTAGATTGCAAGTATGTAATTTTTTTTTTATATTTTTCAACTTTTTTTTTGCTAAAGTGGGAGTATGGATTGGCACGCAGAAAGCTAAATGCGTAGCGCTCCATCAACACTATAACTTAACCATGTGTATTTGTGAGTACAAACAGATGTGACATACATACTTGTATGTACATATTTACCAGCTTTCACACATACATACATATATATCACTTCATTATTATTGTTATTTTTTCTTTGCTAAGTTAACACCAGCACACAATCGCTTGTGCGAATTTTTTGCAAAAACACCTAAATGTGCAGAAAAAATAAAAAAAATGTTTTAATTGTTATTCAGCGTGCGAAAACCTTACTCCCATTACACAAATTCTTGCTTGCCTTTTTTTGCAATTTCTTTTATTTTATAGTGTAAGGAAAAGATAGCAAAAAGTTTAAACTGCTTTGTAATTCCATTTTAGCTCATCAAATAGAATTTTGTAGCTAAGCGCACTTGAAATCCCTTCATATTTTCGTTGTGCTTTCTTTTTGGTTATTATTTATAACACTAACGCTGACTAATCGCCGAAAAAGGCTTTTCTGTGCGTCACAAATGCTTGCGGTAAAACAAATGATATTCTTTGATATGATAAAGAAATTATTAATTTAAATATTTGTGTGTATTTGTACAAAATATTAAGTGCTGTGTGCTGGTATTTGTCTTTTCAGTTGAAATAATCGTGATAATTTTTTTATACGCAAGCTTTGTTGTTTCTTTAATACAAAAATGATGTGAATTAAAATTTTGAAGATAACAGTTTTAATTCAGTTAAACTAATTAAAGCTATATTGTGTTTGGTACCACAACTAAATTGGACGCTACACACTTTGAAGAACTGTATTACTTTTAACTAATACATATTTATTCAAAACAATTTTAAGTTGCTTAACCTCTTTGTGTAGTTTTTGTTCACACTCACTAAACATTTCTCTCCGCATTTCAATTATTGAAATTTTCGCACCTATTAAGTCATTAGAACTGTATTATAATTTACTATAATTGATTAATGATGTCAAATGTTGTGCTAATAGTTATGTTGTCAAATTAAAACCCAAAAATTTGCACTACAGTTTTTTTATTTAGATAAATTTGTTAATTGTACGTTTTAACATAAACATATGTACATACCAAAACAACAAAAACATTAACAATTGTTGACTCAGCTCAACTGAACCTAAGTTAGTTAAAATATTGGCAAAATCATAATTTAAAGTAAACGAACACAACTTACTTATATGCATTTGTACATATGTATGTACATAGATACATATGTATAAACATAGAAGTTTGCCGAATATTGTGAATCATGAATATTCCATGAATGCTTCTTTGCTAAAAATTCCCAACTGATTTGGAAGTAGGACAAAACGTGGAATGCGTTCACTTTCTCTCTAAACACTGAAGCTATAATATAAAGCACTGATTGTCTTTATTGTACTTTACAATATTTAATATTTTCTTAAAAAAGATGAAATATGTTTTTTAACCAAACTTATTTTATCTTTATTTAGAAAGGAGGTTTAATTAATTAATTTTTTTTTGTTATATTTTTAGAATTTTTTTTTGTTTTTGTCTATTTTTTTTCTTTATACATATATGTATATTTTTTTAAATTTTGTTTTAAATTCGTTTTTTATCATATTAGTACAGTACGATTGTCATAAAATTTTGACAACCCGCAGATCAAAACAAAAATATGATCAATTGATTTTTGTTATCTTGCGGCTACCGTTTCAATTTGCATTGTCAAACGTACAAAAGTTGAAATTTTAGATTTATAGAATAATCTTAAATCAAATTTTAAGTTCATATCAAATTTCAATCATTAAGATGTAATTTTTTCCCCGCTAACCTCGCTGACGAGCACATTAACTAACCTAACCTATATTATGCATCACTCATAAAAGTTACTAAGCGAAACAATTTTACCCCACCGTGTAATTTACAACTTACCTTGCGACGGACTTATTACTTTACGGGCATTTTGTGCATTTCCACTGGTTTCATAAACCATAAATCACAATGTCAAGTCCTGACTATTACTGTCTCTAAAAACTTTTTAAACGCAAAAGTAAAGAAAATACATACCTATCTACTTACTGTGAAAAAACTGAATTAAAAAAGAAAAACATAAAAATATACATATGTATGTATGAGCCATAAAACACGCAGCTAAGTGAGCGCAATGAAAGAAACTCATAAAAGACGGCAACAAAGGCTTTTTGGTTTGTGAATTCCATGTTTTTCAAGTGAGCGGCACTCATAGTCGGCTCGTTCAAATGCGTTCATTCGCATCTTTCGAGGAACTTACTTTTTTGTTATTTTATTACATATGTACACTTTGCTTTTGCTTTGGCTCCTGCTTTTGGTGCTTCCGAATGCGCGACGGCTTAAAAAATGCCAGCAGCAGAAATTATAAAGAAACCGAACTGAAAAGCACACAGAATTTTTTCGAAAAGCAACAAAAATCAGTTTGTATATGTGTACATACTATGTACATGTATAGTATGAAATAATTAATACAATGTAGGAAAAAAGGCTTCAAACTATTTTTAGGCTATAATGACAATAACTGAAAGAGCCAGACATTTGAAAAATAATAATAATAATATTGAAAAAAAATACGACTCCGCTAACAATGGGCAGCAACAGCTCCCAGCAGCGGCTTGGAATATACATACATATGTATGTATGTACATGTATATAACGTTGTGGTTAGTCGCTTTCTCATATCAGCGGTAAAGACGGATACACGTACTTATACACTTAACTACCACATATGTTTGCATGTATGTATTTGGCAAAAACAATAACCACCATGGGTATTAAAAGTCAACAAAAGCAATAACAACAACTACGCACATGTTCTACATACTCTTCTTATAGACTCTTAATGCAACAACAACAAATATTTTTCACAAATGCAGCAAGCAGTTCCAACAGAAACAAATACAAACGGCGGGGTGGTAATACGACGGATTCACGCTCAGCAGTTTCATTGTTTAGTTGGCTCTCAGCCGCTGGAGCTGCTTTTGGTCAATTATTTGTTGTTCTTTCAATAAAATATACATAGCTTGCGCATTGTTGTCGCTGTAGCCTTTCCTTTGCTGCTGCTTGTTGTCTCCTCCACCACCTCTAATGTGACGTGCTGGTTTTGCATTTCTTTCCTTCGTCGCGACTTCTGCTGTGTTACCAGTGATTTCTTTGTTGTTGTTGCTGTTAGTTTAGATTTTGCCGGTTTTCATTTTCAACTTCAATTGAAGGCACAAGATAAATACATATGTACATATGTAAGTATATGAACTACAGTTAGCTTTAAAATTTTTTAACCAATATGATTAAATTTTATATTGGAGAATATTTTATAGCATGTATTTGGAGTCTCCCAAAGCTCTCCGAGAGAAAAATCATTTTTTCTGGTACTTTATGTACTTTAAAAGCATATTATATGTGTGTATACATATACTTTCATAAAATATAAATAAAGTTGCTAGCGCTTGAAATATTGATTGCTATGAAAATTAAGAAATTAAACTTCTAAATCATTTAACAATTGAAAAACAATCAAAAAACAATTTACAAACAATTGAATTACTTTTTTTGAAACCCGAAATCTTAATTAATATGAAAAATATTAACAAATACCGAATTAAAAAATTAAAAGAAAAATTTTAATCCCAACAATCGGATTAAAAATTTATTTTTAATTTAAAATTTAGAAAAAATAATAATTTTAATCCCAAGATTGGTATTAAAAATTGAAAATTTAATTTTTAAATCAAAATTTTTGAACTAAAAAATTCGCAAGCCTGTTCGCTGCGCACTTTTGTAGCTCACTGTTTATGAACTCGTTCGTTTTGCATATTTACGAGCACCTCCTCCTTGCAATGCTGTTGTTGTTGTCACTGCAACTGTTATTATAATTGCTTGCGGCTGCTCTGACAACCATTACTGTGGCGTTTTCATGTTTTACTTTTATTTTTTGGGGAATTTTCGGTTACCGGCCTTTTAATGGGTTTTGTTTGTGTACTCTAAAACCAGGTCTTTGTATATACACATGTGTGTATCTATGTGTGAGCATGTATGAATACTCCAATTTAACAGCAGCACAGGAATAAATGCCCGGTAATTGCGGCCGCCTTCTCTGCCAGCCAATTTGTACAACCACATATGTATGTACATACATATGTACATACAAATGCACACTCCGATTTATTTACTAACACTATACTGCTTTGACGGCGCTTTGTTGTTGTTAATATAATAACAATTTGCTTGCAATAACGCTTATTGTTGTTGCATTTAAGCTCATACATGTATTTTCTCACACTCTGGTACATAGCAACAACAATGTAATGCTATTTACATATGTATGTACCCAAGATGTTGATTGAATATGCTTTCAATGTATGTATAAGTTATATAATAACAGCGTGCGATTGTGTTTGCTTTTGCAGCTGGCTAAAACGCCTGAAACTTGATGTTTGTTGTGCTTTTTAGAGCTATTTGCTGCAATTTCATGTATTTGCTTGCTTAATTACAACGTAGTTGGAGCTCACCTTGTGCGAATTCCATTAAAGAAAAGGTTTTCTGGAAACAATTTAAGAAAGCGACGAAATGCGGGAATAGAGAGTCACAGACTGGAGATTTTGCGTGCTTTTAATTTTATTTTTGCTCTCATATTTGGAGAAATTGCTATTTGCCGACATACAGTTCGCTCAAATTTGAGGTTAAATTTAAAGATACTTATATAATGTTTGGAGTTCTTTACACATTTTTCGAATATGAAATCTGATTCTTGACCGGTTCTTTAGTATTAAAAACAAATTTAGTAGCGTTTATGGCATTACCAATCGATTCTCAGTGAATTTGTTAGTATCAGCTATTTTGCTGATGCCACTTTAGCATGTCTTTGCAAAATATAACTCCTTGATAGTTTCTTTTAAATAAAATAAAATAACTTTTCATTATTTTTTTATGTAAAAGCTTGGCCCGATCAAATCTGTTAAAGCCAGTTGGAACTTATTTTCAGAAGTATAGTTTATTAATTTTTCTCTGATTATCGCTTACATTTAAATAAAAGAAATCATCACTTTACGATTATCTCTGCAACTTTTATCTGCATAATCATTGTTTCAACTAAACTGTTCTGCTTAATTGAGCACTATCTTCACATTACCTATAAAAATAACGATGAGTGCGCCGTATGAAATTGTATTCATTCAAAATATGGTGACAAATATTTACTTGAAAAAAAAGTATAATTATTACAGTTTTGGTTATAATAAAATTATTATATGTATATACATTTCGAAATTAATGTTTTAATTCTTTTGAATATTTTATATTTCTTTTTTTGATAAATAAAAGAAAAATAAATAAAAGTGTTTCAACTGATTTTGTTGGTTCTAAAAAACTATGAAATAACATAATAAAAAAAATAAATGTTTCACATAAAAATAAATTATACACGTAACTATTTTGGTATTTAATTAATTTCGTTAAATTAATTAAAAATAGTTATTCAAAAGCAAAGTAAGAAAAATAAATAATATATAAATTATTATAAAGAAATATGTTTTTAAAATTTTTTTTAAGCCGTATTTATCTGTTAAAAAATGAATTCCTTCCTAAAGCATTTTTATAAATAGTAATTTAAAATTAATTATTTTTTCCGTTTTGTGTTTTTTATTGTAATTATTTTGAAAAGTAAATTACTTATAATGTAAAAAATTAAAGATATAATCAATTATTATTTTTTTAATAATTTCACAGAACTGCTTTTTATGATATAATTAAAATTTCTTTATGTACTATAATTATTTAAATTTTTGTTCTCAAAAAGTCGAGAGAGAAATTAAAATTAATTTTAGATTTAATTTTAATATAAAATAAATTTTTAAATTTAAAGTCATAATAAAAAAAGAGTTGCCTTAAAAAGAAGAAAAATAGTAAAAATAATAGTATTTTTACTGATAAATAATAATAATAGTATCTTTACTGATAAATAATAATAATAGTGATTTTAAATATAATAAATATTAATTAAAAATCTATTTTGTTTTGTTCGTACATAATAAATAATAATTTTTTGCCAACAACTAAAGCGCTGGATTAAAAACATTTTTTTACAAATTGCAAATTTTGTTTCTCATGGCAAACGTCTTTGATTGAAAATCGATATTTTATTGAAAATAAGCTTTCCTTTTCAAAAGATAACCGAAATGGTACAAGAAATACGTAAACCGTTTCCACGACAGTCGGGTCTACGTAACCGGAACGGACCCGGTTTTTTATCCGGCCAAGCACTGTCAACTCGGCAGAATTTTACAACAACAACTGAGTAAAAAAATGCGAAAAAATGTTAATTCCAAAACAAAAATCGTGAGATTAAATTTTTTTTATGTTTCCTCTGATATTTGGAATTTTTTTTATGCCATGTTTGAGATTAAAATTTTAAAAATATTTTGATTAATATTTTCGAGATTACGAATGTTAATCAAATTATTTTTTAATGTATTTGCAATCCTGATGATTGTTTTCAAATTTGTATATAAAATGTATTTATTTAATAAACTTTTTTGTAAGAAATAAACTGAAAAACGGTTTATTTTAGTTTTAGTACATAATAATAATAGCTTACTTTTACATTTCCAATAATAGTGAAAATTTAAATTGGTTTTATTTAAGTTTCTATTATAACTACGTAATTGCTTTTTTTACACTATTTCTTAACAAAAAAAATTATGTTTACTATTTTTGCTCTCTTTAGATCAACGAGTTCAACTTTATAAGTGCGTGCATTAAAGTAAGAAAACAAAGTTAAGCGATTTGCAACATTTTTGACATTTGTGCGTGTGTGTGTAAGACCAAAAAAGTAAACAAACAAAAACTTGAAAGCAAATAATAAATAACAAAACCACTTGAAATCAACACACTTACGCCTTCAGTCAATTACTTATTTACATACCTATATGTATGTATGTAAGATATAAATGTGTGTGCGCGCTGAAAAAAATCACTTAAAAATTAAAAACAAAAAAATCATTGCTACAACATTGCGATAAAATTTGCATGACATTGCTATGGCGGCGCTATAGCATCGTTAAACAAATGATAGCACCAAGGCGAATAATTCATTCCGCATGCTCATATTATACATACGGACATAACTACATACATATACATATGTGTACAAATGCGAATGTGTAACACAAACGTCACATTGGCGCTCTGCGCTTCCGAATTCACACATCGCTAAAAGTGTTGTTATAATTGTTGTTGCACATTTACCGGCTACTCCCTATTGACGCTACTCGTTTCTGTGGTAGTCACTGTCACTAGCCGGCATTCTGCGCTCATTTGCTGTCCACACACAGCTTTTCAGAGCGCGCCTCTTGCTCTCAGCCTATATACAAGACAACAAAAGGAAAAAAGCACAATGACCAGCCTTACAGCCAGTCAGCAGGCGCTCCAGCGCCGTTCCTTCATGCGTCCAATCATCCGACCTGCTATCTCCATTTAAGCTTTCTTTTTATATGAGTCTCTTTATTAGTGTTTTTTGCTTTTCGCGAGAGTTGTTGCTCACAATCTGACCGGCTGGTTGTCTGTCTGTCCGTTTGTCCGTGCGTCGCGCTAATCGTTTTTTGCATGCCTTCGTTATAATTTCGCGCAATTGCCGGTTTTTTGGTGTTCGTTTCGGTGTCTTAAATGCCTCGTGCACACGCGCAAACTTGCCTCAAATCGTTCACTTGGAGTACAATAACCCCCCTGAGGCGCTTTTGTTGTTTTCTTTTCATGTACATATGTATGCATATATGTATGTCGCTGTATACGTATGTACGTGAACCAACAATGTATGATTTTAATAGTGCTGTTTGACGGCTTTGTTGTTTTTGTTATTTTTTGTATTCTTTTTTTTTTTGTTTTTGTGCATTTTTCTTTCAGCTGTTTTTAATGGCATTCACTCCGGCTCAAGCAGCCTTCACATTCTATATGGTTGTGTGTATGTGTGTATTCTTAATCAGATTTAAAAAGCGCACTTTCTACTACAAAGCCATACCAACACACTCAGCGCTTATTATTTACTGCAAGTTCCTTGTATGCTTTATATTCGCATTTACCAAGTTGATTCTCATCATTTGAAAAGACTATATACACACCTATACATACATATGTACAAGTTTAATAATTATTCTTCTCATTCTTCCATTGCAGAGATTCCTCAATATCCGAACGTTGATCCTTTTAATTATGAGAGCATGAAATCATCGCTGTTGGAGCGTCTGGAATTATTCAATGCCGCACCATTTACCATTCAGCGCTTGTGTGAGCTTTTGATTGATCCGCGTAAACAATACAGTCGCATTGATAAATTTATGCGTGCTCTTGAAAAGAACATTTTAGGTGAGTGCACCTTCGTCGTCAACGGAAAAAATTAATTGAATCTGATAAATTCAGAAGTAAAAAGTTTTTGTAGATTTAGCGCTCGTTTTTAAGCTAATTTAAACTTTAGCTCGTGCTTTAAGTAATACTTAGTATACGTTTTTTGAAGAGAATCGTGAAAATTTTATGTTACAACGCGACAGCGAATGGTATGTCTAGATCAAGTTATATTTATAAATGTATGGAATCAAATCAGCCAGACGCAAACTGATATTTGGTACTTGGTACATAATGAGTCTAAAACAAGAAAAAACGTTATCTGTGGTTATACTGGAGCTGCAATACCCTTTACAAGTACAAAGTCTTCCATACAAGAGCTTTATTTTGATCCGTCTGTTAGTGTGACAATTTTTTCGGGGATTGTAGCATTGTCTTGGATAATAATCAAGCATTTCTCCAAATTACTTAAGGCATGTTTTCTGCAAAATTTCAAAAACTTGATTTTTATCGGTCAGTTTGTATGGCAGCTATATGCTATCTTGGGCCGATTCAAACAATTTATTCGGAGAGTGTAGTGTTGTCCTGGAAATATCTCCATACCAAATTTTATGAGATATCTTGTCAAATAAAATAGTTTTTCTTACAAGGTCTTGATTTTTATTGATCGGCTTGTAATTTCTTCGAAGAGTTTAGTGTTGTCCTGTAATTCATACAAGGACTTGATTTTTATCGGTCAGTTTGTGTGACAACTATATGCTATAGTAGTTGAATTTCGGCGGTTCCGACAAATGAGCAGCTCCTCCCAGTCTATGGCGTACTTGGAGTCAAACTACCACCCATTGCAGACGTCCAGTGTGCAATGAGTCCCCGGCATTAGGTACCCGTTACGACGACAACAATAACCCAAGTACAGAGCCGGAACAAAACTCTGAAACCGCTAGCTGGTAGCAATTTGTCGTCCGGTCCTAGCCTAGGCCGTCTCAATGTGATCGCGTAGATCTATCTAGGATGCACATGAAGAAGCTCCAACACTTTCAAAATAAAGCGTTCCGTACCTTCTAATATCTTCTCAATATCATCTACATACTGAGCCCTGCATGATCCCGGTCAAAGGGGATACGGAATTTTTTCAAGGCAGTTTCTGCTTGGAAGTTTTCATAGATACTCTCTGAAACCGACGGAACAGTCGTCAGAGTTCGTTCCTGGCGGTCAATCTTCAGTGTAGCGTTTCATATTAAGAAAATACCCAGATTTATACAAGACCAAGTTGCGTGCTTGATAGCGGTTCCTGTATCTGTAATATTTATTTGTTTAATTGGATGATAGGCTACTCTAGAGGCATAAAATATCGACGAAATTGAGCGCTGAATATTTAAGCGTGTGTTCCTTGAACCTTAGGTCCATTATTTATGCGCTATTTTATAGTGTGTAAACTTTAGTAATAAATTAATCCTAAAATATTGCATTTACAATAAATTCTCAACAAAGACCTTCTCTTTCTTCTCTTTTTTCAACTCTAGTAGTGAGCACCATCGAACCCGGTCGTAAACGCACTGAGAGCGAGAACGGCGATTCACTGGACTCAGTTGTCAACGGTGATCTGTCGCTGGATGTCAACGTCGATATCGATATGGAGAATGAATCTTTGTTCAATATGGAGGCACAAAACGGCAATGGCACTGGCAACGGCAATGGTACAGCTTCGGCAGCCGATGGTGGTGCATCACCGGAGTCTGAGTCGAAAGAAAAGCCCGTTGTGAGCGAGACAGCTACCAAGCACTCTACAACCGATGATGACATTTTGCCGAATCCGAAAAAGGCAAAGCTGGATTTGGATGAGAAAGATGAAAATACCGCTGAAAAGACTGAAGATGAGCAGAGTGGTGTATCGGTGGAAAAGGATGACAGCAAATCTGCAGCTGATGAAGCTAAGTCGAAAGAAACGGACAAAGGTGATAGTAAACCAGCAGTAGAGGTGGCTAAGCCGTCCGAGGATGCAGAAATGATAGAAGTTGATAATAAAGAAACAAAATCGAAGGAAAGTAAAGAGGAATCTAACAAGGAGGAGCAAGTAGAGAAAAAGGATGTGCTAGACAAAGCGGATGAGAAACTGTCTGAAAATAACGAGGAAAAGGAAGTGGTCGCAGAAAGCAATGACAAGGTAGAATCTGCTAAGGAGGAAACTGCCAGTTCCACTGAGAAAGTAGCTGCTGAAGAAGTTGACGCTGTTAAAAAAGTAGAAGGAATTGCTGAGTCGGAAACCGAATCAAAAACAACTAAAGAAGAAGAAAAAATCGTTGAAAAACAGGAAATAGAAAAAGGCGAAAAAGAGATTGTTGTAGCAGCTGCTGTAGCCACTACCAAGGCGGTTGAAGAATCCGCTGAGGCCGAGGTCAAGAAATCAGCCGAGCCTGCAGCTGAAGCGACAGAAGCGGTTGCTAGTGATGGTGCTAAGGATAGCGCTAAAATCGTAGACAAAGTTGAAGAGGAAACGGCGCCTGTCAAAGCCAACGAGGCCGCTGCTGATTCTAAGGCCGAAGTTTCGACTAGCACACCGGAAAAAGATGAGGCTGCGCCACAGACAACGGCTGCTGGAGCTGAAGCTGTCGCTGCTGTAGCGAAAGATTTCGCTGTTGAACCAAAAGCCACATCTGAAGTGACCGACTCCACTGCCACCCAAACAAAAGAATCTGAAAAGACTGAGAGCAATGCAGAAGCCGCTGCCGAATTGGAAAAACCGGCCGAAGAAAAAGTAGTTGAAGCTGTTACGACCACGTCCAACGAGGCAGAA
The DNA here is from genome assembly GCF_016617805.1 of Bactrocera tryoni. Taxonomy (NCBI): domain Eukaryota; kingdom Metazoa; phylum Arthropoda; class Insecta; order Diptera; family Tephritidae; genus Bactrocera; species Bactrocera tryoni. The sequence continues at coordinate 66,882,433 of NC_052502.1, read as the reverse complement.
GCTGTTGCGATTGAAAAGTCCACGGCTGATTCCGCTAGTAAAACCGCCGTGGATGAAGCCGAAACAGTTGCTGCTGCACCAGCTAAAAACGAAACTTCTGCGTCGGACGAAAACAAAGAAGCTGCCGCTGCTGCTACCGCCACCGCAGCTAAGGCCAGCGAAGCTGAAGTTCCAACAACCGCTGAGGCGGTAGAAAGCACAACTGCTGACAGTGTTAACGTTGCCGAAAAAAGCGATGTTGTCGCCCCAGCTGCAGATACGACTCCAGCCCCAGACTCGGCCGAAGCTATTGCTGCCGTTCCTGCTGCCACACCAACAGCCACCCCACTACCTACACCGACATTAGCCCTCAACGATCAACCCATGGACGATGTGCCGATTGAAGAGGCCCAACCCGCTGTTAACGAAGTTGTTATGGCCGAAACAAATGCTGCCACCGAAATGGCCACTGACGCAAACGAACCACCAGCACCATCCAAGGACGAACCAGCTGGCATGGAAGTGGATGACACCAGTCAGGAGGCCATGGATCAGTAATTTTGTGGCAGCACGTAACAAACTACACAATAATATTTTCCACACGCATACAATACAAAAGAAAAAATTTTATTTGTGAAAGACGTCGATGACGACGACGACGCCGACTACGGCGACAGCGACAGCGCGACGCAAAGCGATTTCTTCATACTTAAACACTTTTTGAATATGTAGCGTGTTTTTAGGCGCATAAGCAAAATTTACATGAATATGTAAACGAAATTCGTTGTAAGCTAATTTAAACTATCAAGAGAACATAATAATTATAACTTAAAAAGAAAATACAAAACAAAAGCAAAAAAGAAAGATAATGTGGTTGGCAAGCAAGAAATATATAAAAACAAAATACTTCATACACACATATATATACATATGCATATACTTTATACAATAAGCAGTGATATGTGCTGTTCCATTCCATTTGTCAGAATATTTGTAACACCACATGGACAACGAACAATACGTATTGGCTTTTGCATCATTTCCTTTTTACGATTTAATTTAAAAGATATTGAAATGGTATTAATAAAATCGTGTATTTTAACATTTTTTATTTGTGTAAACAATGCGAGCCAACAATAGTAAATAAAAAATTTAAAATTCAAAACTATAAACAAATGCTTCTTTTATCACACAGTGGCGCAAAGAAGGCCGATTTGGAATTTTTATCCTTTTTGTGTTTCTTTTGGTTGAGAAATTCGCTAGAGAAAGTGTGAGAGAGCGGAAAATTTTCGTTTTTCAACGTCTGTCGTCAGTGAGGCAGTTACATATTTGGAGAAATGTTCTACGCGCCGAATATATTAGCATACATCTTTTGTCCGTTAGCTTTTAATTTAATCCCCAGTTGCCACATCTGTATCATTATACTTGTATATTTGTAATTATTTTCTAAGGCTGGAGAAGACATATTTCTACTTGGCTCAACTGTTTTACAACAATTTGTGACGATCGATCGTCGACATATGAAAACGAAGAACAAAGTTTTTTTTTTATAATAAACCAAAATATTTTAATTGGACAAAGGTTTAATTGACACCATTGACGCGAGTGTTTCCAATGCCGTACAATAAGCAATGAATTGAGAATTTCTTTCTCTGCAATTCTTTAAAACTTAATTTCGGAAAATTTGGAATCATTGCTGTTTTGTTACCTGATTAAAAAATAAAAAAAACTGAAATAACATCAAAAAAATTTTGAGGTTATGCACCGTTTCTTATTTTCAAGTAAATTTATGCAAAAATGTTATGATTATTGTTGCTTGAGCAAAAAGCGATCTTATAAATAGAGGGTATTGATAAGTCGATTTTTATGCAACTAATCTTACTAAAGCACATACAAAATAGTTGCGGAGAAGCGATGTGCCTGTCATTAGTGGGATATGTTTGTGGTTTCATAGCCAGTTCTTAGCCGCATCTGCCACCTGAAGAGGCATAATTTGGCAACACAGATTAGTGTTGAGTTATTATTTATAAAAAAAGATATAAATTACAAACAACTGAAAATCCATTGACAGCTAAATTAATTTTTTTTGCAGTAACTCTACACACCTTAACACTTTCTAGCCTAATTCTCAACCCTTTGTTTGTCGTATTTCATTATTCCATTGACTTCCAAATGATGAAAGTTCCATACATATATGAATAAATATGCTTAAAAACATGTGCCGCAGAATCACGTGAACGTGAAAATATAAAAAAGAAATTAAATAAATACTAAATATAAATATTTTATTACATGCATACTACGTAAATAATGACAAATATTCAATTTTGCTTTGGTTTATTATTTTTACATAATACATTTACTTTTCAATGCATTTGTTAATAACTAACTTATATATACAAAAAATATATTTTATTAAAATTCATAAAAAAAATATTTGATATGACTTATTTTTATGAAATTTTTATACACCAATTGCAAAAGAAAATCTAATTTCATATGACATTTAGCTAAATTTTTTCCATTATTCACATTAATCATTCAATCATATGAGCATCCACTAATATTTAACAGCTCTGTTATGTTTGGTACTTCAAAAGAAAATAATAGAGATTTTTGACAATTCTGCAGTATCATTTATTATTGTTTATAAAAAATAAAAATAAAGTAAATAAATACAATAATATAAAAAACAAAATAAAGTAAAAAATAAATAAGATAAAATAAAATAATGAAATAAACTAAACGAAAATTAAAAAATAATATTGCAATAAATACATTTTAAGAGATTTCTTTGTTTAATAGTTCAGCGCAATATAATTTTCTTTCCAACATTAGGGTAAGTTTGCACCGCATAACTTGCAAACAAACATGCATAATCCGATTATTTTAGTGATAGTATTTACATAGAGACATATACATATATATGTATATACATATATGGAAAACAAAAAGTATATATGTAACCAAAATCCGCTACTGCAAAATGAAAGCGATTTCAAACCTAAAACAAAGTGAAATAACGATTTATAATTTAAATACATGTAATTGATAATCGTACAAAAACAAAACAAAATATTTGTATTTACTTCAAGAACATTGTTTTATTGGATTTATTTTTAGTTTTTTTTATATACATATCTAAATAAAACATACGATACTCACTAACCGATTGATAATACGATTTTGTCAAGCCGATATAAACCAGAATTTTAAATCATCCAAGCCAAACAATTCTGCTGTATTCTTCCAAAATGCCTAGGGAGTTTTTTCTGCCACTAAAACAACTAAAACATTTTGCTAAGCGTGCAGCTTCATGTAACAACAACTGTTTGTTTACATATACGCTTTATGGCCGATTCTCATACAAATTTTACTTTGATTTGACTGGGGAGTTCGATTAGTGCCTTTGTACGAATTCGTTCACAACACGAACACAAATTAACATGTGCGACAATTCTTATATTTGCAAGTCACCTATTGGTTAAATCACCGGCTAATTTTCTCAACAGCACCACCAGATATTTCTTTTAGTGTTTCAAAGTGTATCTTAAGACCCAATTGTCAAGTAAACCGAGGAAAGTGGTATGTGGATGGCCACTAATGACTAGGCTAAACTTAAAAGTAAATAATCAAATTTTTAACGTTGCGATATTGTCAGCGTAAAAACTATTTATCTTATAAGTAGAGGCTTGTTAAGCTATGAATTGTACGATTTGTAACGCAACTTAGCATTACCGTCGCATGGCACCACCGCCGAAAGTGTTCTGTCGTGGATCCCTCGGAGGTGAGCCATTATGATGAATCGACATCACATTTGCGATAACGGGAATAGTATATGCCATATCTGCTGTACGTTCTAGTCGTTGACGTATCGGCACCGTCGTCTGCGGTGGCAACGGTGCTAGTGGACGATGATAAGGTGGCTGAACAACTGCATGTGGTCGTACAACTGTGTGTGGCCATGATTGCGGTTGAGTTTCATGCCTCGCCAACATCCTTGGTGCTGGCGGTGGTAGCGACTCCGCTAACGAGTTCATTCTTTTTTGACGTGGATCATGCATATTATATTTGTTTGAATGCTGAGTACTTTGTCCGAATTCAGATGGTAATTGTGAGTACTTATAGATATCTATCAAACGATGATGCAGACGATACAATTCTGTTGAGTCGGCCGCTAGCGCCGGTTCACGTATCAAATCGGCAAAATCACTTAAAGCCATTAGTTGATTTTCATTGAACGTGCTTATTTGCCGCATTAGGGGCAGATCACCGTATTTACTACTACCTGCGGCAGACATAGCTGTTGTTTGTGTACCGATATTATTGCCTTGCGGTATAGTTTGTACGGCTTTATCATGTCCGCTGACGTCGTCGGTTTGCGTGGACTCAGATCTGAGAAATGACGCGTGGGGGTCAATCAATTGCTTTTCAGTCTGTTGTATTGCTTCTCGTTTAATTTCTGGTGGAAATGTAAATATTTTCTTTTTCTTGTCCAAAGCATGTATATCAAAACCTAATATTTTTGCTACTTCACTTGCTTTTGGTGGCAGTGCTTCTATGCCCCACTCCTGTAGATTAAAGTGATTAGCGTAGGAGTTGAACTTATAGAGAACATTGTTAACGTTGTGCAATGGTGAACGATTATCGTATATTTGCTGTCTGATATAGGAACTACTATTGGGTAGTTTACGCACAGTTGTCGTATAGATAAAAGACGGGTCTTTACGATTTTTGCTTGCCTTGTTAAATTCCTCTATAGCTAATATTGCTCGTTGTTTTGCTGCAATAGAATATTATGATAATACATATATATTCAAATTATGTCATATTGTGGCCTTTCACTTACAATTTTCCATTTTATCTTTTGGTAAAATAGACTCTTCTGCTTCTGATTCTTCCGAATCACTTTCCACTGGAAAAAAAGAAAAAGCAAGAAATTAAAAGTGGGATTATTATATAGATTTAGAAAAATATTGGATGAGAATTTCTGTTTACTTTTAATGCGCTTGAAACCTAACGGTGCCGTACTGTCCATAATTAGACCATTTCTATTGACGTTGCTACGTCGTTGAAAATGCTCAGTCTCTCGTACTGGTAAGCAGTCATCTGATTCTTCCGCAGCAGGTAGGTTTGTTACAAACTCGGATTTAACACGTATCATACGTCTAGCGGCTGCAGCGCTAGTTTCCGGCTCAACTGAATCTAAATTAAATGTGTCAGGTCTCATATGGTTAGAGAAAAGTGTTCCTCCGGGCAGCGTACTCTCTTCACCAGCAGTGAATTCGCTTTTAACGCGTATGCACGCTGCTTGTGGCATACTAGGGCTATGGGATGTGTGCTTGCTACGCTTGTTTACGTTGACATCAAGCGCCTTTTCGTCTTCATTTGCTTCACTGTGCGTACGTTTGTGTGATTTCTTTTTCTTCTTTTTATTTTTTTTATGGGCCTTATGTGAGCTCTGCTCTTTAGCTTCCAATAGTTCTAGCTCCTTAAGACGTTCGGAATATTTTATTTCAAGACCATGATTGACTACGTCGTCTATACGTTCGGCAACATGGTCAACTAATAAATCGTCAAAAAAGTTTTCTGGTATCGGTGCGGATGTTGTGGTTTCTGAAACAGCTGTTGTACCAACAGGTTCACTTTTTACATTAAGAAGTTCTGGAGGAGCAATATTTTGTTCGGCGGTATGTTTGGTGGACTCTAAAGTCTCCGTTGTTGTTGCTTCTGGAATAGTTGTAGTATCAACAGGTTCGTTTTTTACATTAACTAACATTTCTGTGGATTCTTTTTCAAGTGTATTTGGTTCGCTGCACTCTAAAGCCGCTGCTGTGATATTATCAGCATCTTTAATTAAGTCATCGAAGAAATTATCGGGCAATGCTCCATCTGCTTCAGGCACACCATTTGGACTGTTGGGTGCAGTTGAATCATCCATATTTGTTTCAGTTGGTACTTCTCCTTCTCTGTTATATGTTGCATTTTCTGGCGCAGCATCTGGGTTTGGTTGTGTTTTTTGCCGTGAAATTTCTTCTGTTGCCAGTGAAGGTGCATCTATCGGCTCAGGTTTGATTCGTATTATTCGTTCCTCCACTGGTGTTTGAATTTTTTCACTACTTGTTATGTCTTTATCTGTTTTAGGTGGTTCAACTGACACTTCATTACTGTCTTCAACCCTTTCTTTCTTTATTTGCATTGTATGTTGTGTGTTTTGATCTTGAGTACTTGATAAAGATTTCGGGTTTTCAGAAATGTGAGTTGGAACTGCAACCAATTCATTATTGTTACAAACATCTTCTTGCTGAGATATCATTTCTGTGTCCTTTTCTTTGGGTTCTTCTTTGATTTCAGGTGGCAGAAGTATTGGTCTGTGTGGCACATCCAAGGCGGGTGGAGTTGATGAATTGGATTCTGTAGTGGTGGTATCCAATTCTTGCATTATTTTTTCAATTTGATCAAGGCACACTTTGCTTTCTTTCCTATCGTTTTCCATATTTATTATTGCAAAATGCACGCTGTATGCAACCACAAATTCTTAAAACAAACTAATAAATTTTGCAGTGTTGTAAAGAGTTGCAGACTAATTGCACAAAAAAGGGTGTTACAGAGTTTTAATAATATGTTTTAGTGTGTTAAATTTTCACAAAAAAGTAAAAGTGAATTTATTTTAAAACAAAAACAGATGAGTTCCTAGAATAAGAAATATAGATGTAGTAATAAATACAAAATAGAGTAGCAAAGCTAAATTATAAATTACTTCAATTTGTGATCACCCTGCAAAGCAATATGCGAAAAATATGTCAGCTGTCTCGGTATTGTATATAAACATTTTATGTTTAGAGTAAACCGGCAAAAATATACCGCCAAATGGTGAAATACTGAAATTATAAGCAGATTTTTTATTTTGATATCGAAATGGAGAGTGAAGAAGATAATCAGCCATCAACATCGAAAGCAAGCTTACAGAAAAGAAATGAGCAATTGAACACCGAACAATGTTCAGAAGAAGAATCCACAGAGGAGCCTTTACCAGCAGAGGCTGAAACCTCCTCAAATGTGGAGGAGTCTGGATTTCAAGACGACGATGAAACCTTAGCAAATGTTATGACCGCTGAGGAATATTTACAGCGTAAAGATGTCATTATGCTGGAATATGAGAAACAGATGTTTCTTGATATAGTTGGTTCGGATGGGCTTACTGTATGCGCCAAGTGGGTGATAATAAATTTCATATATTTAATTATAAATAAGTATCTAAATTGACATTTCACTAATATCGCAGAGGTTTAAACTACACGCGCGTTGTCACAAACATACTAAAGGTTTACAGTGATCCAGGCAATCTTGTGATTGTAATCAACTTTTCTGATTGGGAGGAGAAATATTATAAAGCCAAATTGGAGCACAAATATGTACATGAGGTAGCAACAACTGCAACTGAGCGGTAAGCAGCATGTCATATAAGTTCAGAAATTGCCATATTAATTAACCTGCTTGTAATTTACCTGTAGAGAACGTGTTTATTTGGAAGGTGGAATACAATTCATAAGTACACGTATTTTAGTTGTGGATATATTAAAAAATCGTATACCCATCGAATTGATAACCGGCATAGTAGTGTTGCGCGCACATACGATTGTCGAATCGTGTCAGGAAGCCTTTGCCTTGCGTCTCTTTCGCATGCGTAACAAAACTGGATTCATTAAAGCATTTTCTAGTAGCGCTGAGGCATTCACCATCGGTTACGGGCACATAGAGCGCACTATGCGCAATCTCTTCGTAAAACAACTCTACATTTGGCCACGTTTTCATGCAGTCGTGCAGCAATCGTTGAAACCATACGAGGCGCAAACTATTGAGCTGCACGTGCCAATGACGCAGAAGATGTCACAGATACAAACGCATTTGCTTGATATAATGAATTATTTAGTGCGCGAAATAAAGCGTATTAATCGTCTAGTCGATTTAGAGGAAATCACTGTGGAGAATTGCGTTACAAAGAAGTTCCACAAAATATTGCAAGCGCAGCTGGACTGCATTTGGCATCAACTGAATTCCCAGACGAAACTGATAGTGGCAGATTTGAAGATTTTGCGTAATCTAATGATGTGAGTGAGACAAAATGGAAATTAATTTAATTTTTATACACAAATATCGATTTTATAGTTCCACAATCTACCATGATGCAGTTGCGGCTTATGCGCTCACCAAACGCTATCGCACGACAGAGTACGCGCTCAGCAACTCCGGTTGGACATTGCTGGACTCGGCAGAGCAGATATTCAACTTGTCCAAAGAGCGTGTCTACAACGCGCAGGGCGGTAGGCAGTTTGAATTTTTAAGCCTTTGCGTTCCATTTTAACTTTTTTTACTTTACAGAATTCGAACCCGAACCTTGTCCGAAATGGCAACATTTAGCCGAAATACTCAAAGTAGAAATACCTGCAGATATGAAACGCTCGCATCCGGACTGTTTGGACCCACCGAAAGTGCTAATACTTTGCCAAGATACACGCACTTGCTTCCAGTTGCGTCAATTTCTCACACAAGGCGGTGAGCGTTTTTTGTTATATGCCGCCATGCAGCACGAGATACCAATCGGCAAGTTGGCGGAGAGTTATGACAAAGTTAAGAATGTGAAGGAAATTGAAAGAGCGCTAACACAACTGCAACAGTCTGCAGCGAATGCACGAGTCACGCAAAAGCTCAGTGGCACGCAGAAGAAATCGCAAGCTGGTACCAATGAAAGTGATGTTGTCGACGAGGACACCAGTGCACCCATGGATGAGCTAACACAATTGCTAACTAGCTCGGATGGGGATGATCCACTCTCAACCACGTTCTTTCAGGAGAGTTACCTATTGACTATGACACAACTGAGCGATATCGATGACACATCATCGACATTCGCCGAATTTGAGGATGCCGCAAATGCTAGTGGCGCTGCGGCGATTAATATGAATGCTTCCATATTTGAGCCCTTCCCAGAGGTTTGTCCTTCAGTTTCAAATCACAAGCAATTTAATACTATAATTTTACAGTTAGCAGATTTGGACATTACTGCAGCTGTAGCGGCACGTAATCAACCTTTCATCTGCATACAGACTTTTAAAACGGAGCATGAAGGTCCGATGGCGCTGGATCGCATTCTCGAGGAGATACAGCCACAGTATGTGATCATGTACCACTGCAATGTGGCTGCTATAAGACAATTGGAGATACATGAGGCGCGTCAACGGCGCGCTATCAACGAACGCATGCGCGTATTTTTCCTCATACATGCGCGTACCGTGGAAGAGCAATCGTATTTGACGAGCTTGCGTCGTGAGAAGCAGGCATTCGAATTGATTATAGAAACGAAGCGAGTAAGCCTAATAGTTAAATAATAATAATAATCTTGTGGTAAGCTCAAAATGTTTTGTTGATCTATGAGGATCTGGTGATCCACTGTTGTTGTAGTTTGCCGAGTCGACAATCCTTGACTGATAAAAATACGGCTCCGGTCTGGTCACGTAGGCCCGACTGTTGTTTTTATCCGGCCATGACTGTCAACTCTGCAGAATTCTGCCGCTACAACAACAACAACTCCGACTTGTCTCGAGAAGCTAGAGTGAACCTGATATATCGAATATGTATATGTCTTGCAATGACTTGCTACTACTAACTGTATTTTTTTTTTGTTGACTTTAAGGTTATGGTCGTACCTGAGTATCAGGATGGCAAAACGGACGAAGCTTTCATACTCTATAAAACATATGCCGAAGACGAAGGCGGTGAGGCGGGAAATGCTGTTACTCGCAAAGCTGGCGGTCAAGTGGGTCTTGTACCGTTTACTGCGGCGCAAATTATTGTGGATATGCGTGAGTTTCGCTCTGATCTGCCATGTCTAATACACCGGCGTGGCATGGAAGTGTTACCTGTCACTATAACAGTAAATTTAACTTCAAAATATGAGTGCATGACGTTAATGGCATCGGTCCATTTCAGATTGGCGACTACATACTGACACCCGATATCTGCGTCGAGCGCAAATCGATTTCCGATCTTATAGGCTCGTTAAATTCCGGCCGCTTGTACAATCAGTGCATACAAATGCAGCGTTACTACGCCAAACCGATACTGCTTATTGAATTCGATCAGAATAAACCCTTCCACCTGCAGGGCAAATATATGCTTTCACAGAATACTACGTCCAAGCATTCGGATATTGTGCAGAAGCTGCAATTGCTTACCATACATTTCCCCAAATTGCGATTGATTTGGTCGCCCAGTCCTTATGCGACGGCGCAACTCTTTGAGGAGCTGAAGCTGGGCAAACCACAACCGGATCCGAAGCAAGCCGCCGCTGTGGGCTGCGATGAGTCTGGCACCAGCGGAGAGGAGCTGAAATACAATCCAAATATCTATGATTTTCTCCTACGTTTGCCAGGCGTCAACACGCGCAACGTGCACAAACTCATGCGTCAAGGTGGCTGTCTGAAGGCGCTGCTAAAGCGCACGCAGGTACTCCCACACGCCTACTAAGTAGTTATTCTTTATGCAGTTCACTGTAAATCTACTTCTAATTTTAGGCGGAAATCGGCGAAATGCTCGACTCGCAGGAGAATGGCCGCATGCTGTGGGACGCATTGCATGTGGCTCATTTGCCCGAGAAAGATGAGGTGTCGGGCGCTGTTGCTCTGGTCGCAGGCAAGTCCGTTGGCACACACTCGCGTTTTCGGCGCGGCGCTGCAGCAGCAGTGGCCGCACGTGGTGTGCAACGGCGTTTCAAAAATTAAGTACCCTATGTAGTTTAAGGTAAATTTCTTTTGTGTAAACTATACTTATATTTTAATGAAAATAAAAGAAAGAGCTTCTGCTGTGTTGCGAGAGATGGATGTTGTTGCTGTTGCAGAACACATGTCGCAAATAACTTTTGAGTAGTGTTATCGAGTATATAGTGCCGGGTAATAATCAGGTCTTTTCCACGTAAACTCGATTGTCACCAGAACAGATGAGGTGCGAATAATTCCTCTTGCTGCTTTTGTGCTGTTTTTATTGTAGCGAGTACCTGTTTACGGGAAGGGATTTTTTTCGAGAAGGATGTTAAGCGAGTGAGTTATTAAGGCATACAAAAGAGTGGTTAGTGTCATGCGGTGACTCTTTGCACGCAGGACATATATTTTTTAGAACGCGGCTCTTCTGAGAGTTTAAGCTGTTGCAGTATTCAGAACGAAGTTTCACAAGGATCTCTCTAGTTTCACGCGCCAATTCAAGGTCACGGTCTACGTTGAGTGGTATTTCGATTCCAAGTACGCCCTTTATTGGGAGGGCGTCGATGAAGGAGTTAATAGCTCCGCTGTAAATGGGTTTAGTACACGTCTGAACTTGATCGCGTCCGAAAAATAACCGGGAGAAACTGCTTGAAGAGGGGTGCACCACTATCGTCCTTAATCGGAAGCATGTCGGCCTCATTATGGTGGCTCTCAAGAGACATTCTGTGACAGCCATTACTTCAATTCACATAATACGATCCTCCAAGGTCCCAAGGAGTTTAACCAGGAAACAGGGCACTTACCCTCAACAGTTCCACCCCTCCACTTTCATACCGCTGCAGTCCTCGTGAGAGGACCATAAGGCGCCTTCTGTGGGTTCTGCAGCCGCAACAAACCACACCTGTTAACCACTCTCTCACTCCCAGGGTTACTTCTGCTACTAATTTCTTTCACTTTTGCTTTCTGATTACTTTAGCAGGTTAAAACCACCTACTTCTTCGCACTTTAATCTTTTCTTATGATTTCAAACCCTTGTTTAAAACGATGGTGTCCTCGTGATGGATATAGTTATTTTGAGCCATTATGTATTCCGCGGAAAGCTGTTGGATTGAGAATTCTTTTTGATCTGATTGTATATTTAGTATTTACGAATGCTAAGGAGGGATGGTTGTTGTCCTCACATGTCTTGGGTCGGATAAAAATTTGGCATGTTCCCGTTTGTAATCTTGACTCTCCGAGGACAGATCTTCTGCCAAAAAGAGGTGGATCTGTATAGATATAAATCAACTCCAGGGATCCATTACATCTTATGTCAAAAAGAAGGGGCCTCTGTAATCGGATGTTTGATTGAGAACTACAAATGTGTGAGTTGAATTCAGGAAGTTGGGGCTTAGAGCTATTAAAAGTAAAAAGATGTCATGTTATTTTTGTTCACAATCATTTGGCATTTCATCATGGAAAGACTTACGCCTGAACAACCTTACTAATTGTTCCTACTATTCGCAACACCATCACCCATCTTGAGACCCAGCATTAATTATTGGATAATATTCCAACGAATAAACCAAGTCCAGCACGCAGAAAGAAAGTATAACAGCCCTAGCTGAGTGTCCACATTTCTTCGAAAATCATGCCGGTCATCAATGACGACTGTTTTCGCGACAAGATAACCGATCATTTGATGCCTGATAATGAAGCTCGTGATCTCGGCGATATTTGGTTTCAACAAGACGGTGCCACTTCGCACACATTGCATCAATCAATGTATTTATTGAGAGAACACTACGGTGATCAAATATTTCAAAGTTTGGGGCCGGTGGATTGACCATCAAGTTTGCGTGATATCACATCGTTAAACTCTTTCCTGTGGGGATATGTACAGTCTAAAGTCTATGCGCACAATCCCGCTTCGATTCAGGCCTTGGAGCAAAACAACCATCCGTGTCATTCGCCAGTTCTTCTTCTTAATTGGCGTAGAAACCGCTTAAGCGATTATAGCCGAGTTAACAACAGCGCGCCAGTCGTTTCTTGTTTTCGCTACGTGGCGCCAATTGGATATTCCAAGCGAAGCCAGGTCCTTCTCCACTTGGTCCTTGAAACGGAGTGGAGGTCTTCCTCTTCCTCTGCTTACCCCGGCGGGTACTGCGTCGAATACTTTCAGAGCTGGAGTGTTTTCATCCATCCGGACAACATGACCTAGCCAGCGTAGCCGCTGTCTTTTACTTCGCTGAACTATGTCAATGTCGTCATATATCTCGTACAGCTCATCGTTCCATCGAATGCGGTATTCGCCGTGGCTAACGCGCAAAGGACCATAAATCTTTCGCAGAACTTTTCTCTCGAAAACTCGCAACGTCGACTTATCCGTTGTTGACATCGTCCAAGACTCTGCACCATACATTAGGACGGGAATTATGAGTGACTTATAGAGTTTGGTTTTTGTTTGTCGAGAGAGGTCTTTGCTTCTCAATTGCCTACTCAGTCCGAAGTAGCACCTGTTGGCAAGAGTTATCCTGCGTTGGATTTCTAGGCTGACATTGTTGGTGGTGTTTACGCTGGTTCCAAGATAGACGAAATTATCTACGACTTCAAAGTTATGACTGTCAACAGTGACGTGAGTGCCAAGTCGAGAGTGCGACGACTGTTTGTTTGATGACAGGAGATATTTCGTCTTGCCCTCTTCACTGCCAGACCCATTTGCTTCCTTGTCCAGCCTGGAGAAAGCAGAACTAACGGCGCGGGTGTTGAGGCCGCCAGTTACCAGTTGGAAATATTCGAACGAGTCATTGCATGTTGAACTCAACGGATGGACCATCTCGACGTTGCCGCGAGCAATATATGAAAGAGATAATCTTTGAAAAATAAATACCAAAGAATGTCATTTCGAATGATAGTAAACATTCCACATTAAATTTGAAGTTTTTGCGTTTTTTGTTTTGAGAAGGGAACCTCGAAATCGTGCACCCCTCATAATAAATGCTTCTTTCACCGAGCTCTTCTCATTTGTGGCCTATACATCGAATTTGTCGGACTTATGTGGAGGGTTCTACTAAAATTGAAATAAATGCCATTGAAATTGAATTTATGCCAACTTTGAAGCTGAGAACATTTGAATTCAACTCTTTAATTGTATTTCGACACAACTGAATCGATTGCGGCAGCCGCCAAAATGCCTTCAAAACTCTGTCACACCATTTAATGATGTTTGCAAAAACAATGTGTGTAAATAATTAGTGGATGTTCGAGTCTCAATCACTGCGGCAATATTGTTTCCTTGCTTTTTTGCATTTAAGATTAATTATCCACCAAGTTATCCACTGTTAAATTGATTAAAAATTCAGTTTTAAGACTTCTTAAACTTCACTTCTTCAATGCACCTGCACGCCGTGCAATATATTTGCAAAATATTTGTTTAAGTATCAGCTGAGTATCTGCAAAAAAACATCAGGGTTGCAATATTGCCGCAGTTATTTGCTTGCTCGAACATCCCCTTACTCAAAGTCATTTATGTATGTAATTGAAATGCTCATTATTGCATACGTGAAATATTTACGTTTATCTGATTGATTTATTTTATCAATTTGTCACGTGAATTAAATGGCACCTACACATTCCAAACGAGTTTTATGTGCAGCATACCAAGCCGCTGTTTGGTATGGATAGAACCCAGCAGTAAACTTGACTCTGTGGAGGCCAACTTGAAATCGTTGCATACCGGAGCAACATCGTACCGAAATCGATGGAAATTTGCATTATGACAGAAGTAGTTTACAGTTAACAGTTCTACTGAAGGAGTTCCTCATAAACTTCCGTAATATTTCTAAAAATGCTTTAGACTCGTTGTACTTTCTTGAGTAGCTGAAAGTTGTTGATAAACGCTTGATAAGTACGGAACTCCTCAAACAACTAATTCTAATTGCAATGAAAACAAACACCTTGAATGGAGTGTACACATGTGTATGCATTCCTCGAAACAAGAAGGGGGAATTAGATATCAGAAGTTCCTGGTATATGAACGATAAAAGTGTCAAAATAAATGAGCGACAATGCAAGTCTCTTTTGGAAAGAGAGCGGTGATCAGGCTAACGACTACTGTAAGCTCGTGCTCTTTATAAATTTTAAGAAGTATGGCTTTCGTGATCTTGAATACCTCCATCTACCGCGGTATTCGCCGTTGTCAATGCGTATAGAGTCATAAATCTGCCACAGAACCTTTCTCTCGAAAACCCGTAACAACGGCACATCAGATGCTGTCATGTCTCTGCACCATATAGTAGGACGCGGATGATGAGTGACTTGTAGAATTTTTTCCTGGTTCGTCGAGAGAACTTTTCTTCTGAATTGTCTGCTCAGCCCAACGTAGCAACCGTTGGCAAGATTTATTCTGTTTTGGATTTTAGCTGACATTAATACTGGTTGCAAGTTAGACGAAATTATCTCCAACTTCGAAGTTATGATTGTCAACATTGACTTGGGAGCCTAGTCGCGAGTGAGACGACTGTTTGTTTGTTGACAGGAGATATTTCGTCTTGCCGTCTTTCGCTACCAGACCTATTTGCTTCGCTTCTTTGTCCAAACTAGAAAAAGCAGAACTAACGACGCGGCTGTTATGGCCAATGATATCGATGTCATCGGCGTTCGTCAGCTGTTGTAAACTCTTGTAGAAGATTGTACCTTCTCTATTCAGATTTGCAGCTCGAATGATTTTCTTCAGTATTCCAGATTGAAGAAGGCGAACGAAACGGAGTCACTTTGTTCTTCGCGATATTATTCTTTGATATTGCTCAACCCATATGGCCATATAAGTTTTGTGGGGGTACCAAATTCAAACATGGCGGCATAAAAGCAGCTGCTTTCGTCCTGTCAAAAGCAGCTATAAAATCGACGAAGGGTTGGGTCTTTTCCAACATTTGGCGCAAGGTGAATATCTAGTCAGTTGTTGATTTTCCAGGCCTGAAGCCACAGTGGTAAGATCCAATTAGTTTGTTGACTGGGTTCCAAACCTAGCGCAAAACCCTGGGCAGGGATGTTTCGCCTTCTCACTTTAGCTCATCTTCAAGCGTATGTTTTTTGGCTACCCAGAAAATACTTGGTCTAAGACCGAATGTCGTAAGTTGCTTGAGCCATTTGGACCCGACTTTAGCCCACATTTTAAATCAATTAGGTAAGGAGGGCTTGAAGCTTTAAGTAAAACTAATAAGAATTGAATCGGAAATTAATTGTTCACGAAGTGAAATGTGGAACTGTAACAGGTCACCCGGATTGCAAATTCATAGCTGGCGCTACCAGAATTAAATTCATATCATCTTGAGTGACTGCAAAAAAATTGATAAAAAAGAAATTAATTTGTTGATAAATATGGTTTGATGACGAGTTGCCGTACTCTGCCCCAAGAAAATTAACCATCAAGGATTGGTTTGTTAAGTTTAGGTCTGGTGAAATGAGCACCGAAAACGGTGAACGCCCAAAAGAGGTTGTTACCGACGAAAACATCAAGAAAGTCCGCAAAATAATTTTGTATGATCGAAAACTGAAGTTGTTTGAGATAGCAGACACTCTGAAGATATCAATTGAATATGTTCATTATATCATTGACGAATATTTGACTACGAGAAAGTTCAGTGCAAAGCGGTTGCCGCGCGAGCTCAGTTTTGACCAAAAACACCGGCAAGTTGATGAGTCGGATCAGTATTTGGATATGTTCAATATGTGATAATGGAATGGAATCGCTGGGAAAAAATTACGTCGAATGAAGAGAGGATCAAAGAAACTCTGGCGTGTTTTTGAAATAACGGACCTAACGTACTACAAAATGATATCGAAATACTATCCTATGCCGGGAATTTCAATCCATAGAATGATAAAATGATTTGTTTAATAGCAGATCTGAGTCTAAACTATATTTATGAAGTAAAAAGATTTGTGGAGAGGTTAAAACTGCATTCATGCAAAAAATGATATTAGCTGAGAAGCTATAAAAGTGCTTCACGTTCGCTAGTCAAGAAATCTGCTACGAAGATAGGCCCATATTTAGCGAAGCACATAAAGGAGCCCTTGAGGTATAAAGTGAAAATAATTGAGAGCACCTCTCCATGAAACTTGCTCCCATCAGCAGGCTAAATAGCGAAAAACCATTTACAAGGAGTTAGCTATTAGCGTCTTAAGTTTAACGTTCATCAGGGTCTTCTGCGTGGATATTTTCCATAAATAGGGAATTCTTTGAGAGTGTTTAAATGTTGTAAAAAGTTTGCTGGTCCTTCTAGAAAGCGCAATCAACTCTAGGTAAATTAGACAAATAATTCCAACACATTAAACTGTTAAAAGTCGTAGGTTTAGGGTTCTCAACATGCAAATATATACAATCATAAATACTTTCTTAGAATTGAGTTTAAAGTCTTTTCGCAATAAAATTTAAAACGAAAACATCTATTTACCCTCATTATTGTTAAGCTCGCAGGCGAATTGGGCCACTTACCCAAATCATTTGTAGTACACAGATGCACATACATACATGTACAGTATGTAGAAATATTTTTGTTTTCAAATCAAAATATAAAATCTAATCAACACGCGGCCATCTGCAGAGAATTTTCTTGTTTTGCACAACTAACTTACGCTAAGTGGGTGCTGAGTGACATGCCGTGCTGCTGCCGGCATTCTGCTTAGCGTTGCGAGGGTATTATCGCCAAGTCAAATCGAAATGCTGCGACAATAATAACATGTAATTTGCTGAAAAATAACGCGGCAGGCGATGCAGAGTTGTGTTTAGTCAGAAAATGGTCTATCAATGATAACAGCGTGGTGTTTCGTTATATGTACGACACTGCGTATACGTAATCATCATTAGAGACAGCCGTGGCTGGGGTGGATAAGATATAACGGTGAGGCAATAAGATGTTTGCGAGAAAGAAGGAAATTGAACGAGAAGCAGGTGTTAAGAATGGGATATAGTCTTTATATAGGAATAAGAGGATGTGCAGGGTAATCTCAAAACTCGTAAAATAACAATTTTTTTGCATATTAAAGACTTATGAGGAAGGATATAAGCTCTTATTATTTATAAAATATATGATTAAATTCTCTGAATTCTCGATACAACTTAATATTTATCGTCTTTTTCAGGAACTTGCTACTAAGTTCTGTATCTAAAATAATTGATTGCTAGTAACCTTAAACATTATTACATTATTAAGTCAAAAATAGTGTAAATTTCACATATTTTTTCTTCTCTTCTTCTTTATTGGCCTAGACACTGCTTATGCGGTTATAGCCGAGTTTACAACAACTCGCCAGTCGTTTTTCCTTTTCGCTAGTTGACGCCAATTGGAGATTCCGAGTGTAGCCAGGTCCTTCCAACGGAGTGGTGGTCTTCGTCTTACTCCTCCGGCGGGTAATGCGTCGAATACTCTCTGAGCTGGAGTGTTTTCATCCATTCGGACGACACGATCTAGCCAGCGTAACCGCTGTCTCTTATTTCGCTGAACTATGTCAATGTCGTCGTAAATCTCATACAGCTCAGAACTTTTCTATCGAAAACTCGTAACGTCGACTCATCAGTTGTGGTTATCGTCCATGCCTCTGTACCATATAGCAGGACGGTGAAGATGAGTGATTTATAGAATTTGGTCTTTGTTCGTCAAGAGAGGACTTTATTTCTCAATTGACTATTCAGACCAAAGTAGCAAGTGTTGGCAAGAGTTATTCTGCGTTGAATTTCGATGCTGACGTTCTTGTTGGTATTAATGCTGGTTCCAATTTACTCGAATTACTTTCTCCAGAAGTAGGTTGAAGAAGTCGCACTATAGGGAGTCGCCTTGTCTGAAACCTCGTTTGGTATTGAACGGCTCGGAGAGGTCCTTCCCAATCCTGACGGAGCTTTTGGTGTTGCTCAACGTCAGTTTACACAGTCGTATTAGTTTTGCGGGGATACCAAATTCAGACATCGCGGCATAGAGGCAGCTCCTTTTCGTGCTGTCGAAAGCAGCTTTGAAATCGACGAAGAGGTGGTGTGTGTCGATTCTCCTTTCACGGTTCTTTTCCAAAATTTGGCGCATGGTGAATATCTGGTCGGTTGTTGATTTTCCAGGTCTAAAGCCACACTGATAAGGTCCAATCAGTTTGTTGACGGTGGGCTTTAATCTTTCACACAATACGCTCTATAGAACCTTATACGCGATGTTAAGGAGGCTTATCCCACGGTAGTTGGCGTATATTGTGGGGTCTCCGTTTTTGTGGATTGGGCAAAGCACACTTAAATTCCAATCGTTGGGCATGCTTTCGTCCGGCCATATTTTACAAAGAAGCTGATGCATGCTCCTTATCAGTTCTTCGCCGCCGTGTTTGAATAGCTCGGCCGGTAATCCATCGGCCGCCGCCGCTTTGTTGTTCTTCAGGCGGGTAATTGCTATTCGAACTTGGTCGGGCAGTGGAACGTCTGCTCCATCGTCATCGATTGGGAAATCGGGTTCGCCTTCTCCTGGCGTTGTGCGTTCACTGCCATTCAGCAGGCTGGAGAAGTGTTCCCTCCATAATTTAAGTATCCTCTGGGCATCGGTCACTAGATCACCTTTGGGGGTTCCACAAGAGTGTGCTCCGGTCTTGAAACCTTCAGTTAGTCGCCGCATCTTTTCGTAGAATTTTCGAACAGCTGGCCGACAGGCTTATCAAGCTCTTCATTCGCACGCATTTCGGCCTCTTTCTTTTTCTGTCTGCAAATGCGTCTCGCTTCCCTCTTCAGCTCTCGGTATCTAACCCATCCCGCACGCGTTGTGGTCGATCATAATGTTACGAGGTAGGCAGCCTGTTTTCTCTCCGCTGCAGCACGGCACTCCTCGTCGTACCAGCTGTTCTTTTGCATTTTCCGAAAACCATTGGTTTCGGTTGCAGCTGCACGTAAAGAGTTTGAAATGCCGTCCCATAGTTCCCTTATACCGAGTTGTTGACGAGTGCTCTCAGAGAACAGGAGTGCAAGTCGAGTAGAAAATCGTTCGGCTATCTGTTGTAATTGCAGAAAGCGTATGGAAAAATACTTGTTGTCCATCTGTTATCGCGCGCAACAATTGGAGCTGCACTCATCCAATTTAAGGAATATTTTGCTTTACGGACTTACAAAATCCAACACCTGAAAGATTGAAGCCGAGTGACCATCACATGTACTTTCGGTGAATGGGTAAAACGAGGTGGTTACTGATCCCGATTTTCAAAAGAAAGTTTTTTCGGCGATGAAGTTTACTTTTGATTAAATGGGTTTGTTAATAAATAAAGTTGTCGTATTTGGAGTGATGATAACCTGCAAACCATTGTTGAGACACCGTTGCTGCTCAAAATATTACCGGTTTGGTGTGCTTTGTGGGCAGAGGGAACCATATTCTACATTTCTTCAAAACATGAACGCGGTCATAATGTTGACTATTTGTGTCTGAATTAAGATGTGCTGATGTGGATGACCTTTGGAGAAAACAATGCGACGCTATATGCCATATAGGTAACGAAATAATGAATTTAATGAAGGAAAATTTTAATTGGCAACGCAAGTGGCCTCCAAGATCGTGCGATTTAATACCACGTCCCGAACGGCCATTAAGACCATATAAGATCAACACAGCAATCAAATAAAGAATTTGGTACTTGAGAATAGACGATTAACATTCAGAGATTTTACTGACATCGTTGGAATGTCGGAAGGATCAGTGAAAACAATTTTGAAAAATTTTTTGGGTCTAAGAATAATCATTGGTTTCAAAATCACTAAATTTTTTTGAAAAACAGTGTCGTAATAACGTCTGCGAAAATATGCTTCCCGACTAACGGGATATTATGAAACGTATTATTACTGGCGATTAGTCTTGGATCTATGTTTACGACCCGAAAACAGATGATCTATCGGTCGAATATCGCGGCAAAGGTGAGTCGAAGTCGAAAAACCACGTCAAAAATCAAGGTTATGTTGACAGTTTTATTCCATCATCGCGGTGTGGTGCACTCCGAATGCCTTCCGACCGGCCAAACTGTCAACAAGGCATACTAGTTGAATGTTATGCATTATTTGTGCGAAGCTATTCGTAAAAAGAGGCCGAAAGCTCTTGGATTTTGCACCACGATACTGCATTGACGACTTAGATTTGGAAGTATAAGTTAAGAAAGTCTTACTGTTTTGTGCTCATAGTAGTATACAATAGCTTGTGGCGTCATGAAATTTTGTCTCTATCAGACTTAGATCTATATATGTCAGAAATTTTGGGTCTTTTTAGGCTGCCAATGCTTATTACAACTATAATTTGGGGGAATCTTGTACGTAAGGTCATGAAAGGGGTAAACATAAAGGGTAGAAATCTCTTAAAGGAGTGCGCTATATTACCTTGTTGGCTACTAGCTGACTTATAAGTTCTTAGTCTAAATGATTAACTGTACTATTTGACAACGGTATATATTGATATTAATTAGAAAAAAGCTCCAATTCCAGACGCCAATATAGTGTTAATTGAATTTTCAACATTTAGAAATTAAATTAAAGCAACCGTTGAAGGTCCACTAAGCACTAAACACCAATTAAGCTGCTTAACGGTTCAACGAGCCACTAAGATGAATTAATACACATTTAAATATCGTTGCAGTTGCAATCGGAGCGTGTAATTAACTACAGCAGATTTCTACAATGATTAGCACTGTCAGTGGTTTTCATTGCACCGCGCACCCGTACCGTTATATGTATGTATGTATTAGAAAAAGCGGAATTTCATTGGAGAAGAGCTTGCAACAAGCAACCAAAAGCACTTAACCACAAAACTCTGTGCGGGATTGGCTTATTTGTGCGGTTGCAATGTGTGCCAGCGGCTGCAAGCGAGTTTGTATGTATGCATATATAGTATACTAATACATAAGCGCATATGTTACTCATACATACATATGTATATGCTATTCAGATGTTGTATGCATGTGTGTGCGCGTGTGCGAGGTGAAGAAAACTGCCGGAACTAAGTGTTAAAAGATACTCGGGGAAATTGTGACACACACTCATGACCCGAAGCGCGCGAACAAAGCGAAAAAAAAACGAAAAAAAGGAATGAAAAATATAACATTTCGAATTAGTAAAAGCGAGGACGGCTTGTCGGCGGTTAAATGGTGGGTGGCGCGCAGGTGGTAGAGCTGTGACAGGCATGGGCGCTCACCGCTGACAAATACAACGGAAATTTCCATTTACTTACTTAAGTAGGCGAGCAAACACACATGCATATATTGTATATGTACATAAAGATACATATGCATGCAAATACATACATATGTAAACATATACATATGTACATATGTAAGAAATGCAGCACATGCAACAACAACATCATTTTCTTTTTACAACAACAACACTACTTATTTCTTTCTACGAGAAGAACTAAAACCGACTTTTTGCAACAGCAACAATTTAATTTTTACAACAACAACAACAACAACAACAACAATTTATTTTTACAACAACAACATTGTTCTTTCTACGACATTAAATTTTATAAAAACAGCAAAAGATTCTTTTTACAAAAACATTTTTGTACAACAAAAACAACACTTATTTTTTACTACAAGAACAGCAACAACAGTATTTATTTTTTACAAGAACAACAAATATTTTTTTGCAACAACAACAGCTAACCCCAACAAAAAATAGATGCAACAAACACAACAACAATTTTACAGCAACTACAACAAAAACAATTAAAATGTCTCGCATCGTGTTGCATTCCAGCGGGAAATAAGGCAAGCATTAAGGAATAACGGTGCACGGCATACGCCACAGTGAAGATAAATTGAAGATGCTGCGCCAGCTGAGTTGTCACACATAGCAATGTTGCATTTATATACATATGTAAGTAAATATACATACATATGCATTTGTACCTACATACAAACACTTTGTTCGAGCACTCGAATTACAACACACTTGAACATGTTTCAGCACTTAAAGATTGCGTTGACTCAGACGAAATTTTTGAAGAGCGGGTTTGCGGGGGTGTGTGCACTGGCATTAAAGTTGTGCAAAGTGGTTGCGAGGATGTAGTGCAAAGCTGTAAAGCAACTGATTTAGTGCTGGTATTTGACATGAGCCATTGTGAGCTGCTACTTTGTTCCTGGAATTAGTGTGACAGATATTTGTACACACACACACACACACACAATCATTAGAAATTACATTAGTACTTGTTTAGGATGTAAGAAATCTGGATAATTTAGAAATAATTTTCTACGAACGTATAATGTAGGGTTTTATTTCCTTGTTATTGTTGTTGAGGTCCATAGGTTATGTATACATATGAGTTGAATGAAATTGAACAGTAACGAAGTCCATTAGGCGTAGTCTTCCTTAAAGATGTCTGCGTTTGACGCTCGTTTTAACAGACTCTGTGGACTAAAGACACCTCTCTCATGGTGTCATACCGTGGAGCCCCAAATGCTTAAAGCGCTGCCTTGCTCTTGTCATTTTCTGTTGTCTTTTCCTTCTGTCAGCCACATTCTGCAAGCTGTGTCACCAACATACCGTGAGTTTTGCGAACATGAACCTACAGTGCCTTCTATCTAGAGTCAGTAGGAGCTTTTAATATCTTCTATCCATCATTTTAAACTTTTATCATGCGTTTTGGGGTTCCAATACCAATAAGTTCCTATTTTAATAATGTTTTTAACTAAAAATAGATACTAAAGGATGATAAACTTCGAGGTTCCCTACTTTTTAAGGAAAAAACACAGAAACTTCGAAAGAACATTCTTTGGCATTTATTTTTTGAGGATTACCTCTTTCAAATGTTAGCCGCGGTTACGTCTCACATGATCCAACCGTTGAGTCTAAGTTTCGATGACTCGTTCGAGCATTTCGATGGTAACTGGCGAATGACACGCGTAACGTTTTGATTCAAGGCCTGAATCGAAGTAGGATTATCCGCAAAGGCTTTAGACCTTATATGTCCCCTCATGTAAAACTCTAACGGTGTGATATCTCACGGTTTTGGCGGCCAATTGACCGATCCAAACGTGAAATTATATGCTCACCCAAGTTTTCTCTCAATTAATCAATTGATTAATGCGATGTGTGCGATTGAATTATGTTCTTTCAACCATTTCAATAGTGCGAAAGGTAGAAATAACGTAATTTATTGGAATGGAATTTTGCTAAATTTTTTCTAGCTTACCCTGAATAAATTCATCAAATAGAATTTACATTTCTAACTGATTAATTGTAGCTGGTTTATCATCACGCTCATTAGCTTCAATTCTAGTCATTAAAGAAGTCTGGAGAGCCTCTTACAAATTGTTTATACTTAACTATACTTATAACTTATACTATACTTAGATTCAGAAAAAATTCTCCACTATTTTTAAATGCTGTTCATTATCAGGCTTTTGAATGTTTACTTTAATAGCTAGTTTGACCCGTCTAAAAAATTGACTACTCTGCCCTGTTATTTGCAAAAAATTAAATATTCATTAGAATATATTAGTTATAGTAAGTAATCTTATTATACTCTTTGCAAAGACATTGTAAAATTATATCACAATTTTTCGCATGTGCAATGTGACAGTGTGACATATGTCAGCTGCATCAGATGCTTGGAAGAATATGACATGGAAACATCTCAATACTTCCTCCTCAAATGTCCCACTATTGTCAGATGAAGACAAAAATACCTCGGATCTCACATCCAAGTGAAATAGCGACACCTTAGCAGATTTATGATAGATTCGGAGCACTTTGCCGATAGCTAATATCCAACTACAGAAGTTTTTCATTCGTCTGGACTGACAAAGGACTGAACATAAAAGTCTAAGTGAGATCTCTTATCTCATCTTAGCTAATCTATTAGTTTAGATATGCAATATCTCCATAAAAGGAATCAAAATTATAATTCGAAATTGTTTATTTATAGCCCTTTCAGTGCTCTGGCAACTCGGACGATTTAGTCTTAACTTAAATCTTCAAAATCGTGTTTCTCAAAATACTTTTTTCTAAGATCTTATAAGTCGATTTACTTGAATTCAAACCAAATGACTATTTTTTAAATATCTCTCTAAAATAAAATAAACTTAATATTTAATATTTTTAAAAATTGGGAGGAATTAAAAACAGAGACTGCTCGATCTTAATTTTTGACTAGCCGGTATTTTATGAAAACAGTTTCTTCCATTTGTGGATTCATACGATAATAACTTTTTTTTTAATCAAGAATCCGTCATTGTTTTAATTTGGAAATGACCATAAGGGTGGAAATCGATGCGCGAGGCGAGATAACGTCCACTAAATCCTTCGATTGTTTCCTTTACAGTAAATAACTTTAGATCCCAGTGGAGGATATCGTTTTTCACAAAAAGAGGAGTAGCCACTATGGCGTGCAGAACCTTATTTTGAAAAGCTTGAATTACTTTTAAATTTCGCTACACTCCTCCAGATTTGAATGCCATACATCCAGATCGACCTAAATATTACCTTATAAATTAGCAACTTGTACTACGGACTGAGTCGGGATGTTGGCCTAAGGAGCCAGTATGACTGCGCTAACTTTAATCTTAGCTGAGTTCTTTTTATTTTTACGTCATTTTTCCAAGTGCGTCTCAATTGTAAGCCCCAAATAATTTGCGCATATTTTTGTTGATAACAACTTACCATATAAAGCCACTTGAGGGCAATTTTTGTGTTTCAGGGTATATACTAATTGTACGGACTTTTCGGAGTTGATAAGCCACGGTTCTAGAGCATTCAATTGAATTGTCAGTTTTCTGGAGGAGGACCAGGGTTACCATTTAATGCCAGCAGTGCAGTATCATCAGCATAGGTTGCCATCATTGTGGAGCCAGAGCAGCGAAAAGTCTGCTCTATAAATAATGTAGAGCACAGGGGTGAGTACACTGTATTGGGGCATGCCAGTACGAAGAGGTCTCAAATACGACTCAGTATCACAGCATCTAACGTAGAACGGCCGATTGTGCAAGTAAGACTTTAGACTTTTTAATTTGGTCTAGGTGCCAGACTTTGCCAAACTGCTGATTTGGAAGCTGTTTGTCTTCCAACACCGGCAAAAACCTGCGTAAAAATATTCCTTCGATTAATTTAGAGATAACTACCAGCAGACTTATTGGTCGTGAAGAATTAATCAGATGTTCAGGTTTTCCGGGTTTACGATAAAAATAAGATAAGATAAAAAATAACAAAATGCCATTGTGTTGGGAAATGACAAAGTCTGAACATTCTGTTAAAAAGTTTGACAATCATGCTGGTTACGTTTCCGGGTAGCGTTTTAAGTGCAAACGCATTAATTCTATCAGAACCTGGTGACTTTTTGATCACCAATGCCTTGAACTGCTCCTGCTTTTCTACAGCATTTATTTCAGAAATCGAAAATTCCATTTGACAAGCGACATCCAAAAAATTGCTGACTGCTGGATTCAATCATTCAACTCGTTGGGAGCAGAAGTGTTTTGGAGGTGTGTGGCAAAAACCTCAGCTTTCTCTGCAATGGTGCTGTACCAATGGCCTCTGCAATTTAAAATTGGTAGGTATCTAGATATCGGCTTATTGTTTTGTCTATACGCATTCCAAAGATTGTTGTATCTGGATTTGGCAGTAACCAGAAACGCTTCTAGGGACATGTTGCGCGATTTCCAAAGAACATGCTAGAGCACCTTTGAGGCACGATTGAGAAGTGTTTTGTCATTAGGATTTCTACTGTTTTGCCATGCATGCTGAAGACGTCTCTTCTCTCTGAGCTTCGTCATTACCTCATTGGACCAGAGATGTCTGTCCCGCTTGTGGACGCTCTGGTGGTTCTAGCTTCTGGTGTTCTGTTGGAGTCCGCATTTTCTTCTCGCCATTTGCGATAATTTAAAATGTTTGCCAATTTGCCAAGCTGGTTTTATTCATTGCGAGTACCGACGTATATACTAGTTGAATGACACATCAAACCTTTGACCCATATGCAATTCAAAAGTGCTCTACGTTTGGTATTTGTAATTGGTTCCTCATACATGTCCTGCGATAGATTGGGTCGTGGAGGAAAGTATAAGGCAGCTATCGTTAATTTTCCAAGAGGGCTGGGCAACATTACCTTTGCTACCTAAACCCAAGGATATTCTTAAGGTTCAAGTTTCATGAAAGAAATACCAGATTTTATAAGAACTGCAGCTCCGCCTCTTACATCGCCACTAGGGTGATTTGACTTTATAAGATCGTACTCTGCGATCTTAAAATATGACCGATCATTGAAATGTGTTTCTGCTATAAGTAGAACATCGATGTTGTTAGTTTTGACATAGCGATTGACTTCAGCCCTGCTTTTGCATAGGATTGCATTGATTAATTTATGTCGTGAGTTGAGTAATCATTTGTGAAAATTGAGCAGCCATCTGTGGTACCATTTGCTGAATAAGCACTTTCACTTTTTCAATATTGATTCCTCATAAACGACTGACGAGGACATTTTGTTTGAAGGGTTACATGACTAGACCTCAGAGCCGTTCCGCAACACTTTGGGAAAGGTAGTACCAGGAATAATTTGACTGGATAGAGTAGACCGAGTTCCGGACTAGAACTTGTAATTTAAAAATTTTTTTGACTGTTTGCTTGTATACTTTGCACCCTTTAGAGGCTGCTCTTCTTCACAGTGCGCACATCAGGCTGTTGATTCTTTCGTTTTAGTGCGATCAGATATAACTAGAAAACTATTTTAAATAGTAAATTATCAAAAAAAACTCTAAATTTGGGCCTCTATACTATGTACAATATCCTTGAAGACTACTCTACGAAATTTTTAGAATCCCAAAGAAAGGATTGCTAAGCGGACAGCGAAAAGCGATTTTGAAGTGATTAAAATCACTTAGACGCTGATTGTAGCATATTATGAAGTCTATTTTTGCGTTCTGCATTATATTGTATAAAAATAATTACAACAAGTTTTTCTAAAGTTTTTGTTCATAAATTAAATTTATTGAATGATACTAACTGCTAAATTTTTAACAAATTATCAGTAATGTTTTGAAAATTTCACAGAAAAGTCGCTTTGCTCACATCACTCTCCCTCAGCGCCACCACCAGTTGCTTGCCACATAG
Source organism: Bactrocera tryoni (assembly GCF_016617805.1). Taxonomy (NCBI): domain Eukaryota; kingdom Metazoa; phylum Arthropoda; class Insecta; order Diptera; family Tephritidae; genus Bactrocera; species Bactrocera tryoni. The sequence continues at coordinate 66,854,617 of NC_052502.1, read as the reverse complement.
TTTTTCATTTAAATCATTAGCGGTTAATGTGTGTATTTGTTGTTGTACTTTATCGAACCCGTAAACGTTATAACTCATGCCATAAAGGCCAAAGTTCACATCGATCTCGGCATGCAATTGTGTTAGTGTAATAAATTCTCCAGTTACGCCATTCCTCAAATGCAAACTTGTGCGTCTATTTCCTCCAAAACGTGGTGTGAGATTATCGGCGAGCATAATATTCACGCTTTCTACTGTCTTATGCTTTTCTGCTGAGCAAATAGTCAGTTCTAAGTTTACACCTTTAACAGTTACTAATTCCGTTATGATAACGTTTCGCTTGTTTTTATCTTCGTCGTTATATAGTAAAAGCGCCGATTTAACGGTTGTTGAAATCATATTCATGTATTTGCCTATAACGGTTGATATTTCGTTAGACGCTGTATGGTCTGATTTTTGAGAATCCGTATCGATAAGTCGATAGAAAACTACCACCTTATCGGTTGGTATCAATTTAGCTTTCTTCTTTAACTTTTGTATACGATTGATGATCTCACGTGCTAAACCCTCTTCCAACAACTCGGCGTTTGGTGTCATATCCAGCAAGACGAGTATATCATTCTCGCTATTTGCTTCCAAGTTCGTCTTCAAATTTTCTGACACACAATAAATTATACGCACTTCTGAGAGCTCAATGCGATGACCTCGTATAGAAAAGTAGCCTTTGGAGAATTGATTTTGTATTTCTTCGTCGTCGAGTGATTTTATTGCATTCATCATAGTTTTGAAGTCGGCTTTGAGGCGTTGACCCAATAACTGAAATAAAATGAAAGTAGAAATGGAAAATTATATAGTTTATTTTAGGAGACAGGGCTCTAAAGCATATTACTCTTAACTATCAATATTGTAGGCATTCAAGTCGATAAAAACTCTTACAAATACAGAACTTTAAGAGTTCCGAATGCCTCGACTTTAAATATAACATACTTCCCAACATAGCTTACCTTATGATCCGGCTCCGCACGTAATGTTACACCGTATTTACTTTTATCGGAACTGAGTGTCAGCTTGCGTACATTTAGCTCATTAAGAATAAAGTCGGACAAACGCTCCACAGATGCTAAAATCTCCGGATCTCTATGAATTACAATTATTTCTGAGAGGGGACATTTAAGTGGCATCGTGCGACGATCACGCATAACTCGTCCCAATTCGATGATGGTTTGCATCAAAGACATCGATTTCTCAATATCAAGACGAACGAGCTTCAAATTTGCTTGTGGCAACATTTGATGATGCACCGAAGTTGCTTCTGGAATCTTCGCTGCCTTCGCTTGAAACGGTAGCAGACGTAAGTAAATGTATTCAGATAGAAATGGCATGAATGGCGCTAGTAGATGGATCAAGTCAAAGAGTACCGAATAGAGCGTGTCTAGAGATTGTAGACAGTCTGCAACGCCTTGCTCACCTCTAAGACGGCGACGGTTTAAGCGTATGTACCTTAAAAGATAAAATAAATTATTTCTGCTGCATTTAATTTGTATTAAATCGAAGTCCTACCAATTAGTCAACTGATCTATGAACTTAGTCAAGCGTGGCACCACCGTATATAGGTGATACAGCTTCATCTCCTTTGCGAAAAAGGCAATAAGAGACTCCTTCACCGAAACTATCCAAACATCGAGTAGATTGGTTTGTCCGCTCACATGGCGCTCCTTGTTGTAGACGTAACGCGATGAGTTGCGCAGATCTTCCTTTTCGTAACGCGCAATATTTTGCAGTAAAAAGCGATAGGAGTTGTATAATGGCAACAACACATCCTTGATGATGTCACGCACACCTTCCTCCTTGAATCGCAAATTCTCTGCGCGCACCACAGGCGAGTTTATCAAATACAAACGTAAAGCATCGGCGCCATATTTGTGCAACACATTCATTGGATCTGGATAGTTTTTCTTACTTTTCGACATTTTCTGTCCATCTGCGGCCAGCACGAGCCCATTCGCAATGAGATTTTTATATGGCGCCTTGTTGAATAAAGCCGACGAAATAACAAGTAGCGTATAAAACCAACCGCGAGTCTGATCTATGCCCTCGGCAATGAAGTCGGCCGGAAAGTTGCTCATAAAATTGCTCTGATTTTCAAATGGAAAGTGTTGTTGCGCATACGGCATTGAACCGGATTCAAACCAACAATCAAAAACGGCGCTAATACGACGTAATGGTGGATTTCCTGGTACGGCAGAGGGGATTTCGATTTCGTCAACTGTCTCACGATGCAGATCTTTGATGTGAATTCCAGATAATGCTGCCAATTGCTCAATGCTACTCACACAAATGACTTCATCACCACTGGGTGAACGCCAGATCGGAATGGGAGTGCCCCAGTAACGATTGCGACTTACCTGAAAGTTAAGATATAATTCGCGTAAAATACATACGCAAGTTACGGTATGTTAATAAGATACTGGTTAAAATGGGGAACAATTGAAAGTAAGGGATTTAAGAAACTTAAGATCCGTGTAGTCTTCTTGACGTTGAGTACTACATACTTCAGTCAAATAATGTGAATTTCTTACTTAATTTGCGTGAATAATGAAATATAATAAAAGTTTACAATACTCACCGCCCAATCGCGCGCATCCTTCAACCAATTTCCGAATCTGCCATCGCGTACACCTTCTGGCACCCAATAAGTCTGTGCACTGCATTCTCGCAAGTTCCGAGACATATGCTCCACGCGTACAAACCATGATGGCACCGCCCTATAGATTAATGGCGTATCAGAACGCCAGCAATACGGATAACTATGCTTAACTTGTCCGGCTGAGACTAGTACATCGAGTTTCTTTAGTTTCGCTATTATCAATTTATCGGCATCCTTAACATATACACCCGCGAAATCGGTAACCTCCGCCGTAAAGCGTCCTACTTCGTCGAGCGGGCAAATTGGTGGACTGGCTTTCTCTATAATACCTGCATTGAGACAAACGCGATAATCGTCTTCACCGAAGTAGGGCGCATTGTGCACGATGCCCGTGCCGCTATCATCGGTTACATAATCATCGACTAGTATACGAAATGCGTTTACTGCTAAACCTTTTTGGACGAAATATGTAAACGGCGGCTTATATGGTTCATTGATCAAACTGCTGCCGTTGAATGTTGTGATAATCTCATAATCGTCTTCACTTTTGTAGACGTAATTTAAGCGTGTTTGACCCAATATATAATAGCGGTTAGTTTTCTTGTCGAGAATCTAATAGAAATAGAAAAAGTGAATATCTATGTACAAAAGACTAAAAAAATATTTTTATAAGGAAAGTGATCGGTAATGCCAAATCTGATCAATTCACTGGCTGTCTATCCTAGTCAAAAATTACAGAACAAATTCTCCTCGATTTTATGTTATTTAAAGGCTTTGAAACTAAAACAAAGGAGCTTGGTAGTGCTTCGAAGGTCTGTAGCATCTTAAAAAGTGATAGTAAACTCCAAAAGAACCGGTAACTTTATTTAAAGTTTGTCTGTTAGATTTTTTAAAGGAGCTATCGGAAAGTTTGATGAAAAAGGGTATAAAAATAAGAATCTTGATTCATCTGACAGGCGAAAATGTCACGCCTGAGTTGATTGACCCAGCGAATGTACTTATCAACAATTATAATGCTAAATGAGACAACAGGCTTAAACATATAAAATTAGGAATTAAACTCGTGACCTAGTTCGTATGCTAGTATTTTAATAAAGCTTTTTTAACGATCTTTCTGAGGTTCTGTAGCGACCCGCTGAAGAAGTTGATGTCACCGTGCAAAGAGTTTATCAATCGACAGATTCTTTCCTTTGGGCCATTGATTACATAGTTTTTGTTCGATCTGCAAGTTTTCAGGATCCTCATCTGTCTAAGGTTAAGCTCATTTGGTACGATTTCAAAGTCTGCAAGCATTTCTGGGGCATCAATTAATCCATTGAGGATTTTGAATAAGAAGATGAGGTCTGCTACCTGCCGTCGAGATTTCAGGTCATTTATTTTCAGGAATTTTCGGACGTCTTCAGTTAAATTGATATCGTTTCTGTGTCTGTTATGAAATAGCAGCGCTTTGCAGAGCTTGTGCTGGATTCTCCCTACTCTGTTGATCATTGAGTCCGTGAATGGGGACCAAATCACTATTCCATATTCTAGAATAGGTAGCAGTATTGCTGAGAATAGGCAGGTTAACGAGCAATTGTTCTCAAATTCCCTACACATCCGATTAATCAACCCTAGTACTTTGTATGCCTGCGAAGTAATGTTATCGATGTGTTTTTTAAAATTAATAACTTCTGTCAATAGTTATTCACAGGTCTCTGATGTCTTCAACTTCCGTGAGTCTTTGGTCGTTCAACGTGTAGGTTAAAGGTACCTGCGTATGCGCACGGGTGAAGGACATCACTGCGCATTTTTTCACATTCAAAACAAGTTTATTTATCTTACACCAGTTATACAGCTCATCCATATCGTTTTGTAAGATGTGAATATCATTCTGGATTTAAAAGTTAATCGAAACCAACTGCTCCTAAAGTTACTACTTTACTAAATGAAAATACAATAATTGTACAAGCTAGTAGTGGATCATTTAATTAGTCGCTAATTGTATTAATTTGTCACTAGAAATTCCGGACTGCTATGAAAGTTCTCTAACAATTACTAGTTTACCACTAATTTAGAACTAGTGCAAAAGTGTAATTAATCATCCAATTAATGCGAAAGTGATATGACTTTAAAACTATGAACTGCTGATTAAATTGAATACATTCTAGAAGTTACTAGTTTAATAAATGAATTAGTTTGATAACGGGAGTTGGTACATATGTATTTGATAATTTTTTTTTTAATTAATATGGCACTAGTTAGTTAGTCTGAAAATATGAGTTTATAAGTATAAAACTTTTATTTAACTTTAACTACTCAGTGAACTAGTTCGAGAGTGGATTTTTATTCATGCTTGGTCTAGATTTTTTGCCTTTTTGAGCTAATGTAGAACTATTACATTTTTAAGCGAAATATTATCAACCAAATAAAATTTCATAGGGTATCACTATGAAGTTGAAGCGTCAAACTGGTACGGAAAGTTCTACAAGTTAATAATCACTGAGTGAAAATTAACTAGGCCGAAAAGTAACAGATGTGTACTAATTATAAAACGATTTATTAATGAATATTTTAAAAATTTACTTTTCTTTGGTTTATAATTCAACTCTTTTAGATTTTTTGTTTCTAAATAAAATATTATTATTAAATTTTTTCTTTCAATTTAAATATTATGACAGAAAATAGCAAAAACAAAAAACACGTGTGAGAGCTGTAGCACATGGAAATTTTAAATAGCTCTTCTCTCATACCGCTCCCAATTTTTTGCTACCGCTATGTCAGAGCTGAGCACAGCTATAGTTTTTTACCTAAAAAAACTTCGAGCAGAGTAGAACACATACTTTTACATTGTTCTGCTATGCCGCTGATGCGGCTCTCTGAGAGCGGTAGCAATAACAAAATGAAATGCAATAGGAGAAGCGTAGCTTTTATACTGCATGTGAAATGCGGAACACAATGACAGCGACAGACTGCAGCAGCACGACAGGGAAGTGGTGAATACAATGACTGCAACAGACTGCAGCAGCACGACAGTGAAAGTGTAAAAACAATGGCTACGACAGACTGCAGCGGCACGACAGTGAACTGAAAACGTCGTTGTTCATCTTACTACATGTACATTTTGAGTAGCAACAACAACACAATGGCCGGCATGTACACAAGACAACACAGCTGTCCATTTTGCATGTACACAATTTCGTTGTGGCCATACTAATACCTTTCACTTCAATGAAATTTTAATATTTTGTTCAAATGAAATTTTTTATGCAAAAAATAAGTAAATAGGTCAATATTTTTGCGTTAAATTATCAATTGTTATTACAAATTATATAATAGAGCTATAATATAGCTATTTTATGCTTTTATTTGTAAAATAACTTCAAGTTTGTTAGAGCTTTGAATAATTTTACATTTTACATGTTAGTGGCATCACCACTCTACCTCCTCTTTCTATCTTCCATTCTACTGTCAACTCTACTGTCGTCCTACTGTCGTTGGCAAAAATAGGAGGATATTGAAGTTAGCGAGAACGACAACTGTCGACCTGCAGTCGTGTAGTCGTGCAGCTGTGAAAATAACTGTGTCCATAAGAACGTAAGTTTTTTAATATTTGACAGATGTCGTTTGCAGTCTGTCGCGCTCTATGTGTTCACCACTTGAGATACTACCTGTATGTGAAATATTGAAGTACATACATAGATAGCTTGATACGAGACTCTTTGGGTCGAGAGAGAGCTGTCAAAACTCGCACTTTTTATAACATTTGCCAATGATGCCATTGCTGAAAAATATTAGATAGGGCATTTTATAAACAACTTTTGGGCATTTTGCAGTTTCCACATTACCACTGAGGTATGCAAATAGCGCGTTACCGATATTTTTTTGAGTGCTCGGCTCCCCAGTAGGCCTATATCACTCATATATATAAATAAATTTACACAATACTGACATCTAATTTTACAAAATTTTAACAACGCACTAATTTTGGCAGTTCGTTTTAGCGCTGCTCTTCTGGCAACCCGCCTTTTACACTAACTGCTGGGTGACGGGACCCTGATTGTGTTTTAGTACCAGCTCATAGCAGAATCAGTCAAAAACGCTACTCCCTTCCTTCCTTTTCCTTTCTTAGCGAACAAAATGTGTCAAAAGTTGAGCCCGTGATAAAAACGCAGAAATCAGCCATCTTTGTTTGTTTTCATTTAAAAAATGTTGTCATTGCTGAATACGCATATATAGTTTTGTAGGCATCTATGTTTTCAATTACAATTTTTTGTAATATAAAATATCAAAACTGAAAACAAACTATTAAAAATAGTGTATATATTTATAAATAATAGCATTCGACTTTGATTTTGAGTTAGTTTACGAAAATTTCAAACATATTGAAGACAACTTTTATAGTTACTACAGTATATCGAGATTGGCAACCCTGCGTTGTGAAAGAGCAATCAGCTGACACGTTTCCACAGAAAAAATCCAAATGCCGTGGATTCCTACGGCATCCTACGGCAAAGAGGAAGGGAGTAGCGTTTTTCGCTGTTCTCTTGCATTGTGCTCCCATAAGATAGGTCGTATCAGCTGACACCGGCCACGGGTTTATGTTTTTGGTTGTTTCGGCTATTAGATACAACAATATTTGTACATACCTTCACATAAGCCAAATTCGGGTTCACGGTGCAGACATAATTCGACGGCAACGTCCACGGTGTAGTTGTCCAAATGAGGAAGTATGTATTTGCCATATTTACCGCTTCAAATGCTACCACCACACAAGGATCCATTACCTCTTTGTAATTTAGGCCGGATTCGAAATTAGAAAGCGCCGTTGTGCACGCAGTTGAATAGGGCATCACCTTAACACCCTCATAAACGAGTCCTTTGTCATAGAGCTGCTTGAAAACCCACCAAATCGATTCCATATACCAGGGATAGAGCGTTTTGTAGTCATTACGAAAGTCAATCCAACGTCCCATACGTGTCACAACTGTTTCCCATTCATTTGAATAGCGCATAACTATTTTGCGGCAAGCTGCATTGTACGCCGCTATGCCCATCTTCTGCACATCTTCCGGTCCGCTGATATTCAAAAGTTTATCAATTTCGAATTCAACCGGCAAACCATGACAATCCCAGCCAAAACGACGCTCCACATGATAGCCCTGCTGATACGCGTAGCGCGTCACGATATCTTTAATAGTGCCGGCCAGAATGTGGCCATAATGCGGCAGACCCGTGGCGAAGGGTGGGCCGTCATAGAATGTATACCTAAATTTGCAAACATGTTGTGTGAGAGTTTGTAAGTAGCAATGCACTTTATCTGCTTACCTTGGTTTCTGCTTAGATAGCTGCATGCAACGCTCGAAAGTGTTTTCTCTGCGCCATATTTCCAGTATATTTAACTCTTCCGTTGGGAAGTGTATCGTCTCCGGCACGCGGTAAATGTCATCGCTTTGCAGTTCCATTGCCACGTCTCTTATATCACTATCACTTGGTATTTAGCACGTCCGAAAAACTAGCATGTACACCGCGAAACAAATGAGTAACAACTGCTGTGAACTGCTGCCGACAGCACGGCAAATCGCAAACCGAAGTGTAAAGTGCTGAGCACATAGACCGCGATAGACTGCAAGCGGCATCTGTCAAATATTAAAATACACAAGTTCTTAGGGACACAGTTATTGAGGCAGCTGCACAACTACATAACTGTGTCCATAAGAACGTGTGTATTTTAATATTTGACAGATGTCGCGCTCTATGTATTCAGCACTTAAGTATGTGAAGAGAATTTCATGAGCATAAAAGTATGACGCAATAGTTAGTTTAATTGCAGAGCAAGCAAGCCAAGCAATGGCAGCATGAGTACGAGAGCGCCAGCAGCTGAGTGATATGAGAGAAATATTACAAGCGGTACATACATAGATGTTTGTACGTAGCTACTCGTAGGTATACATATGTATTGTATATATACTATAAATATATATGTATATACCTATATTTGGTTCAAAATGACTTGAAGTTATCTATAGAAATTGTAAAGCGGTAAAATTTTTTCTGAAAAAATAGGAAATGGTGATTAATATAAAAAAATGAAATGTGTATGTGTTTACATACATACCTTGCAGAAAAAAATAATTTCTAGTCTTTTAAACTCGCTAAAAAGTCATATTTGAACTGGCACACATATGGTACTTTTCGGACCAGTTTATTTACACATTGGAATTTATAATTACAAGTACTAACTAGCACATTTCAGACCAGTATTTACGCACACTTAAATAGTAACGCCAGGTCGAATTTAAAAATGAGATTTCTGTCAAAAATATATTACTTTCATATTGGTTAAAACTGAAACGAAAGGTAATCTAGTCAGTTATGAACAAAAATCATTTTTGTGAACTTCGAAAAGTAATGAAGTGAAAAATAACTATTAAAAAATGTGTAAAAGTTTAACTTTATAAATAGTAAAATAAAACTTAAGCAAGTCGTTTTAAAACTGGTACGACTCTGATGCTTTAAGGACTAGTTCATTTCCAAGCTGCTATTTCAGTTATACCACAAACTAGTATTCTTATTTGTTGTTTCATTTACATAGTGGAGAGATATGAGGTGTGACAAATGAGAATTCGGTCAGCAATTCATTTGGGTACTTGTACTTCAAAAAAGGCGAAACAATATATAGTTTAATTGTGGAAAAAAATCACTTTATTTTAGGCATGCTTTAGAGGTTAAGTATTGAAATGGAAGCAATTCAGTAATATTTAAATTATTTTAGTGTAATAAAATAACTCTCTAAAAAATAATTTTTTAGTTGGCGAAATTAAACCATTTTTAATAGAGGATTATTTTCACTAACTTGTAGTTTTCGGACTAGTTATCTTTAACAACGAAAATTTAATAGAACTTCCTTAATGATATCGTACTCTCTGGCTACTCTGTAGTGACTAACAATATACTTACTACTAGTCTGATACTATAATAGTACAAAAAGAGGATTCAAAAACTAGTTGAACTGTGAAACAAAATCGCTAATTTAGCCTTTCAAAGTAAATAAAGTCAACAATTTTCACAAAAAAAAAATCTTTTTAAAGAATATTGACGTAGAATAAAATACAAGTTCTGTCGCAAAAGAAACAGAACTTTTTTAATATAACTGTTTCTGGTGGCGCCATCTATTGGTGGGTATATGAAATAAAAAGTTTGATCTCTTGTTGACATTTCGTAAAAATTTTAAGACAATTGGATAACTACAATCGATGTTATCGATCAAAAAGTGACAGCAGCTTTTGGTCATCGGTCGTAAAATGCATTTTGAACAAAGAGCAAATATTAAATTTGGTTTTAAACTTGGAAAAACGTTTACTGAAACATTTCAAATGATGAAAAAAGTTTATGGTGATCAGTGCCTATCCCGCAGTAGTGTGCATGCGTGGTTTAAGCGATTCCAAGAAGGTCGTGAGGACCTCTGTGACGATCAGGAGTCGGCCCTGCCAAAATCGTCTTCAGAACTCAAAAATAAAGACAATGCTGATTTGTTTTTACGATTCCTTGGGTATTGTACACCGAGAGTTCGTCCCACCTGGCCAAACGATTAATGCTGTGTTTTACCTTGGTGTTGTGAAGCGTCTTTTGTCACGCATTCGTCGTTCTCGACCACAATACTGTGAGGCAGGTTCCTGGCGCCTGTTGCACGATAATGCGCCGTGTTAACGGTCGACGCTTGTCACTGATTTTTTGACAAAAAAACTCCATATTAACCATTAATCACTCACCCTACTCACCTGATCTGGAACCCTGTGATTTTTACTTATTTGGAAAACTTAATTTGCCCATGAAAGGATACTGGTTTCAGAACATTTCAGCTATCCAAAAGGCGACGACCGATATGCTCAAGAGCATTCCGAAAATTGACCTTAAACACTCATTTGAAGTGCTAATTGACCGGGCTAAACGCTGTATCGAAGCACAAGGAAACTACTTTGTATAAAAAAAATATAACTTTTGAAAAATATTAATTTTTTGTGGTTTTTTTTAACAGTCCTGTTTCTTTTGCGACAGACCTTGTATATTATTAAATTTCGTTTACATTTGATTCAAATCTGGTACTTTTTGGACTAATTTTCAGTTTGTAAATGGTGCAGATAGTAATTTTTATGGTTATAGACTACAATTTAATATTTTGTCCAAAAAAAAAGTTGAGATAATTATGTATACATAATGGGTTGTGCACCATATAGCATGACGGGAGTAATGAGTATAACAGTGGATTTCCATGCTGACATTGTTGGTGGTGTTTATACTGGTTCCAAGATAGACCAAATTATCTACGACTTCAAAGTTATGACGTGAGCGCCAAGTTGCGAGTGCGACGACTGTTTGTTTGATGACAAAAGATATTTCGACTTGCCCTCGTTCATTGTCAGACCCATTTGCTTTGCTTCCTTGTCCATTCTGGGGAAAGCAGAACTAATGGCGCGGATGTTGATTGATCAATATCATCGGCATACGCCAGCTACTGTACACTCCTATAAAAGATTATACCTGCTCGATTAAGTTCTGCTTGCTGACTTTAACGCTAGGGTGGGCAAAGAAGGTATATTTGGTACTACGGTCGGTAAATTCAGCCTCCACGACGAAACATCCACAAATGGGCTGAGACTGATTGACTTCGCCGGGGCCCGAAATATGGTTATCTGTAGTACTAGATTCCAGCATAAGAAGATTCATCAAGCTACCTGGCTATCTCCGGATCGAAAAACTACCAACCAGATCGATCATGTTGTGATAGATGGAAGACACGTCTCCAGTGTTTTAGATGTGCGTGCGCTCCGAGGTCCTAACATCGACCCGGACCACTATCTTGTTGCAGCTAGGATTCGCACTCGCCCCTGTGCAGCAAAAAACACACGCCAACAAACACAAGGAAGGTTCGACGTCGAGAAGCTGCAATCACAACAGACAGCCCAACGATTTTCTACACGGCTTGCACTCTTGCTCTCTGAGAGCACTAGTCGACAACTCGGTATAAGGGAACTGTGGGACGGCATTTCAAATTCTTTATTCCTGCAACCGAAACCATTGGTTTTCGGAAAGAGCAAAAGAACAGCTGGTACGACGAGGAGTGCCGTGTCGCAGCGGAGAGAAAACAGGCTGCCTACCTCGCAACGTTACGATCGACCACTACACGTGCGGGATGGGATAGATACCGAGAGTTGAAGAGGGAAGCGAGACGCATTTGCAGACAGAAGAAGAAAGAGGCCGAAATGCGTGAGTACGAAGAGTACCCGACAGGGGTAATGCTCGAAAATTCTACGAAAAAATGCGGCGGCTTACAGAAGGTTTCAAGACCGGTTCATACTCTTGTAGAACCCCCAAAGGTGATCTAGTCACTGATGCCCAGAGCATAGTTAAATTATGGACGGAACACTTCTCCAGCCTGCTGTATGGCAGTGAACGCACAACACCAGGAGAAGGAGAACCCGATTCCCCAATCGATGACGATGGAGCAGACGTTCTATTACCCGACCATGAAGAAGTTCGAATAGCAATTGCCCGCCTGAAGAACAACAAAGCGGCAGGGGCCGACGCATAAGGAGCATGCATCAGCTTCTTTGTAAAATATGGTCGGACGAAAGCATGCCCAACGATTGGAATTTAAGTGTGCTATGCCCATAAAAAAGGAGACCCCACAATCTGCGCCAACTACCGTGGTATTAGCCTCCTCAACATCGCATATAAGGTTCTATCGAGCGTATTGTGTGAAAGATTAAAGCCCACCGTCAACAAATTGATTGGACCTTATCAGTGTGGCTTCAGACCTGGAAAATCAACAACCGACCAGATATTCACCACGCGCCAAATCTTGGAAAAGACCCGTGAAAGGAGAATCGACACACACCACCTCTTCGTCGATTTCAAAGCTGCTTTCGACAGCACGAAAAGGAGCTGCCTTTATGCCGCGATGTCTGAATTTGGTATCCCCGCAAAACTAATACGGCTGTGTAAACTGACGTTGAACAACACGAAAAGCTGCGTGAGGATCGGGAAGGACCTCTCCGAGCCGTTCGATACCAAACGAGGTTTCAGACAAGGCGACTCCCTATCGTGCGACTTCTTCAACCTGCTCCTGGAGAAAATAGTTCGAGCTGCAGAACTAAACAGAGAAGGTACCATCTTCTATAAGAGTGTACAGCTGTTGGCGTATGCCGACGATATTGATATTATCGGCCTCAACACCCGCGCGGTTAGTTCTGCTTTCTCCAGGCTGGACAAGGAAGCACAGAAAATGGGTCTGGTAGTGAACGAGGGCAAAACGAAATATCTCCTGTCATCAAACAAACAGTCGTCGCACTCGCGACTTGGCTCTCACGTCACTGTTGACAGTCATAACTTTGAAGTTGTAGATAATTTCGTCTATTTAGGAGCCAGCATTAACACCACCAATAATGTCAGAATGGAAATCCAACTTCGGACTGAGTAGGCAATTGAAAAGTAAAGTCCTCTCTCGACGAACAAAAGCTAAACTCTATAAGTCGTCCCGTCCTGCTATATGGTGCAGAGGCTTGGGCGATGACAGCAACCGATGAGTCGACGTTACGAGTTCTCGAGAGAAAAATTCTGCGAAAGATGTATGGTCCTTTGCGCATTGGCCACGGCGAATATCGCATTCGATGGAACGATGAGCTGTACGAGATATATGACGACATTGACATAGTTCAGCGAATTAAAGGACAGCGGCTACGCTGGCTAGGTCATGTTGTCCGGATGGATGAAAACACTCCAGTTTTGAAAGTATTCGACGCAATACCCGCCGGGGGAAGCAGAGGAAGAGGAAGACCTCCACTCCGTTGGAAGGACCAAGTGGAGAAGGACCTGGCTTCGCTTGGAGTATCCAATTGGCGCCACGTAGCGAAAAGAAGAAACGACTGGCGCGCTGTTGTTAACTCGGCTATAATCGCGTAAGCGGTGTCTACGCCAATTAAGAAGAAGAAGAAAATGAAGTTCTGCAGCTCGAATTATTTTCTCCAGAAGCAGATTGAAGAAGTCGTACGATAGGAAATCGCCTTGCCTAAAACCTCCTTTTGTATCGAACTGCTCGAAGAGGTCCTTCTCGATCCTAAAGAAGCGTTTGGTGTTGTTCAGACATTGTGGCAGAAAGGCAGCTCCTTCTCGTGGTGTCGAAAGCAGCTTTGAAATCGACGAAGGGGTGGTGTGTGTTGATTTTCCTTTCACGGGTCTTTTCCATGATTTGGTTGGTTGTTGATTTGGGCTTTAATCTTTCACTCAATACGCTCGATAGAACCTTATACGCGATGTTGAGGAGGCTTATTCGAACTTTCTCATGGTCGGGCAATGGAACTTCTGATCCATCGTCATCGATTGGGGTATCGGGTTTGCCTTCTCCTGGCGTTTTACTTTCACTGCCCTTCAGCAGGCTGGAGAAGTGTTCCCTCCATAATTTTAGTCTGCTCCTTTGGTTAGCCGCCGCATCTTTTCGTACAATTTTCGAGCATTGCCCCTGTCGACCAGCTTGTGAAGATCTTCATACTCACGCATTTCTGCCTCTTTCTTTTTCTGTCAGCAAATGCGCCTCGCTTCCTCTTCAACTCTCGGTATCTATCCCATCCCGCACGTGTTGTGGTCGATCGTAACGTTGCGAAGTAGGCAGTCTGCTTCTCTCCGCTGCGACACGGAATTCCATTTTCATAGATAGTATTTATGTAAAAAGTATCAAGGATATGGGGCCTCCGCTGTGCTCATGTTGGCGTCGTAAGATCTCGTCAACTAATGGTTGACGACTGTAATATCCTTCTGGCCTAGAGTAAAATGCATGAGATATAACGAACTACTTGCTCTTAGCAAAGTTCGTGTAGCCGCAATTATATGTGTTCTTACTGGCGTTGGGCGAAATTGATAGGTATCATTCCTTTTTGTCAAATATTGTTTATATTGGTAATAAAATTTGTTGACTGTGTAGCCAATTTTAATTTTTTTTTTTTAATTTACTCTTGTTGTGTTATCTTAAGGACGCAAATGGAAAGTAGGCCTTAAAATTTGAAGACATACATCATTGCCCCTTAATATTCACTCCCCAAGCAATACCTCCCTGGGGAGTTACTTATCGGAGAGCTGTAAGAAGATTACGCAGCCGTTGTCGACCTTGTGGATAAACGGCATTTCACTTGGACGACCAATTTTTTCAAACCTTTTAATCTCTAAGCCTGGATGGCATCATACTACCGCAGGAGCAGGCTGTTAAGGAGTCGTGCAAGTGGTTGGTTGATGAACTGGTACGAAAGGGGCGCATTCCGAGGGATCTTATATCATGAGCGCAACACTCTTATTGTAATGGTAGGTCCGTGAATACTGCACTGTATGCTATCGTGTCAAGCCTTGAGGAACCCATTAGAGTTAAATAATGTTGGGACCTTTCTTGACGTTGAGCGAGTTTTCAATAACTTCTTGCCGAAAACAGTCGCAAAACATCACATTTTCAGCTTCTGTGCGACAGGAAGATTGAAACGGAATTGAGGCCAGAGAAATGAGAGTAGGGGCACTCCACAAAGGTATAGGGCATTAACGACATGCTTAAAATGATTGAGGATCATGGCTCTAAGATGATTCCCTATCCAGACTATATACCACTTATGTTCAAAGTGTACGAGCTAACGCACGGGTATCTCAGCGTAGTAACAAATTTGGCTTGCGGAAGTGGTCTCGCCATTAACCCAAATGAAATTGAATTGCTTTTATTTACCAGAAGGCACATGACCCCAAGGCACCACTGCCGCAAACGGGTAGCATCCATCTGCAACCGGCAGATACAGTGAAATATATGTGTCATCTTTGACAGGAGGATTTCATGGAAGCCGAATATCGAAGAGATATACCAGCAAGGGTGTTGTGCCCAAGAAACGGGCGGTTTCAACGGGTCCAAAAGGAGAAATGGGCTAAGTGAATTGCTTTTCCTGTAAATGGGCATCCACTGTAAATGGTGTTAGCTGCTTATCTAAAATTAGTCGTGTCCGAATACGGTCGGTATATTATTGTATGTCATCTTCTGGTGTACCTAGGAGGCGGTTCCTTCTCAAGGAAGTGACTCCAGGTATGGTTTCTATGAAAACATCCGAGCCGAAACTTATTAAAGAGGAGGGCTTATGCTCCTGTGTATGTGTTCAATGAGAGACATCCCGATTGTCCAGAGTGTGCTATTTTTGTAGGTTTCTATTCTCTCAAAGTGCATCTGAAGCGACCTGAAGATCTTGTTTTTACTTAAAATCGCGGTTGTGTGCGGAGTGAAGACTTTCGAATATTATTCCAAAAATTTTAAGGTGGCTGACCGTCTGAATTCTGACTCCATTTTTAAGCAATTGTTGAGATGTTGTCTGTACTTCTACGTTCAGTTCTTGAGTAGGGTGACCGTGGATTTAGTAGTCAGATTTAGGTTGCAGCGAAACCCCCTGCTTAATTCACCGTAATGTTGATTGTTCACCCCGAAATAACACTGATGATTGTCGACCGCTCAGATAGTTCAAGGTCAACTTCCTTAGTTATTAGCCCAAGCGTTTTCACTACAAGCGTAAGTAGAGTTATCGGGCGATACCTTACCATAGTACCATTCTTCCGATTTTCCACACATTGGGTATGTGGGTTGTGGCTAGTGACAGATTGAGAACCTTGGAAAGACAGCTATCTCCCGTCCAGCCAAGATGCTTTAACATCAGCATATTTATATTGTCTGGGCCGATGGATTTGGTTGCTTTTGATTTGTTGAAGAGACTCAGAACTGATCAATGTAAGCAAGTGGTGCGCAGTAGGGTGGGTCGATTCCGGACTTTTTTCGATTCGGGATTTCTAATAGTGCGGAAAAGTTGTCTTAGTACTTCCTGATTCCAATGCAAGTTTTTGTTTTGAGATCGGATTGCATCTTCAACCCCAACTCCGGCCTTGGAATTTCGGAAATTCGCCTAAAATCGTGAAATTGTCTACCTAGCGCCTGAAATACGAACTCATGGCAAAATGTATAAAACAAAAGTTATTTGTCACGTCATTTGCTACCGAAATGGTATATGTATGTGATCATGATCGTAGGACAAACGATCACGAGATTGGGGGCCAATAACTTTAGAAGATGCCTCTGTCACCAGTTTGACGGTTCTCTCGACTGCCACGGTGTGAGAGGGGAATTCACTAAATTTCCATACCTCTGCAGTGTCTCCCGACAGCCCTTTTATAAGTTCTTCGTTAGAAACTGAACAAAGAACTGGTGGAACAGTCAAGGTGATAGTCTTCCAGTTAATCATATCGTAATAATTATTAGCTTTGAAATTCACCTTTGCCACTTTATTACATCTAACCCTTCCATTTACAGTGTCAGACTCTGCTTCTCTGGCTGCCAGAAGACGGTGAAGGGCCAACTTTCTGACTTCTATCCGTTCGTCAGTCATCATACTAAAGAGAATGTTTTCTGGAAGAGCAAAGAAAGCATTCTGTTCAATGGATGAATCGACAACCTTGCGCAGTTTAGCAGGTAAGTATCTCGACCTTAGAATTGCAGCATAGAGATGGCGCGAGTCATCTTTGATTGAACTGTTGAATCTTATTGAGAACCACAAAGGTGAGTAAACTGTAAGTATGTACTTGACCAAAATCTTTATTTCCTTTGTTGGTTTGTCAGTAGAAATGTATAATCTCAGATTTCTATTTCCACAGGTGAGCCAGCGAGATTTTCACATGTTACCTGGATGCATCGACGCTAAATCTGACGAACATTGACCGAAAATAACAGCTTCTGATATTTGATAGAGATAAGCTTGGTCTGTGCTAAGTTGGGTCGGATTAATAACCTCAGAAGGTAATTGGCAGGATGGAAAACTTTCAAATTTAACAACAGGCAACTTCTCACAATTAAGGAGCAGTTTACCTATGTCGCTAGAGAATATATTTGGACACTTTGAGACACCTTCTATGTGTTCGAAAAGAGCACGAAATGGAAGTTCGTTGAAATGTAGAAGACAAACAACCCACTGTAATGGCCTACCTATTCTTTCTTCTAGTTTCCGAATGATTCCACCTTTCCATCCTGTGTACGTGCAATCAGCACCGACAACTTCTAGATGTTCCACATCAACCGAATTGTCTTGTAAATGTTGCCATATAGCTTACGTCTCATCCTCAGCTGACCCCAAATGAGAGGTGACGTGGCCAAAGTAATGACAACCAGGTTCCGATATAAGAGAAATATGTTCCTCTTTGACAGTGTCGCGGTAGTACTTTTCACCTTCGCTGATTTGTGTAAGTGTATTGTCTTTGCGGCCGTCAAAATGCAGCCCATATACCGATTCAATACTTTCGGTGTTTTGGAGCTTAACTCCAACACTTTTTTTTGCCCGACTAATCTTGCATTTGTCAGTGACAAAGCTAGCCTGATCCTCTGTTATCAAACCTGCTTTTTTGGCATCCAGAAAAGCAGATGAAACAATCAAGGCCGCTGCTCTATCACTTACTCCAAATCGTTGGGCAGCTAAAGCCGTGTGTTCTAATACTAGTGTGTTTTGTTTGGTTTTAAAGGATGGAAGAGAAAATTCATCATCACCATCGTTTTTGGAAGAATCCATGTCCGACGCATCTACATTGTTGTCGTCTGTATGAGAGTCTGGCTGATCTGAATGGTCACGTATTCTAGCTGATACTTTTCTGGTAAGTGTTGATGTTTAATGACGTTTTCAAAGCTTTTCTTTACGTTCATTTTCCTTTGTAATCTTTATACCCTGAACAGGGTATATTAAGTATGTCACGAAGTTTGTAACACCCTGAAGGAATCGTCGGAGACCCTATAAAGCATATATATAAATGATCAGTATGTCGAGCTGAGTCGATTTAGCCATGTCCGTCTGTCTGTCTGTCCGTCTGTCCGTCTGTCTGTATATATACGAACTAGTCTCTCAGTTTTTAAGATATCGTTTTGAAAGTTTGCAAACGTCATTTTCTCTTCAAGAAGCTACTCATTTGTCGGAACGGCCGATATCGGACCACTATAACATATAGCTGCCACACAAACTGAACGATCGGAATCAAATGCTTGTATGGAAAACTTTCACATTTGACAAGATATATTCACGAAATTTGGCATATGTTATTTTCTAAGGCAACAATGTAATCTCCGAAGAAATTGTTCAGATCGGTTAACTATAGCATATAGCTGCCATACAAACTGTTCCGATCGTTCAGTTTGGTATATGTTATTTTCTAAGGCAACAATGTAATCTCCGAAGAAATTGTTCAGATCAGTTAACTTAGCGTATCGTTGACATACAAACTGAACGATCGGAATCAATTTCTTGTATGGAAAGATATAATCACGAAATTTGATATATGTTATTTTCTAAGGCAACAATGTAATCTCTAAAAAACTTGTTTAGAAGAGATTGCTATAGCATATAGCTTCCATGCAAACTGAACACATAGTTACTAACAGAAATGCACCTGTGAAGGGTATTTAGCTTCGGTGCAACCGAAGTTAACGTTTTTTCTTGTTTTTGTTTCAGGTTGATCAACACTTTCAATGCGACCAATTCTTCTGGTTCTCTGGTCCAAGAGAAATGGTTGTTCATTGATAGGAACTTTCCTTTCCTTTGGGCAAGTGCAAGAAGAAAAATAAATGCATTTACAAGCACAGATGTCAAATAATTTTCCTGCAGAAGAGACAAAGTCGTCTCTTTTAGAGCTCAAACCTATTGGGTTCCTTAAAAACATTTGTTTAAGAGTCAGAAATTTCTGATGGTATGTGGTGAGCATTTGTACAACTCTGGTGTGTGAAACTATCGGAATATATGACTTTTTGAAAGTATTTTCAACCTTTTTTCGCAACTATTTCTGTAACCTCTTTACTCCTAGGTTCATAGTTGTCGCCTCGGAGTCGCCCTATACGAAATCTTTCAAACTGATAACACAAAAGAACATCCTGGTAAGTAGGTAACTGGGACTCAGAGAGATTGTACGGATATATGCCAAACACAGGACATTTCTGTCTAAATTTAAATTTAGATACAGACATTTTGAGTTCTGTGGAGAGAATATACATAAGTGATAGCACTCGGCGAAATCAACGTCAAGAAGTGTGGCCGCAAGCCGATTTTCACCTTGCGCTGTGGCGCGCCGCATTTTCGCTCGTATCTCGGGAACGGTTCGTCCTACGGCCATGATCAAATATACCATTTCGGTAGCAAATGACGTGACAAATAACTTTTGTTTTATACATTTTGCCATGAGATACGTATTTCAGGCGCTAGGTAGACAATTTCACGATTTTAGGCGAATTTCCGAAATTTCAAGGCCGGAGTCGGGGTTGAAGATGCAATCCGATCTCAAAACAAAAACTTGCATTGGAATCAGGAAGTACTAAGACAACTTTTCCGCACTATTAGAAATCCCGAATCGAAAAAAGTCCGGAATCGACCCACCCTAGTGCGCAGTCTTTTGACATTTGCGTAACTTTTTATCTTATCCACCGAAGAGTGCAGTATAAATTGTCGGTAAAGTAGCTTGCGCACTTCTTCGGGTCCTAGGAGGCATGATTGTCGTATTGGATTTTGATTATCGTCATGTCTCCTCAGATTGGACTGGGATTTGGCAGTATTCCAAAGTTTGCTGACGCTGGCGGAGAGATTGCATTTCGCCTGCTTATGCTGAGTTTTATTTGCGAATCTCTAAATTGAGATCCCGTAAGGCTGCTGCTTCAGCTAGGAAGTTGAGTCGTAGTTCAAAAACTCGAGCAGCGGGAATGAAGCGATGCGTTACATCACTTGGGTGTGGTTTGCCCATTCACGTGTATACGCAGACTGGAAAACGTCGGGAAACGCTATTTGACACCAGCTAGAGCAGGAATTGTATCTGACAGATGTGATGTTCCGACGTCTTACGACCTGACACTCGGAACAGAAGGTACGGGGAACCATAAGTTGCCTTGTGGCCCTAGTACAGGGACTAGAGCGAGATAAAAGTTGTGTGGGGAGGGCCAAGTTAGCTCCATTTCTTGTTGGCTTATAGCCTGGAGGCCGCGCGAACTAGGTGCATTTTGCACAGCCGTTGAAACAATTGTCCAACCATTGCATCTAGTTGAAATGGAATTATGGACCACGTTGGACTCAATGCCAGCACAAATTCAGAGGACACGAAGCAACCCTGCTGCTAGGTGTTGCTCTGATTATGACAGTGTTAAGATATTACTTACCGATCCAAGCAGGGTTAGATTTCGTTATCGTAGAAGCGGCTGTCGAGGGAACCGTATTTTTTTTTTTAATACACTTCTCTCAACAGGTGGTATTATGTGTAAAATTGACATATCCGTACTTTAACAACTAAGGGAGGGATGATGTGGGCAATTCTTATTAAAAAGGAAGGAAGGACTAATCGGGAAGGAATTTCAATAAAATTTGTTTTTTTATTGACTCATTCAGTTTTAAAGCCACTACACATATGTATGTACATATGTATGTATTTTACATCGCGTCAGTGAAAAAAACTTTGTTTTTTTTGACTCACTCAGTTTTAAAGCTACTACATATATGCAAGTATTTTACATCGCGTCAATGAAAAAATATAATTCTCTTGAAATGGAAAATTTCTACAACAGCATTGGAATTCACTACATAAGGAAAATTAGCTTTAGATCAAGGTGGAAAATTGGAAAACATTATCAGTAAAATTGGAAAATAGAAATGTGTATGCCTGTTGCCTTAACCTTTGAAAATGGAAAGATACTACTTTCAAGCAATTCTATAAATACATATTATTATTAGTATTAACTTTTAATCGTAATAAATGTTGGGTACTTAATTTAAATACCCAAATACTAGTATCCAGTTATCTGATGTTATGAAAAATGCAATGTGGAATCAATCGGTATGTGACATAAATGCTGCAAAACCACCATCGCGCGATGTTAACCGAAAGGAAAGGAAAAATATAAAATTGTAAATGATATTTTAATCACTTATTAGTTAATTATTTAAAGGCTTGGCTTGATTATAGAACCCATTTGAAGGCAAAAATGCTGGGGAACAAACTAGGACATTCCAGGTGCATGCCCTCAAATCGTAATCCTTATTTCGTTTCCCACCATACAACTCGGTGGAGGGGATGTTTCGCATTCTCACTTTAGTTCGCCTTCAAACGGCTGATTTCTGGCTACCCAGAGGATACTTGTTCAAA
Organism: Bactrocera tryoni; assembly: GCF_016617805.1. NCBI lineage: Eukaryota > Metazoa > Arthropoda > Insecta > Diptera > Tephritidae > Bactrocera > Bactrocera tryoni. The sequence continues at coordinate 66,832,803 of NC_052502.1, read as the reverse complement.
GACCGGAAGTCGTGATCTTTTTGAGTAAAATAATCGTTTCTGGCTAATCCCAAGTGAATGGCTATCAGAGAACTTTCCTCACTTGCGTGAATTTCTAAACATAACTCCATCCTCCCGAATACAAATCAGAGATTAAAAAACAAATACTAAAAATTGAACAAGAAATTTTAATTAGTTTATAGTTTTATTTATTTACGTCGAGTTTGTCTGTCGGTCTCTTTGTCCGTTCGCATATACGATAACTCTTTTTTGAGATATCGATCTAAAATTATGCACGCCTCTTTTTCTCCCCAAGTACATTTGTTGGAACTGCGGTCTTACAAACTGCACGATCGGAATCAACTGCGAGATTTTCTTATAATAAATTAACAGTGTAATATCCAAAGAAATTCTTGAAATCGGACGACTATTACTTAAAGCAATTATATAAACCGACCGGACGAAATCAATTTCTTTCGTAGAAACTTTTTTATTTGTGTCTAGATTCGGTGACACCGAAGTCAACAATTTTTTCTTGTTTTTAATACTTATTGTGAATTACTCTTTTTTATACTCTTGCAACATTTGCTACAGAATATTAATAGTTTGTTTCACCAAACGGTTATACGTATCACCTAAAACTGTCCGTCCATCCGTTGAGTAAAAATTCAGATATTTTGATGAAACTTGGTATGCGATCTCCTTAGAAAAAAACAATATCAGTTCGTAAATCGGACCACTACCACGCCCACAAAATGCCATTAACCGAAAACCTATTTGTATAAACTGCTATAACTTAGCATCAAATTAAAATATAAAACTCAAATTTGGCGCAGGGAATCGCAGTAGCGAAAAACCCCTGTGCCCTAAAATTTGGAAAAAGTGGGAGTAGCCCCTGTCTCAAATTAGTTTATTGAACGTATCTCCTAAACTACTCATGCTACTAGAACCAAAATTTCCCAGCGCAAAGCCTACGAAAACTCTTACCGAAGATGGATGAAATCGAAAGATAATCACGCTCATTCCCTTTATATCAATACTGTTCAAAATTAGTGAATACTTCCAATATAACAAAATTTCTAATTCCATTTGATTCTGTCACTTTTTACGGGATACAATTTTGCACTAATAATTTCCTTAAAGTATGCCCCTTTATGACCAAAAATTTCCTAAATCTTACCAAACAATTGAAGCCCCGAGGTTCTGAATATGCGAAAAATATCGGTCAATGTATGCGATATATAATAAGAATTTAGAGAGAATCTTTTCCTGACAATAGTAACTCTTTTTACCAACAGTGGGTTGAATCTAGTCAATTCTTCGTTGAGGACTCTTATACCTAATATAAAGACTTTCGAACTTTCGGGTGACTTTTTACCACATATATCAGCCAATATATCTCAAAAAGAGTGATATGGATTGTTTTACTGATACTTAACAGTGCATTCATGTGCTCGTATCTTAACTCACCTATACTCCGTTTAATGATTTTCGCTTTTCTAACAATCCTTATGTCGTATTAGCATTATACATACATACATATATATATATATATATATATGGCAACACCATAAATAATAATTAATTTTTAATTCTCAATACAACCACTTTTGATAAGTCAATAAATCTTTGCTTTTCTACATCAACTGCTTTTCTACATAATTTTTTAAAACGTTCAAATTGCGAAAATAATCAAAACGAGATCATCGGCGGATACTAATAGTGACGTGGAACAGTTTCCACCGCAAAGTACTCCACCACGAATTCCACTGCCGGCGATGTCTGGGGACAACATTGAGGCTTACTTTTAATTGCTGGAGTTTTGGTTTAAAGCCTCACGTGTTAAATCTGATACAGCCAAATTCAACATAGTACTTGCAATCGTACCTCCCGCAAAATTACTAGAGATGCGTACTCTTATTGAAGATACACCAGCACGGACAAATTAAACTACATTCGTCGTAGAATCATTGAAAATTTCGCCGCGAGTCAACAACGCCGTCTTCAACGTGTATTGAAAGAGCTTCCACTGGGTGACCGAAGGCCGAGCGATTTGTACAACGAAATGCGACGAATAGCAGACTCAACGCTCAGCGAGAGCATACTTTGGTTCAGCCGTTTGCTACCGTACGCACAAGCAGCTATCATCGCCACTAGCATTTCAATTAGCGAAAAAATTAAAATCGCTGATCCTATCACAGAATGCTTATTTTTTTTGAGGTTAGATCCGAATCAAAATCGCAGGGTGAGTAACTGATAATACGAAACGAAATTGCTGCTCTTTCGAAAACCGTAGGATAGTTGATGCGGAATGTTAAATTCACCGGACGGCAGTGCAGTAGATCTACTTCACGTAGAAGACCGGTAATTCAACATACGTGATATCATGCAAAATTTTGTGCAAATGGCACTAAATGTCCCCAACCGTGCTTGTTGACTCCAGTATCCAGTCCAAGTCAATACGCCAGATCGGCTAATACCTTATCAGAACCCGGAAAACACTCTGCTAATCCAACAGGTCGTCGCCTTTTCATTTACGACACTTCAGCGAAAATTAGTTTTTTAATAGATTCAGGAGCAGCTATATCCGTCATACCGAGGTCTACGAAATTACCCAGAGCACATCCATCATCTTTGTCATTGTTTGTCGCAAATGGCTCTCTCGTACAAACATACGGCGAAGTCATACTTATGTTAAATCCTGGTCAAAACGTCGTGTTTAGTAACACAAAATAGACATCCAACGAATATATCAACTATAAATTTTACACAAAATTTTTCGGATATTTTAAAGGAACTCTCTGAGATCACATGTCCGTTACGGCTTGGCATACGTACGAACATGTCAGTAGTTCATCATATTTCAACTACTGCACCTCTAGTATGCGCACGACAACAACGTTTATCACTGAAAAAACTCGCAGCTGCACGTGCAGATTTTGAACTCTTGATCAATCTCGGTATTTGTCGTCCTTCGAATAGCTGGGCCAGTCCTTTGCATTTATCTCGTAAAGCTGACGTATTTGGAGACCCTGTGGAGATTATAGGGGTTTGAATGATACTTATCACGATTCCTGACCGCTATCAGCTTTTAATTAACGAAGTACTTCGAGGCTTGGATTTTACATTTGCGTATTTAGATGATGTTTGCACCGCAACAAAATCGATTGATGAAGGCAAACAACATTTTCGTATTGTATTTAACCGTTTTCGAGATTATAATTTAACGATCAATGTTGCCAAATCGCAATTCGGAGTATCTCAACTCAATTTTTAGGTCATTCGATTACGAAAGACGGTATTCGCCCATTGTCAAGCCGCGTCGATGCACTAACAAACATGAAACCGCCCAAGATTGCAAAAGAACTTAACTCAACTTTTATCGGAGATTTCTTCCAAACGCCTTAAAGTTACAAGGCCCTCTTTTAGCCATGATTCCTGGAAATAAGAAAAACGACAACACTATCTTAAATTGGAATGAAGAAAGCCCAATTAGCAACTTAGAACTTTCATTGTGGGTGAATGCATCCGTTTTTCCGCTGAAGCAGTTTTAAATAAAATGGTAGATGACAAACTTCAACTACTAGGAATTTTCTCAAGAAAGTTTTCATCCGCTGAAATGCGATAGAGTACGTATGACTGTGAGTTAAACCCGCTATACAGCGCCGTTCGTCATTTTCGTTACATGTTAAAAGGTCGTAACTGCAACATTTACACCGGCCATAAGCCACTTATATTCGCATTCAGACCACAACTGCATAAGGCTTCAGATCGTCAAGTTAGACAAATGGTTTTCATATCGCAAATCACTCCTGATATCCGACATGTTCAGGTAAAAGAAATGTAACCGCTGATCTATTATCGCGAATTCAATTACTTACGACCGCCATTATTGACTACGACGCCGTCGTCGTAGTCCAATAGAACGATGAAGAGATATTAGCACACCTAAATGGCAGCATTCGACACTTACTAGAACTAAAATCTTTTATGTTACCTCCAAGTACTAAAAAGGATTTTTGTGATACATCCACAGCACAAATTCGTCCCTTTGTAACATCAAAATTTCGACAAACTTTTCTTCGGGTACACACAATCTGTCGCACCCCGGCACGCGCGCTACTGTCAAGATGATGGTCGACAGATTCGTTTGGCCAGGCATTGCGAGAGATAATAGATCTTTTGATAGATGCTGCATACAGTGCCAACGATGTAAAGTTATTCGACACAACAAAAGCTTATTCAAATGCAGAATAAATCCCAGTTGCCGATTCGGTCAGTCCGTTTCCAATAATCGAACGATTTACGCGATGGCCAGATGCCATTCTGATTCCCAACATGACAGCTCGAGTTATAGCAAAGGCCTGGCTAACCGGCTGGATTTCCCGTTTTGGACTACCCATCAACATAACGTCGGATCTCGGTCAGTTTATCTGGGACCCTACAAAGTTTTGAGCCGTTCACCTAAGTATTTCGAAGAAGAAATAGAGGAGAATAAAGTTAAAGTTTCCATGGATCGTCTAAAGCCAGTTTTCATCACACCACCTACGACTCTAGGCGGAGGGTATTAATAATTAATTTTTAATTCTCAGTACAACCACGCGTCTTGACTTTTTGTTTATCCTTTTTTATATTACATTGTACGTAATTTTGATATGTCAATAAATTTTCCCTTTTCTACATTAACTGCCAAGAAAGTAGCATGTACCTACCATCGCATTTACTATATATGTATATATATATTATATATATATATATATTATGTATAGATATTATCACCCCTATTCTGTGCACTTGACAAATTCAACATATTTCTAATTTGTCAAAATTTGAAATTTATCAAGCTTTTCGTATTCTGTGTCTGTAATAAAAAGCTCTTTTCTTTATAAGTTGTTAAGATGTCAAATGCTCTTGACAGTGCTCGTTATGAATTAAATAACTGATTGTGCATCTTGTTGTGATAATGGAAGATATTTTACTTTTGTTATTATTGTTAAACGAAGATGAAAATTGTGAGAATAGGAATCGCGCGCGGTATTTAAAATGTTTACGATAGCAATCTAATTTCTTTGAGCGAAAATACCCTTGGGCAAAATTTTCGATTAACTCGTGAAATTTGCCGCCGCCTAATTGATGAACTAGCCCCACTCGATAATCAGAAAACGTCCATACCTTTAACTGTAATGGTTCTTGCAGCTTTGAACTTCTTTGGACACGGCTCATACGAGTGTCAGGAAATGTGTAGGTAACAACGTCAACTTGCCCATGAGTCAGTCGCCCCTTTCGAGAAGTGTGCGGGCTGTAGCAAAACTTATTATGAAGGTGAAGGGAGGAGAAATAAAGTTTCCCAGTTCAAAATAGGAAGAAACTTTTTTAAAAACGCGGCAAGTATTATTGTAATATAAATAATAATATACTAATCTAAAGTAATTTATTTGATATATATTCCAGATTTTTTAGAAATTTTTGGAATAAAAAGCACCATAGGAGCAATTGTCTGCACGCATATTGATATCAATATAATTTGAATAGAAATCAACTGTTTCTATTTACATTATTTTGTTCACCACACTTGTGGGGAAAAGCTTTGCGAATTGAAGCTTTAATTTTATCAAGATTGTCACAGAATACCGAAATATTTCTCGCTTGATAAGTATTTGAGTTAATTTTCAATATTTAATTCATTTGTCAAGTGCACAGAATAAGGGTGTATGTAGTATGTATATATAAAATTGCTTAGTTTCCGATCCTATGGTTGACGTTTTACACCTTAACGTATTTCTCCCTTTAAAATGTTCGGTTGGCCCCGAACATAGCCTATCCTTACTAGTTTTTACTATATTAATTTTGTATGTTAGTTTGTACTATTTTTACATATTAAAAGAAAAAATAAAAAGTTCATTTCAATAAATAAATGTTATTTTTGTTTATGAACTAAAACGTACCATGTTTTATTTGACCCCTTGAACTTTTAGCAATATTTAGTTAATTCGCACTTTCTATGGTTTCAGTATAAAGAGTATCAACTTTTATTACTATATAGGGAGGTGAAGATCACAGCATGCGTTTAATATTTGCACCATTTTTTTCTGCGGTGTAATGTGTAGTAGTTCTCTAACGGCCGGTCGTACAATTTTAATGTGATTACCTCTTCAATTACTCCTGGAATTCCAGATATTCAAAAAAAGAACGTTTCGCTATATTTTGCTAATCCTAGAAATTGCAAAAGTTATATATTTTGGACACAAACTTTTAACACAGAAAACGAAAATTTCTTTTGGGCTAGTCCTGTATGGTAACGTTGTCCAATTTCTTGATATCATTTCTGAACCAGAAATGAACAATGTTTAATTTTTTTTTTGCTCATAGTAGTATTTAGACGATGATTAAGCGGAAGTTTTGTATCAAACTATTTTTTGGGAGTAAGAGCATAAATAAGTGTCCGTCCCTTTATTGTTTACGCTTCTTTATTATTATTTTAGTTTTCATTTTCCTTTGTTTTGGAGAGTAATGTCAAGTATATTGGAAATGTATCAAGGCCAGGGGCGAACGCAGGGGGGGTTTTGGGGTGTTAAAAATGGACTTCTTTTGAAAATTAGTTCTGAACTGAAAAGTCACCAATAAGGTTACTATTATTTTTTTTACAGTTTATTGTTAATCATAATACAGGAAAAATAAAAACTCATTCATTATGACTTTCAGTTTTCGTTCCATGAGCAAACTGTTGTGAAATAAATTTAAATTTAAAAAAAGTATGCTATTTGCAAAAAAATACTTGAGTGTCTTAACTAAAATGTCTATATTTTTAATAAAAACAACCAGAAGAAACTGGTCTGAATTAGATACACAACTTTACTTATTATTTATTTTTCATTTGCTGAATTTAGAATGTGGAAAAGGTTAAAAATCTTTTTTTCAGATTATATTTTCTAACTAAAATTTTGAATATATTTTCAGGAACTGGTTAAATCAAACAAAGATCTCCAAAACTTTTTTAGTGCATCGTTTTTTAAAGATTGGATCAACAATCCCTATATCTGTCGCTTCAAGTGAACGCTCGTTTTCCTCACTTCGCAGGCTTAAAACACATTTAAGAAATAAAACTGGAGAAGCACGCCTGAACGGAATGGCTCTCTTGAATATCCATAGAGATATAGACGTGACGGAGGAAGAGATTTTAAATGTTATGGCCCAAAATAAAAGAAGATTAGACTTCAATTTGTGAATAAAATAATGAAACATTGTCTTTTTACATAAACGCCCCCCCCCCCCCCAAATTTTTTTCCTGCGTTCGCCACTGATCAAGGCAAATACTGTGCAATCCTGTTTACAAAAGGAATGTGTTAGAGAGTACCGATTCACAACGAAATTTATTTTCGCAACGCCTTACAGAGTAACCCCCCTGAAAGTAGACAGCTTTGATCCTTGCAAGTTGCAAGAGCATAAAATGTTCGGTTATACCCCAACGCAGCCTTTCCTTATTGTTTTAATAAAAAATTTTGACAAGACCTGAAGGTATTTCCCCAGCCGGGATCCTTGCAAGTAGCAAGACTATAAAATGTTCGGATACCTCCGAAATTGTTACTTATTATCAGATAATGAAAATGCCAACTAATTTAATGCTTTACAATAATGCATTAAGATAAGCAAGATCTATAAAAAAAATTTAGAAAATTAAAAAAAATAAAAGCAGAGGACTAATTTTAAAACAAAACTACGAATTTTGCAATTTAAGATATTTTTTTTGCAATGAGTTATAAAATTAATAAGAAAAACAATTTTCTTAAAATAAAAAAAGTAAGAGACCTTTTCGTAGAGCATTTCATTTTCTACAAAATCTAGTAAACGAGATATTTTTTAAGTAGTTGGAAGGAAGATTTGAATTGAATACAAATGTACTTATGGCTTTTTTAATTTGAACAAAATAACACAAAGTATTTAAGAATATAATTATATAAGCTCAAAGATTTTATATATGTATGTACATATGTATGTGAATATGCAAATATATTTTTCTAAACGACTGCAAGGGGCACTTCCAAGAAAACGACCGCTAGCAATAAGTTAGGAATATATCGACAATACAAAAAAAAATGTATTTCTTACACATATTTAGATATATCATTCATATACATACATAAGTATGTATAATTAGTATAAATGGAAAATTAATTTGCTGTAACTTTAAGTCGAAATAATTTTATATGATTCATTGAAACAAGTTATGTTAAAGTTATACGTTATTTTTTTTTTTTAATATTTCTTTATCCATTTCCATTTTTATGACAGTGAAAAATTAAATATTTTATGCATACATATCTATTGCACGTTACAATTCTCACAAGTTCATACATGTACATATGTATGTATACATATATAAATTTTGGTTAGGTGAATTTTGCATCGTATATTCAAGTATTTCAATTTCTGCGTAATACCCTGATACCTTATTATATAAATACGGATGTACATACAGTTTAATAATTACATCTTTATATACAACGCTGACATACAGTGTGTAGTTGTATTATACGATGGGTTAAATGTAACACATACACTAATATAACATTGTATATTATATCATTTATAGAGAGATATTCTGCAATTTCTTAGCATTGACGCTTACTCTGTATTTTTATTGGCCGCCCTTTTATTTTATATACAATAACGATTGGCCATTGAGGTTCAGTCAGAGTAACATGACAACATAAGGTAATGTTGTTCACCACTCTTGCATACGAAATATTTATTATCATTCCTATCTAGTTTGTGATCACCTATAGGCACGTTTCTTCTCTTTCTTACTCAACAGTTTCTCTATTCGACTACACTAACGATCACACAACTAGACTGCTACAGTAATAAAAACATCTTGATCAGTACAACTTAGTCACCCTTAGGAAAGAAGGCAATACAACTAACAATGATCCGACTATGACGCCGTTCGAAGTAAGGAAGGTGAGGCCAAATTACTTCAGTGTCAGTTTGGCGATAGCATTGAATCGGGTAACAGTATTATTTGTACTGTTAAATTATTTGAAATTTAACTGCAATTTTCCAAAGCAAATACCTCTCCCTTTAAGTTCCAAAAAATTGTAATTAATATTTGTGCACAAAAAATACATTTATAAATGTATACACCTACATACGTATATACATATATATGAATGGATATGTGAGAAAACTCGTATTTATTATAGTAGTTAAATTCTTTATATTGAAATTGTGCAAAGTTGTTTGATATATAATATTAAAAAAAATTTCTTCCGAATTCAAATAACTATAAGTAAATAATAAACGTCTACAATAAAATTCAAATAAATTATTATATGTGAATATTTTGTTGTAAAGAATTATTGATGGTGAAAGTTGTATGGAATACAGAAGTTATATAGAATATGGAATAACTGAATTTTGAAGGATTTGAAAGTGAAAGTGTATAAGCAAAAACTACTGAAAGTATTGACAATTTTAATGGGTGATATATTGTTTTAATCCGTGCTACAATATATTTATAGTTACAGTAACAAACAAAAAATCAAATAAACGAAAACTACGTAAAAGTTAATTACAAAAATGGACTTATCTGCAGTGCTTTACGTATGTTTAATAGCATTGTGCACATCAACGGGAAGTAAACCGAAACCTGGTCGAGGAAAAGGATCCATGTGGTGGTTAGTCTGCAATATTGCATAAAATATTAAAATAATAATAAGAATTTAAGTTCGCTTCTTAAGTCTTTTGTTTATTTTTAAGAAAGAAACTCGGCATAAATGGATAAACCCAAAACATATACTTTTAAACAAATTAAAATATTATAGACCGCAATTCAGTTTTTTTTTTTGCTAGAATCTGTACTTTCTTACAGTGTGAATCACATTTTATCTAAAAGGGGAAAGCGAATATAGATACACATACAAATACAAACACATACATATGTATAGATATAAATATACATACATATGTATATGCATAAGAATCAATACTGAACAAGTAACAGTAGACAAAAGATAGTAAAGGTCATATGCATTCGTTGATTTTAGAAACTATAAAGCCTTAAAATTTCATGGAAAATGAAATTGACAATAAATGTGTATGTACATACTAGGTAGGTAGGTGGGTAATATTACAACCGAATCTATTGCAAAGATGCTCCAATATAATTTATTTTTCTTTTTACAAAAGTTTTTAAACAGAGAATTAAGTATTTATGTGTTGATACAAGTGCCCTGATATTGTTTAATGTATCCATATAATTTTAAATTTATTTCAAGATATTACATACAGATATATAAATAATCAAACTACTGAGATAATAAAATTAGATGTATAAAAAAATATAATAATTTGCTCTAAAACACATCTAACTAATGTGAACATATTTTCTATATCTAAGATTCTTTAGCTCAAAAGAAGGAATATGGAGCTGAGTACATAGCAAAGGAATCATCAGTTTCATTCTTCCTTTTTTCGATCTAATGAATCAGCTTTCATTGCAAAACAAGTGTTGATACATATGTAATATAGTATTTATACAACCAATATTTATTAGCAAATAATTAATTATATGAAATTATTTATTATTGCTTTCTTATTCTAGGGGTATAGCTAAAGTGGGCGAACCAAATAATATATCACCACTTAGCTCAGGTATTATGTATATGGATCCCGCCATTCATTCTACACTAAGGCGAAAACAACGACGCTTAGTTCGTGATAATCCTGGCGTACTGGGTGCACTAGTAAAAGGTGCCAACCTTGCTATAAGTGAATGTCAACATCAATTTCGAAATCGGCGTTGGAACTGTTCAACAAGAAACTTTCTGCGTGGAAAAAATTTGTTCGGCAAAATTGTCGATAGAGGTAACTACTTATATTATGAAAGTTGCAAACTTTTAGAAATATTGTTATTGTCCAAATTTAACATTCATGGTTTCATACATGTGTATGTATTTGGTCATAATCCATTTAGACATCTCAAATTACAAATTTTATACAATATCTTTTAAGTTAATAGGCGGAAAGCAAGTAGCATTTATCTGAACACTTATTTCTTTTTCAAAAGAGATTTCGACCACACTCGAAGTTCGAAAACCTCACAGTAGGATGCTGCCAATACCTGATTTAGAATACGCCTTTTGCATTATTAACACATACAATTTTCTTATTCACAACAAATGTAATAAGAAAACCATTCTTTAGCTGTCAGCACTCATGCTGTCTGCGCTGTTGTGCGCCTTTGCTGTGTAACTAATGAAATTGTCATTTACAACGTAATAGGTGGCTTCTGTTGCCTTAAGACAATTTGGCAATCTTCTGAATTGCTGACAGTTTGATGCATGTCCAATTTACTCCATATTCATACACCCAATTGTATGTACCATATAAGTATTCAACCATCTGTTATTATCTATATTTTTTGAAGCCTGACTAAATTCTGGGCCCAAAACTGACTGCTAACCACGACCACACTAATTTTCAACACAATTTTCTATATTTTCACACTTATTGTACATAGTTTATTATCCGTAATTATATGTAAATGCTTACTTCTCATGTAAACAAGAAAGATTTCTCTAGGTGCGTATCCTACATATGTTATATAGTATAATTACACTTAACGATTTCAGTTTAATGCTAAAGTAAATAATACTGCCCTGCAAAAATATTGTTACTCTTACTATACATGATTTTCATCATCTTTAATCTAAAAACGAACTTATCAAAGAAACAAAAATAATAAAAAACTGTAACCTCGCTAAAACTTATTTTAAATGTACATATGTACACTAGTTTAAAATCTTTTTGAAAAATATAGACGTAATAGAAACAAGCAACTTGCAAAAATCAAAGCCGGGGAAATACTTTAAGATGTAAAACCAATCATTTACAGTTAAGTCAACCGGATGTTCGAATATCCTGATATTAGTTATATGGGGGCTAGGCCAAGCTTTTGCTCAAATTTAACTATTTTTGGCACAAAAAACACTGTTATGTGTAAAACACGCTCTTTTATTTTCATTGGGATAGCTCACATATTGCCGATATATGCGGCACAATGCAACCGAAAGTATTGGTTCGATTAAACCCTTTTTTGATATACATACGCACATAACATTATAAGGAAAGTAGTATCCCTTAATTTCAGTTATATATATCACACATTAACCGACATTTTCGATCAAAAGTCAACTATAGGTATTGGGGTCTAAATATTCGGCATTTATACCGTTATATGAGTTCGTCCATTTTCACAATCTTGGTAGGAATTCTTATAATATTCGTGCTGAGCGAATTTGGTTGTTGTAGTTTAAGTGGCTTAGGAGACATACACATTAAACTTATAAGACGGCGAGGCCACGCCAACTTTTTCAAACATTTTTTCCCAAAGGTGAACTTAGCTACAGCGATCCCCTGTACAAAATATGAGTTTTATATTTATTTCTTAGTTAGGGCACTTTATATGTTTTCGGTTAAGGGCGATTTGTGGGCGTAGTAGTAGTCCGATTACGCCCATCTACGAACTCGAACTTTTTTTGTACTAAAGAACCTGCATATCAAGTTTCATCAAAATTTCTCAATTTTTACTCAAGTTCAAGCTTGCACGGGCGGACGGACAGACAGACAGTCAACCGGATTTCAACTTTTCTCGTCACCCTGATCATTTATATATATATATATATATATAACCCTATATCTATCTCGATTAGATTTAGGTGATACGTACAACCGTTAAGTGAATAAAACTATAATACTCTGTAGAGGGCTCAGTGGAATTGTAAAGTTCAGAAGTGTTGAATTATGGAATATTTGACAAATAATGCGGCAGTAATCAACATACATATGTTTTCTAATAATGGAAATAAAAACATAAATACACATACTTATACACATGTGTATAATATACACATACATTTGGTAATAATGAAAAGTTCTTTACAATGGTCTCCGGACATACATATATATGTATGTATATGTATATATATATATATGTATATATATAGTTATATATATGTATGTATATATATGTATATATGTATTTATATATATATATATACATTTATAAGACAGTAAGTATTGAAATACAAGGAGTATGTGTAAACTGTATAATCATACGTTTTAACTGGATTTACCATGATAACATCCTCTTTTGTCTTGCTGGATCAATATACCATGTTAAACAAATATAGACACACGACCTTTAAACTAAAGCAGCTTAAATAACAGGAATAACAAACATATATTGTTGTGTCTTCAAATAAATAATGCTCAACAGCACTAGAAACGAGATACATGTCAATGTTCATTTTTAAGTGGTTAAACACATACATAGACCGTACATAAGTAGTAATACATCCATTCAAATGTATGTACGCGTGCGGATCTTTTACAAATTGGGTGCTGCTTTAAAAAGGATCAACAACTGCAAGTAGTGATCAAAGATGATACAAGTGCTTGCGCCACGAAAAGGGAACATGTAGTATATTCCCAATTGTCCACAAGAAAAGTCCCTAATATTGCACAAAACAATTGGGTGAAATGCAGACGTCCGGACTAGGACTCTTTCCAACAATACCAAGTAGGCCACGACTGAATGAAAGGAGCATTAAGTATTAGCGGAACTGCAGCTGAACCCAATCTTACAATTAAATCATATACATGAATACATATTTGTATTTAAATATTCACAAATATATTCTGTCAGTAAATTGAAATGTAATAGGAAATACTCAACTATACAATACCTATTGTATTAATGTTCGCCGGCAGTTTCAACTAAGTAGAGCAACACCCACATATGTATGTACATATGACAGGAAATGTTCATGCCCGTCTTTTATTGTTGGATCAGTTATGAATATACCAATATAAAAATCCAAAACTTTTGTATTTTACGTTACGTAAATGTGTGCAAAATACACCAATAACGAATATTCCACAATGTATCTTATTAATATGTATGTACATACATATGTACATAAGAAAAATTACAATTTCTGCGAAAGCTGAGGCGTGGAACCATGAAATTCGCCAAAGTATTAATCATACATTACTTAATGGAAATATCTATTATTGGATGTGTGTTGTATTACTAAACGTTAACAATTACTTGAACCACAAATAACAGTTTTAATAGAAGATCAAGTAATATAAACATACATACATGTATGGTGTAAATATGTATGTATGCAAAGGATTTTAAGCTAAAACGTACGTTTATTGCGTCATATTTTTATTATTAAAAAAATATATATACCTTAAGTATGTAGGTATATATAAATAGTTACATTTTTTGACGTACAAAAATCATGATGTTGAAAGTTTCGTGTACGTTTGCACATATCGACCAGGTGCGCATGCCCTTTCTTATCTTTAGCAAACTATCAAAATAATCTGAACCGTGCGTCTCCTTCCCTTATTTGAGCTACAATATATATACATACGTGCGATTTAGGGATGTTGGCAGTTTTAGAACATCGATACCTACGAGTTTATATAGCTAGTGGTTCAGTTTATCGACAATATAAACATTTCATAATTTTAAAACGTTTGTTGCATTTCGGAATATTTACAAAATAATTTGATTCCCTCACTAAATTTTTTACGGTTTGCATCTTGTTTACATAAAGCGAAATTTGAAATAATTAAAGGATTATTTCTTATATCACTGAAACCATGTTAAGCCGAACAAACACAGAAAATTATTTTTATTTTCTGACTTGTTTAAAGTTTCTACATATGTACATGTGTACGTACATATATTTTAATATTGATTATTCCATATTCACAAGAGGTCATGTGTAGTTGATGTTTTGATTTTATGGATGTATTTTCTGCTGCATGATACATGCCGTATTTTTCTAGCCAGATCCATGTGTACATATGTACGAAGGTCCAATATTGTTATTATGATGCTTATATATTATATACATACTTCTCATTTTATCGTGACATATAGGTCGTACACGGGCGCACGCCTTTCAAACTAACATCATCATTCCCATTCCATGCTAATATTTACATACATACTTATGGTAAATACATATACATACATATTACTAAAAGCGAATACTCTAACTTCCTTCCGCATGCGGCTTATCAAAACTGAAATCATTTTACCTCAAAACAATAAAAAAAATTTAAAAGGTAAATATTTCGGTGTGGCAAGTGTATGTACGGTAAATATTAGTTTAAATATGTGGGAAATGAAATTTAATGCAAACAACGTGTGCGCATTTAGTAAGAATTCGATAATACCATATAAAAATTAAATTCTGGGCCAATTTTAATTCATTTCTTTTAAAAGTGTTTTTTTCTGAGAAATATATAATTTATATGAAAAAGTATGTACTCCATACGTATATTGTGTAAATATCACACATCCGTCGAAAGGCGTGTTATAAATTTTTTCTTACCCATACACAAACTCATCTAGCGAAAAACAAATAATTATAGTATACTAGAGGACCCGTCCACGTTTCACTGTGGCTGATATGTACATAGAAAATACTACTACTACCATATATGTATATGATTTATATTAGTTGGATTATAACTATTAGTTAATGAAATCCAGTATTTTTGTTTAGCAACTTGTGTTAAGTTTTCAAGCGGTGTGTGACAATAGAAGCATAGCTCCATCATTTCCCACTGGAGTCCAATCGACAGTCATTGTAGTGGACTCCACATGATGAACCGGTCCTCAGGCGTGGAAAGAAAATGTGCGAGGGAAAGGTTATGACATCAGTTTTTTGGAATGCACGTGGTATAATACATACTCAACGACTGAGTACTGAGCCAGTTATTTCAGAGCGTATTTGGTTGCAGTTCTTTTCTACTATTCCAAATACTTAGCAATTGTATTCCTTTTTAGGGAGAGTCTGTTTAAAATTGTACGCATATATTCAAATGATTCCTACAAACATGAATTTGAAAATTCGAACCATCAAATGAGTAGTTATTTATTTGACTTCAATATCTACAATCAGTTTTAAAACTTCTACTAAGCATGTTTGCTCATATAAAATAGTATATCGCAGTTTTTTATCCTTTTGATAAAAATAGATACCTACCTAAATAAAACTTCAAAATGACTGCATTCTTTAGGCTCATACCAATATTTGCATACACGGTGCAACTAAAGTACAATAAATACTTGTAGAGGTTTTGTTCTGAAAGTAGTAGGACTGAGTCAATTTAAAAAAAAATTGTTGAACCAATCCTTACAACTCTTTAAAAACTTTCAAAATAGGCTCCTTCTGCGTCGATGCACCGCTCCCAGCGCGATTTCCGAGCATTGAAGGCATTCTACGGAATAGCCTTGGGAGCCGAGATGTATGCTGCTTGGATCCCTCTGTTATCTCAAACGAAAAGGAAAATTGCCTCTTTGTCTCGGGTCATACTCAAAAAGCCATGCCTCGTCATCCGTGATTACGTTATTTAAAAATTTGGGGTAACTTTCACACATGTTCAAATTTTCATGCCACACTTCCACTAGCCGCAATTTCTGGTCATCAGTGAGCACTTTTGGGATTATCTTCGCGTACACCATGCTGTTCAAGTGCTTCATCATAATGTCATGAACCACAGATTTTGATAAATTTCTTATCGGTCCTCCAAAAAGGCCATCGAAACATGCCACTTCTTGCTAAAGCAACATATGGGTAAGCCTGTTTAATCATATCAAACGTCTCTGTTGCAGATTTACCGAGTTTCGAGTTACCGAGTTTCAAATAGAATTTAATCGCGTAGTGGCTGGCACCACTCACAGAAACACGTCGCGCTAAAACGTTTGTCCTGACTCCAGGTGCTCGGAGACAACTGACCAGCCGCTCATTCTTTAGCTAGAAACGCCCTCTACCGAATCCAGTCGGTGGGCGCACGCTCCGAAATACAGTTACGGCGAAAGAAAATCAGTCCTATTACATTCCTGTAAAATCAAAACCTCGTTTTCACAAACCGAATGTTGCAAATGATATTTGTTTTCAATTTAAATGTAAATATTTTATTTCCCAAAAATTTTAGTTTTATTGAACTAACATGAGTGTTGCCATGTGTGTAAAACTGATTAAAAGTGAGCTTTTAAGGTATAATTCAGACTCAAAAGAATGAAAAAAAAAGTTGTCTGTGTACTGTTTTATTACTTTAATTTATTAATTATAGTTAGTTTTGTAGCATATACTTAATCGAGTAAGCAAGGCTGTAATTAAAATAATATTGGTAAAGTAACACAACATATTAATGCAAAAGTTCCACTTTAACTGCAATAGGGAGACTGTTACGACACCTTCCAGAAGGATGATTTCAACTGGTCGTTGGGAAAGATGCTGACGTTTGATTTGGAAGAAATATCAAAAGTAGTCAGTTGCAATCCGTATTTTATCTTTCTTGATTATTTCGCTTAAAGTTGATATGAATTTCTCCAGGTTAACATTTTTCTGTTTGTCCCTAAAAAGTACCAAAATTGTCCATAAATATACTGAGAAATTTATAAAGCTTTCACCTTCAATCAAATTTCACACGTTAGGTTAGGTATATTGGTAAAGTTACGACTGATCTCACGTGGACAGCTAGAAACGACCGTTTGCTGCAAATCTTTGTCGCTTATCGACAAAGCGTCTTGAGACTGTCCCAAATTTGTTGAGGCGGCCAATATTAACTCCAATTTGCTGCAGTTTTCAGCGATTTCGCTATTACTAGGCACACTCCTTAACTAAGTTTTTCTTTTTCAAATTATATTATAAATTTTTACCGGCTTTCAGAACAAGGTATTTCAATCCGATATCACATCAAAACTACTCCATTTCTGACAGCTACATTTGTTTTTAAAACAAAGTTGTATATATTGTTAAACCAAATAAAGTTAATTGCATACAATATAAATTTCCATGAAGCTCTACATAAAAAGGAGTACTGTGTCATTGTTGGGTCCTTTTATTTGCTGCATAATAGCTCATAAAAATAAAAATACAGTAAAATTGGTAGCAAACAATCTGTACCAATTAATCTGTACTTTTTGCAGTATTCTTTCAACTTAACTTGCTACATTCAAATTAATAATGAAACTTAAGCTGTCATATAACCGGAATTTCAAAGACAAGTGCTATTAGTCTTTACAGAAATATATAATTATCAAAGTTCTAGATCTACATCGAATTTTATTTACATGAATCTACATATACTTATATACATACATATTTATCGTATCGTATCATCTTTTTTTTTTTTATAAAATTTCAGTGTTTTTATGCGCGAATGACGATACGAAAAAGTTATGTAAAATTTTGTAAAATGCAAATTGTCTGAATACTACTTATACCAATATTAATTATCTAAAATGCTTTAAGACAAAGTGATGTCGGCATGTTTAAGAACAAGTAAAAGTAGCAAGGTAACGCTATTTACGGAAGTGAGAAGTATTAAATACTTATTGCAACTCCTAAATGTTATTTTCCGTCACATATAATATTCTTCGAATAATATGTGAAACCTAAAAATAATAACATCAGAAGAGACTAAAATATTGCTGTTTTATACTATTGTTTAATTTAGCTTGTGGGAATAATATTTATACATATGGTACATGCATTGATAGTTGAATACGTATCCAAACATGTACTAGGTATGTTCCAATGTCGTCAGTTAGATCAAGTTTAAAAAATGTATTATTTATAAAGCTTTCAAATTTGTCACTTAAAATTAGTGTATACTCTATTAGTAATGTTTAAGGACAGCCCTATGATTTCTATATACACATACATATATATGTATGTATTGTAACGCTTATATTTTATTTGCTGTCACTTTAATGTTCATTCATAATGGATATGCTCCTATTTCGCATTTTGTACATTCATTATTTTATAAACATTTATTTTCTTTCAGGCTGTCGTGAGACTGGCTTTATTTATGCCATCACCAGTGCCGCTGTCACACATTCGATTGCGCGCGCCTGCAGCGAGGGCTCCATTGAATCGTGCACCTGTGATTATAGCCATCAGTCGCGATCGCCGCAAGCGAGTCACCAAACAGGCAGCGTAGCGGGTGTTCGCGACTGGGAATGGGGAGGGTGCTCGGACAATATCGGATTTGGTTTTAAATTCTCACGTGATTTTGTAGACACTGGAGAACGCGGCCGAAATTTGAGAGAAAAAATGAACTTACATAATAATGAAGCTGGCCGCAGTGTAAGTATTATTTGCTAAAGATAGAATTTATTTATTTTTGCATACACGCAAAGTTAAATATATTGAACTGATGTTAAATTATTGCTACCAATTGTGAAATAGGAGAAAATAATATGGAGTTATTTGCCGCTTTTTATTTACGTGTGTGTATAAACAATCTCCTTGAAATCCAAACTTTTGCTTATAATAATGTTAATCATGTTATATAAGTATCGACTTGAAAAATAATTACTAGTTACACCGATCAAACATCTCATTATAGGTATTCATGTGTGGTAGATCGTCTTGTATTCGTAATAAAAAGATAGTAAATGGTAATGACAATTAAAAAGAGAAGCTACTTCATGGTAATCGTATATACTGTACTGACAAGTACAACAACTCCAATGACTATAAAGACAACATTTTTATGGCCACTTTAGCAGTCTGTGTTAATTGCAATGCTGCTTGATAGCGTATTCACTATTACACTTTTTGAAACTACAACCATGGCAGAGAATTTGAGTGGATTGTTTCCAATACAATTAACCCGTTTATAATTTGCACAAACAAGTATAATGTGTGTACGTAAAGATATTATTTTGTATCTTCTTCAATTACATGCATATACACATATAAACAATATACTATATTTGTACCTAGTTCGATTCGCTGATGTACATACATATGTATATGTATGCATGAACATTTGAGCTTAAATCGTAAAATGTGTAATAGTTCATTTGCTCTTGATTTATACTTTTCGTTTTTATATTTTTTATTTGAAGTTACTGCGTTGTTGCTCTGAATCCGTGGGGTAATAAATACATACTGCACTTCACAGCGTTTATTGAACACGCAACGTGAGTTGGTGGCCAGTCGCTTTTTTCATGTCCGCCACACACAGATTCGATTCCTACCGTGCAGCTTGCTGCTAACCAATATTAATATGTTGACAGCATTGCTGGTAGGAAAACTTAAGCGCCCACAAAAAAGAAAGTTTTCATTGTGAGTAGTATAAGACTTCATATAAACACAGATATTTATAGAGACATAAGCGACCGCGGTAACAAAAAAATTTTTAGTGCTCTACTACTCTGTGAGAATTAAGTTCAATTTCTGCCTAGCAAGTAAAGACCTATATATATATACTATATATGTATGTATATAAAAATGGGTTATTGGTAATTGACTAATAGGTAATTATTACATTGTATTGGTTAACATGTAATAATATACAATTACTAAATATAAACTACTTGTATTCTTTAAAAAGAATATTTTCGTTAAAATAACGTTAAAAATTTTTGTTAATATTTTTCTAAAACGTTTAATACTTATATAACCTACAGCTTTGTATAGGGGCAAACATGTGTATTTATTGTACAATCTGTATTGATTTGTCTTTTTGTTCTTATTGTGGTTTTTAAACTTTGCATTAACCACTAATCGCTTGCGCAATTAATACCCAATTGGATCATTTATTCTCCCTCTTTAGTGCGATTTGTATGAGTAATATTTTTATAAATAAACTTCTTTTAGTTTTTTTTGTATAATGTCATAGTATACCTGCGCTTGCGCAGTGGAAAATTATAAAGAAGTCTGCATTTGAGATCCACCCGTATACAAATGTACATGAAATACACATATGTATGTACATATGTATATACATATGTATCAATATCTTAAAATTAAGTTACATTCCCTTGTCAACTAGCGATTCATTCTGTTGCTCTCCATTCGTCGATTAATTCTTCTCTCCACTGTTATTAATACGTTGCCACGGTATTAAGCTTTATTGATCGTGTTACAGAGATGGCCTACCTTATGTGTTGATACTGATACTATTGCTACTTTGGTTGTTTTGAAAATATCAACAAGCGCATAAAAATTGGGCTCATGCTGCGCTGTTTTTTGCTTAATAAGGTAACATTTGCGTGAATGCCCGAACACATCAGGCAATTTTAAGAGAGCCAATGAAGATAGTATATCATGAAGGTTGCAGTTAACTTCACGATGATCATAAAAAAAACTTCTAACTAACCACTTCTGAAAATTTGAATTTCAAGGCATTCAATATACATACATACATATGTATGTACAGGGTCGGATTCAGAAATCGTTTTTGGGGGGTAGTCGGTAACTTTTTGCCTAATGTCTTTTTGCTTCTGCACTGCCAGTGATAATGTTCACCTTTGAGCTTCAAAGGCCGCAGGACGATGTCTTTATTCAAAAGGCCTTTGAATTTATCTATCAAGCAGTCAAAAAGTTTTCCATTTCCTTAGTTTTCAAAGCTCATACTTTTTCTGAAAACTGCAAACTCAGTTAAAATCCATACAATACTTCTCTAGAAAAGTGCGAATACAAATCTTCGCCGATTGTATCCAACAGAGGAATGTACACTGAGATCACGTGACATTGTTCACAAGTTATCACGCAGGAATTTTCGCGTTTTATTTGTCGGAGATTCATTGTCAACTTCTTCGTCAACTTTCAGTCCAGCTGCCATTTTTTCGTACCTAAATAAATGGATCGAAAATATTCCTCAGCTTTTTGTCTTCGGTTTTGGAACGTTACAAGCACGCTGCTTGTTGTTGCTATCATATTTGATGCCTTTGCCAGATGGATCGATTCTTTCTGAAGAATCGCGCTGAGTGAATGAGTTAGAGATAGAATATACCATACATAGACCAAAAATCTCAATTATTAGTTCAAATTTGCACACGGCTGCGATGAGTATCGTTGCTTTTCCTCGCTGTTTCCTTATTTATCCAGTTACTTACTGTTGTTTTTGGAAGTTCAGTTACAACAGTAAAAAACACGTCGTAAAATGTCAGAATGCTCGATGCACAATGGCTTTAGCTTTTGTTTTTTTTATATTGGAAAACTTGGAGGATAAACCGCGGAGATAGTGTCAATCGAACAGATCACAGATGGAGCTGAACGCAGCATTTATTTCAAGTTCTCTATCAAACCGCGCTGTTTCAAATTTAGCACTTTCAGTTACGGAACTGATTGGATTTATTAACAATTTAATCTACATATGTTGCTACAATTTGTAACTTCAGTGGTTCCTTAGCATTATTTATTATATAAAAAAATGGAAAAATTCTTTTATTTTGTTTCTGACATAAAATGGCAAATTTCTGGATTACATTGCTGTTGCTTTATATTTTTTCTGAGTAGTAAAATTATTATTAAGCCATTTAGCCCTTGGGGGGAAAATGAGGAACATTAGCGCCTTTAAAATCCGCCAATGGTATGTATCATTTGTATACATTTAACAGTTGCTAAAAGGAAATATCTCATAAAAGTTTAATTTTAAGCACATTTGCTTCCATATTGCAGTATTTACTAAAATCGGCAATTAAATTAAGAATTTAAGTGACTAAAATTTGTTCATTCGTACACACCAAAATTATACCAAAATATTTACAGGAATTAGTGAAATAACTTGCAATTTCATCCACAATAATTTAGCAATGACATAGTTGCAGCATCATCGAAAAATGGCGGTGAAAACCTTTGTTGTAGGCTATAATACACTTGTATATTGTTTGAATTAGGTGACATTTCTTAACGTAAAAGTAAAATCATTTGAAGAAATATATTAACTTTTGGTATTGAAATCAATCATACAATAAAATTTTATTTATTTACACATATACAAACAAAAATTACCGATTTTTTGTTTTAACAATTTTAGCATGTACAAGCGGAAATGCGTCAGGAATGTAAATGCCACGGTATGTCTGGCTCTTGTACCGTAAAGACTTGCTGGATGCGATTGGCTAATTTTCGCGTAATAGGTGATAATCTTAAGGATCGTTTTGATGGTGCATCACGCGTAATGGTCAGTAATAGCCTAAGACAAAATGGGAATACAGTACCAAGTAATTCAGCAAATTCAAATGTCATTGGAATGTCTAGTGCGGCTATGAGCCCTAACGCAGCAAGCCCGAATGCTTTCAGCGCAGATCGAATGATTAATGATCATATACCAGACCATTTAATAAAAATACATCCGAATAAATCACCTTTGAATACCGTTAATAACCCAAATAGTTTCTCCCGAAATTCGGTGCGTAGCCGTGGTCGTCAAGGGAAAAAGAACAATAGGTTAGTAGTGCATATAATAGTGCAGACACATACATTTTTCAACCAACTTTGTTCAAGTATGTTAGTACCGATTATGGTTATTATAAATGATTATTAATAGCAATTTTAATACAAAAACATTACGTATGATACTCTCTCGCTTATGTATAGTTTTAATTTTTCTTTTTCCTGACAGATACAACTTTCAGTTGAAACCGCAGAATCCGGAACATAAGCCACCTGGCCCCAAAGATATTGTTTACCTGGAACAGTCACCAAGCTTCTGCGAGAAAAATTTGCGCTTAGGTATTCAAGGAACACATGGGCGTCAATGCAATGATACATCAATCGGCGTTGATGGCTGTGACTTGATGTGTTGCGGTCGTGGCTATCGTACACAAGTAATCGACGTCATTGAACGTTGCGCATGCACATTTCACTGGTGCTGTGAAGTCAAGTGTAAAACGTGTCGAATAAAAAAAACAATACATACATGTTTATAAGTAGTGATGAGTATTTTTTAAATCTCCGCCCGATACCCTCTGAAGACAGTTAGGACTAAAATTTTTCAAAGGAAATGTATATAAGCTTTAATAAAAATTAAATAAAACGGTTATGGAGTCTGTCACAAATCATTAACAATCGTTGCACTCCAACACAATAAAGTATATTATTAAGTGAGCTAGTAAAAGTATTAATAGAACAAAAATAACTAACGTACAGGGAATAAAGGGTGGGGTTTGAAGATTTGCGGCACCTTTGTCGTTTGTTATACCCCGTTTATTTATTTATTTATTTATTTTTATTAACTTTGGATTACAATCAAGAGGTTGTTCGTTATATAAAAGGACACTACATTAGGTGACCTGTCAATTAATTCCAACGAATATAAACATCAGTATTTCTTTAAATTTGATACCAGTATACACATACATATGTAAATATAAATATGCATACAACCTAGCACTGATATAAAAAAATGATTTATGCACTTAAATATGTATCATATCTAGGAGACACATATGTACATATGTGTGGCCAACGCAATTTTCGTCGATTTCAGTGTAAATATACTTAAAGTTTAGAAGATGATATAAGTGAATTGAAGTGAATATAAGTGAAGTTGGATTTAAGTCCACACATTCAAGCGAATTTGAACGCTGTCTACAGTATTATATTATTTGAATTCATAATCACTAAGTAGAATACATATCTATGTTTTTAAGTAAAATAAATACACATTTTCCAGTTTTCTATTTGTTAGTATTCTAAGTATGTATAAGTACTTGTATACGAATGTTTATGTGAATATTACCTTGCGCCAAAATGGATCTAACCGAAGACTGAGATTTTGTAATTTGCATATTACTTTTGTCCTTTAATTGCAATTTATTTTCATATATGCTTTATCATATATTGTACCATACGGATCCATACATACAAACCTAAACATGTATATAGCAACATAAATTCAAGCTGTACGATTTTATGATCTTACTAAAAGCCTTAAGATAAGTTTTACCGCTTATAATTTTGGTGTTAATTAGTTTGTTGTTTAATAAATACATAATTGATAAAGCTATTCTGAAAAATATACAAAATAAATTTGGAAGCCATCTATTACAAATTTACAAAGGAAAAGTTATTTAGTAAAAAAAATTATAATTTTAGTATTCAAAATGAATAGTATTAAAAAAAATGGGTTTTAAAGAAAAATAAATAATCTATTTTGATTATAAGCTAAAAATATGAATTTAACATTTAAGATAAAAGCCTTCATTTGTGGTCATAATGCTAACCAATACAAGTATTTTGCCAAAGCTTTTGAGCTCAAGGGGTTAAATCGAATGGTGAAATAGAATTAAAATCGTTTGTGTATTTACATTTTGAAAAATGTATTTCAGTTTGAACAAATCGTTCAAATTTAATATGTTTCATTATGTTTATATATACATAAATCCCTAAACATTCTCAAATTTCATATACATACATACACACATATTAATAAATTCCTCAACAAATTTTTTTAGCTCGACAAGCAAAAAACGTACTTAAATCTCTATTATTAATATCTTTTTATTTTTGTAAACGCCTCCTCAGTATGTATGTTGTTTATGAAATAGTTTATATATAGTAAACTAGAAATATAGAATTTCATATGTAAATATATTTATGTAAGTATATGAAAATTACTTAAGTGAATTTGTATTCCTTCACTACAAAATTTGTTTAAATTTATTAGCTAAGCCAAATAAAGTCTTAAATTTAAATACTTTAATTAATTTTTTTCTAAAGGGCTAAAATATGTATATTTGCTTTGCAGACATTTGAATAAAAAGTGTTTTTATGCTAGCGTGTTTACTAAAAGTTGTTATGTTAAAAAAAACTAGAACCATTTCTTGAATAATAAGTCCATCTTTTATTTTCGAGCAAAATAATTCAATTTGGTCAAATAGTCCTAGGTTTTAAAATACCTTGCTTTATGTATTACTTTATTTTGATTTGTGTCCGAAATATTTATGTAAGCAGTTAGATAAATAAAATGATTTTAAATATCTCTTTATTACTTTGTTGGATTGCCCTACTTTGTATGAATACAATAAATAGTATAAATACAAGCAAATATTGTAAAAAGTAGTAAGACTTTATTAATAATTTTAAAATTCTTAATTTATTCTTTAAAATCTCCGTTGTCCTCTTAAAGTAATCCTCCTTAGCCTCACTACATTTGTGTCAACGTTTTTTCCAATTTTCGAAACAGTTGTTAAAGTCAATTTCCGGAATAGCATCTAATGCGCCTAGTTATTCACGTTTAATGTATTCAATTGACTCAAAACGGGTTTCACGGAGCCGTTTGAGTCAGAAGTCACACGGAGCTAAATCAGGCGAATACGGAGGCAGCGACACAATATTAGTTAAAAAATTGGAAAAAAAACTCACGATAATCAATGCAGTATGTCAAGAGTTTCGGCCCATAACTCCGATCTCTTTTTACCTCCTTATTGACAATTTGGGCAGTCGGAAGGAATTCCGTGTGCACCACTCCTCGATAATCAAAGAAAACTGCATAACCTCGTAACCTTGATTTTTGACTTGCTTTGACGTGGTGTTTTCGATTTCCCTTCTCCTTTGTCACAAAATTCGGCCGATTTATCGCCTGTCTCTGGGCGAAAGCTTAAATTCTGCGTCGAGTACTTTCAGAGCTGGAAAGTTTTCGTCCATTCGGACGACTTGACCTGGCCAGTGTTGCCGCTGCCTCTGGACCATTTAGCAGGACGGGAATGAGTGGCTTATAGAGTTAGGTAATTGTTCGTCGAGAGGGGACTTTACTTTTCTATTGCATACTCTTTACGAAGTAGCACCTGTTGGCGAGAGTTATTCTGTTGTTGTTGGTGTTAATACTGGTTCCTAGATAGACGAAGTTATCTACGACTTCGAAGTTATGACAGTCGAGAGCTACATGGGAGCCAAGTCGCGAGTATGACGATTGTTTGTTTTATGACAGGAGATATTTCTTGCCTTCGTTCACTACCTGACCCATTTGCTTTGCTGTCTTATCCAGTCTGGAGAAAGAAGTGCTAACATCACAGGTGTTGAGGCCAATAATATCAATATTATCGGCGTACGTCTGCAGCTGGACACTCTTATAGAAGACGGTGCCTTTTCTATTTAGTTCTGCAGCTCGAATTATTATTGCCAAGGTCTATTGAAGAAGTCGCAGTCGGCGGCTCCCTTGCCTTGCCGCATACCTTTTTTGGTATCGAACGGCTCGGAGAGGTTCTTCTCGATCCTGATGAAGCTTTTGGTAGAGGTAAACGTCGGTTTACACAGCCGTAATAATCAAATCAAAAGCAGCTTTAAAATCGACGGAAAGGTGGTGTGTGTCGATTCTCTTTTCAAGGGTCTTTTCCAAGACTTATCGCATGGTGAATATCTGGTCAGTTGTGGATTTTGCAGGTCTAAAGCCACACTGACCTGGACCTTCCACCATCCTGGTGTTATGTTCAGCAGGCTGAAGAAGTGCTCTCTCCATAACTTTAGTATTCTCTGCGTATCTGTGACAAGATATAAGGTTATATACATATACATATATGATATAAAGTTCAAATCAAATGGCGGCGCACTGGGAGTCCCTTTAAATCCCCACGGCTCTGCAGGCCTCCATGCTCTGGTCAAGGAATGAGCATTGGGCGCAAGATTAGTAGGCTGCGTTGCCCCGGGAGAGCGTTAATCCGTCCGTGTTTTCCGGGGCCACTAAAGCGAAGAACAGACCTCAGGGAACTGGAGTAGGTGCATAGCTACCGAGGGTACCTGTTTATGTCGACCCGCCCCCTACATACAATGCGCTGGTAAAACAGAAAGGAATGGAATTTTACATGCAAGCAACAGTAGCAGTAACAGTGGCAGTAACAGTGGCAGTAACATCTATGAGATTATACTGGGTAACGACACGGGAAACCCAAAAGATCCGAATAATACCAAAGTGCCAGGAACTGACACGCAAAGGACACCAGGAAATATATCCATTTAAGCGGTCTTCGCGACTTAGTAAAGCTCCCATAAAGATGCTTAGGCGCAGAAAAATTAACGCCAACAAGATCATCGCCATCAGCGCTGTGAAACAACACACCGCAGGCGAGAGCAATAAACCCTCGCGGCACCCACATGACTGAGCTTGGCGAAGAAATCAAGAAGTTGATAAATATGATGCGTCCACCACAGCAAACAATCGAATATAACCTTAGGGACCTCGTTGAAAATATAACGAAGAAGTACGAAAACGCCTTAGGGGAATAAAAAAATAACAGAGAAGCAAGACGGAATATCTTAAATATGGCAGATAGTCAGACGTTAAAAATAACGAGGAAAAAGTAGATACCTTAAACGCAATTAACAGAGGAAAGACATCGGAAAAACAAGGTGGCTGGACGAAAATCAAAAGGAAAAAGAAGGTAGCATTTAAGAACCAACCGAAAATTAAAGCCCTACCGAATAAAAAAACAGTGGAAATCCGGTATCCGGATGAAATAACTGGAGAGGAAGACATTGCCAAGGCTATTCGCATGCAGATAGAGAAACTAAGAAATTTTGATAAATGCTCAATCAGAGGCATTAGGGCGTCATAATCAGGCACCCAAATAGCTGTACTAAGCCTCCCGCCTTATAGGCTGGGCTACTTATTGAGGCCAAAAAAATCAAAATAGAATGGGTTGGGATAGGGAGAAGCCGAACATTAAAAAATGCTTCCGGTGTTTGAAATATGGCCTGGCGAGACGAGGAGAAACTTTTCTGAAGGTTTTATCGGTACTGAACTCCGGCTTGCTAAATAAAGGTCACAGAAGCATATTCGAAAATAACAGCTGCTGTTCTGTAATCGATATTACGTATGCTAGTAGCTCTCTAGTGCGGTCGTTTACATGACAAGTAAGCGACTTGTATACACTCAATGATCTTTTGGCAATTCTGCTTGAAATTGACAAAATGCCCAAAATGCCTAAGTCCCTTAAAAAGGTTCAAATCAGAGGCTGGAAAGCTGAAACCCTCGAAGAGGATATATACAAATTAATGATAGATGACAATCCGAACTAAGCGTTAGACGTAGAACAGAAGACTGAATACTTAGTTAAAAATGCCAGCAAAGCCTGCGAAACCCGCATACTGGTGGAATGAGAATATTGAAACTTTGAGACGTGAATTCCACAAAGTGAGGCGCCAGTGTCAAAGGGTACCACAAACGGCAGATTTCACATTCACAATGCTAAAGGAGCGCTTTAAATGAAGGGGAAATGAACTCAAGAAAGCAATAAAGAAGAGCAAGGCCTGTTGTTTTAAAGAACTCTGTAACAAGGTCGAAGAAAACCCGTGGGGAGATGCATACAAAATCGTCCTGTCAAAGATTAAAGACTATAAAAGACAAGCACCTACATGCCCTAGATTATTAAAGACGGTTGTCCAAACTCTCTTCCCGATGCAATTTCTTCAAAGGCAGCAAATAAAAGAATCTGGAGCTACAAACGCACCGCTAGTCACTGACCAATATAATCTGCCGCAATCTGTGTGCGGCTAGAGCAACATCTAGAAAGAGAACCACCGATATGGTTTCCGAAGAGACAGGTCAACAACAGACGCCATAAAAAAGTTAATGGAATTGAAGGAAGCAAGTGGTTATGTGTCTCCAAAGATTACTGCGCGGTAGTGACGTTCGATGTAAAAAATGTCTTCAACTCGGCCTTTTGGCCGCATATCATAGAAGCCCTGGAACGAAAGAAAACACCACCCTACCTGCTGAGGATCAGATCTAGCTACCTCTCGGATAGATTGCTTCTATATGACACAGAGAAAGATCCGAAAAACTATATTGTAACAAGTAAGGAAGGGCTAAGTTCGGGTGTCACCGAACATTTTATACTCTCGCATGGTAAAGTGATAATCGAGATTTCATTATTCGTCATTTAAATATTTTTCAAATACCGTATTTTTGTAAAGTTTTATTCCGCTATCATCATTGGTTCCTAATGTTTATACTCGTATTATACAGAGAAGGCCTCAGATGGAATTCAAAATAGCTTTATATTAGAAGAAGGCGTGGTTGTGAACCGATTTCACCCATATTTCGTACATGTCATCAGGGTGTTAAGAAAACATTATATACCGAATTTCATTGAAATCGGTCTAGTAGTTCCTGAGATATGGTTCTTGGTCCATAAGTGGGCGGCGCCACGCCCATTTTAAATTTTTAAAAAAAGCCTGGATGCAGCTTCCTTCTGCCACTTCTTCCGTAAAATTTAGTGTTTCTGACGTTTTTTATTAGTCGGTTAACGCACTTTTAGTGATTTTCAACATAACCTTTGTATGGGAGGTGGGCGTGGTTATTATCCGATTTCTTCCATTTTTGAACTGTATATGGAAATGCCTAAAGGAAGCGACCCTGTAGAGTTTGGTTGACATAGCTATAATAGTTTCCGAGATATGTACAAAAAACTTAGTAGGGGGCGGGGCCACGCCCACTTTTCCAAAACAATTGGGTCCAAATATGCCCCTCCCTAATGCGATCCTTTGTGCCAAATTTCACTTTAATATCTTTATTTATGGCTTAGTTATGACACTTTATAGGTTTTCGGTTTCCGCCATTTTGTGGGCGTGGCAGTGGGTCGATTTGGCCCATCTTCGAACTTAACCTTCTTATGGAGCCAAGGAATACGTGTACCAAGTTTCATCATGATATCTCAATTTTTACTCAAGTTACAGCTTGCACGGACGGACGGACAGACGGACAGACGGACGGACAGACGGACGGACAGACAGACATCCGGATTTCGACTCTACTCGTCGCCCTGATCACTTTGGTATATATAACCCTATATCTGACTCTTTTAGTTTTAGGACTTACAAACAACCGTTATGTGAACAAAACTATAATACTCTCGTTAGCAACATTGTTGCGAGAGTATAAAAAGCGGTGTACCACAAGGTTCATTACTAAGGCCGCTACTGTGGAATATTTTATATGACGGTTTGCTACGTCTCTCATTGCCCAAAGAAATACAGATAATCGTGTACGCTAACGATATAGCAGTAACGGTAGTGGTAAAAGAAATAAACCAGACGGAGCACCTATGCAACCACGCGGCGATAAAAATTGATAATGGCTTACAAA
Source organism: Bactrocera tryoni (assembly GCF_016617805.1). Classification (NCBI taxonomy): domain Eukaryota; kingdom Metazoa; phylum Arthropoda; class Insecta; order Diptera; family Tephritidae; genus Bactrocera; species Bactrocera tryoni. Next base: position 66,801,903 of record NC_052502.1, on the reverse strand, counting down.
AGCAAAGCTCCAGTTAGCTGACCAAAAAACCGAAACGGTGCTAATAACGGGTAAGTAAAAGCTAGAGGTGACTACGTTCAACATTGTTGGATACAATGTTCCAACGCAACATTCGTGGAAATACCTGGGGGTGATTATTGACGCGAAGCTAAATTATCGAACCCACATCGCGAAAGCCTGTGTAAAAGTTAAAAAGATGATGGCTGCATTACCTAGAATCATGGCCAACATAGGTGGACCTAATCAGAATAGACGCGCTCTTCTGGCAAAAGTTTGCCAGTAGGTACTAATGTACGCCACACCCATATGGGGACCAGCACTGCTGCATAAAACATTTGCAAATACGGCGAAAGCGGTAGTTCGGTTAAACGCTATCAAAGTAGCTTGCGCTTTACGCACTTTGTCACACGGAGCTGGAAAGCTGGAATTATTTCAGGTATCATGCCTCCAGATATTATGGCGATAGAGCTAAAAAAAAAATATAACAAAGCGAGAAACACTGACAGAAGACAAAAGAAAAGGAAAGAAAGAGATACTAGCCTTAATGAGCGGCAGAAACGATGGGACGAAACCACTAAAAGTAGATGGACACACACGTTGATCAGAAACGTGCAAATTTGGGTAGAGAGAAACGACGGTGAAACTGACTATTACTTGACGCAGTTCCTGACTAGGCACATCTTCTTCAGAGAATATTTACACAAATATGGACATGACGATGGGTTTGACTGCTCCTTTTGTGGAAACGAGAGTGAAAACGCGAGTTATGTTAGTTTAATGTATACAACATTTATTTGTGAAATTAATCTTAGACTGACTTATAATACTCTTATAAAGCTTATACGAGACCTTAATATCGTACATATGTATAATATATCGTAATGAGGTTAGTGGAGGGATAGTTGCCAGACTGTTAGTTAGGCTACGTAACTTCCCCCCCGTTACAATTAAAGTTTACATGAATTGTGATACAATATCATAAGTAATCAGTAATAGAAATAATACAATTAAATTTTTAAATAATTAAATGAATTAAATATTTACATATATCCATAACATTTTTATGTTTTTTTTTATACAATTTGTTTTGTTATTTTTTGTACTCAATTTATTGATCTTTTGTTGTTCTTGTTTTTTCATTGCATAACTATTTTGTTTTGTTTGCTTGTTTTTATTTGTTTTTATTGTTTTTGGTAATTTCTTGTATGTTAAACTTATCATGAAATTTATATTTTCTTTTAATATTTTTAGCATGTATATTATTGAAATCATTAAATACAAACTTCGGTTATTTTTTATGCCGAACATTTTTATAATTTTTAATGTAACCTTTATTACTGTATTCTTGATAATCTTCTCTATGCAGATTTCTTTAATTCAAATATCTTTTCTTTTCATTAATATTTTTTGTGTATATATTTGTTTTATTATAATTTCCTGATTCTACATTAAATGGTTTTTCTTTTATAATGAAATGGTATGAATTATTGTAGTACTCAATAGATTTGCTTACTTTGTCTTTAAGGCCTGTCAAGTTATGTTATTGTATGTTTAAGATCCTAGTTTTTTCAGTTAGTGTGTTATGTAACCTCTCAATGTCGGCGTTTCCAGTACGATTATTTGGTTTTGTTAGATGCAAATTTATATATTCTGTTCTGAGGTAATCCCTAATGTTTACACTTTAAAATTCATTGTCTGTTATCAATGTTTCAAAATGTCCTTTCTGTGATTGGTATTGTTTTAGTTTCTCAATTATTATTTCTTTATTTCTATCCTCAATATAGTAGGCAGTAGCAAATTTTGAAAATCGAAAAAATTAGATTTATAATCGTGTAAATGTTTTCGGTCAATGCGAATTTAGGTTTCAATGGTTTGCGATTGTATTTAATTCTATTGCATGTTTGCAATTATTAATATTCTTCCCTATCAAAGATTTTAAATTTGGATCATATGTAATTTTTTTCAATCCTTCGTAGTTTTCATTAATACCAGTGTGGCCTGTTATGGTACATGAGAATTTGTCTCAATATTTCGATTTCGAAGCCATATCATTAGCGTTGTTTAAACATCTGAAAAATTTGAAATTTTTTCATCGTCGAGATCTGTGTAAATTCCTATTTTTGAACCTGAAATGTTTTGTTCTAAAATTAGTTCTAAATTAATAATTAGATCTTCTAAACCAATTTTATTTTTATACTCTCGCAACAAAGTTGCTAAGGAGAGTATTATAGTTTTGTTCACATAAGGGTTGTTTGTAAGTCCTAAAACTAAAAGAGTCAGATATAGGGTTATATATACCAAAGTGATCAGGGTGACGAGTAGAGTCGAAATCCGGATGTCTGTCTGTCCGTCCGTCCGTCTGTCCGTCCGTTCGTCCGTGCAAGCTGTAACTTGAGTAAAAATTGAGATATCATGATGAAACTTGGTACACGTATTCCTTGGCTCCATAAGAAGGTTAAGTTCGAAGGTGGGCAAAATCGGCCACTGCCACGCCCACAAAATGGCGGAAACCGAAAACCTATAAAGTGTCATAACTAAGCCATAAATAAAGATATTAAAGTGAAATTTGGCACAAAGGATCGCATTAGGGAGGGACATATTTGAAAGTAATTTTTTTGGAAAAGTGGGCGTGGTCCCGCCCCCTACTAAGTTTTTTGTACATATCTCGGAAACTATTATAGCTATGTCAACCAAACTCTACAGGGTCGCTTCCTTTAGGCATTTCCATATACAGTTCAAAAATGGAAGAAATCGGATAATAACCACGCCCACCTCCCATACAAAGGTTATGTTGAAAATCACTAAAAGTGCGTTAACCGACTAAAAAAAAACGTCAGAAACACTAAATTTTACGGAAGGAATTGCAGAAGGAAGTTGCACCCAGGCTTTTTTGTTAAATTTAAAATGGGCATGGCCTCGCCCACTTATGGACCAAAAACTATATCTCAGGAACTACTCTACCGATTTCAATGAAATTCGGTATATAATATTTTCTTAACACCTTGATGACATGTACGAAATATGGGTGAAATTGGTTAATAACTACGCCTTCTTCCAATATAACGCTATTTTGAATTCCATCTGATGCCTTCTCTGTATAATACGAGTATAAACATTAGGAACCAATGATGATAGCGGAATAAAACTTTACAAAAATACGGTATTTGAAAAATATGTAAATGACGTATTGAAAAATCTCAAGCGTTTTTGAGATGCGAAAAAATATAACTGGGAATGCGCGAATAATTAAAAGCCTAATTGCCTGTCACGAGAAAAAGATTCCGACAAATGAAAAAGACACGTCCGTTCGATTTCACGGTTTAATTACAATGCTTCATTTATTCCGTTCTTGGAATTAGTTAGCCTAAATCTTAAAAACTAACGGCTTAAGCTAGTGGTAATGTAAATACAAGGGGTAAGTAATTATCTTTCGTTAAATATTGTAATAGAATTAAGGTAAGTAATAAAAGAAGGTAATATAAATGTATTATTAAGGTAAGTATGCTATTTTGTACAATTCATTATTTATAAGTTCTAATAATAATTTTATATTTCATTTTTCTAATTTAGATTTAGATTTACAAAGGATGTCGCTTGGCGCAACACCGGCCACCTTGACAGGATCAGATTCCTTCAATTTCCAGTGGAAGCAAGGCCAGCTTGTGGATAGGACGCTTAATTGTGCCCGCCTTAGTCGCCACGTCTGCGACTCGCACCTTGCCGTCTTGCCCTTCGGCGGTTGCGACGACGCGTCCTGTTACCCACTGCTGCGGTGGTGTGTTGTCTTCGTGTACGAGGACGAGGTCGCCGGGCTGCAGATTCCGTTTCGGGTGTAACCATTTGGTGCGCTCCTGAAGACCCGTCAGGTATGTTTTGGACCACTGTCGCCAAAACTGTTGCTTGAGACAGCAAACAAGTTGCCATCTCTCGCAGCAATGAATTGGGTCCATTGCTACCTGTGCTGGTGGGAGTGATCGCAGGGAGCACCCTATTAAGAGATGCTGCCGGAGTTAACGCTTCGCCGTCGTTGGGGTCCTGGTTCAGAGGTGTTAGGGGCCGAGAATTGAGGATTGCTTCCACTTCGGCCAGCAATGTTGATAGCTCCTCTACCGTGAGGAGCACGTTGCCGATTGCGCGAACGATTAGATGTTTGGCGGACTTCACTGCGGCCTCCCATAATCCGCCGAAGTGCGGCGCCCGCGGTGGTATAAAGGTGAAGCTGAACCCTTCGTCTGCGGCGAATTCCTTCAATTCCGTTGCCTGGGCCAGAAACGCCTCTTTCAGCTCGCGCAGCTTTGCGATCGGCGCCGACGAAGTTGGTTGCGTTGTCGCTGAACATGCTTTCTGGGGCATTCCTCGGCGACCAATGAACCTTTTTAGGGCGAAAATAAATGAATTAGTTGACAGGTCTGAAACTAATTCTAAATGAACTGCTTTGGAAGTAAAGCAAACGAAAACTGCAATATATGTTTTTACGGGTGGTCGACCGCGTATTTTTAGAGTTGTGTATATCGGACCACAAAAATGTACGCCACATATAAGAAAGGGCCGTAGTGCTCGAAGTCTTTCGACTGGCAAATTCCCATTATTTGGTTTTGCAACTTCGGCTTGTAATGAAAACAATGTATACAGTTTCTTACGGTTCTACTGCAAGCTTCTCGGGTATTAATTAGCCATATGCGTTCTCGAAGAAACGCAACCAACGCTTTAGCCCCAGCGTGGTGATTTCTAATATGCAGGAACCGTAAATACATTATAACGAAGTGCGAACTTTTATTTAATAAAAGCGGAAATTTGGCATCGTATGGGAGAGGTGCATTTAATAGGCGACCTCCTACTCGGATTAATTCGAATGACAGCGACGCATCCGAGTACTCATGCAAAAACGGGTTGAGTTTTTGCAAGTTTGCGGGTAGGGTGGTACCTTTATGCAATTTTTGAATAACATCCGAAAATTCTGAACGTTGGACCACTTGTGCAATTTTTAGAAAACTCAAGTTTAGCTCTTCTGAAGTCAGATCCTGTCCCATGGAGGATTTTGGTGGTCGTCTTATCCATCGTAATATGTATGCGACCACACGAAGCAATTTTTTATGAGAAGAAAATTTTTCAATAAGGTCCAATATTGAATTTTTCTCAGTAGTTGAAATTAGTGTAAACGTATTTTTCTTCTTCTCTAATGCTTCGTCTTCTGGTGAGAGCTGGAAGTGGTTATTAATTGGCCATAATGCAGGGTCTTCTAGGAGGAACTGTGGACCGCCAAACCATATCGAATTATTCAATTCGTCCACGTTACAACCCCGAGACACTTGATCCGCAGGATTTTGTTTAGTTGGCACATGTCGCCAATGTACTTTGTCAGTCAACTCTTGAATTTCGGACACTCTGTTTGCGACGAAGGTTTGTAATGAAGATGGATGTGTTTTAATCCAATGTAAAACGATTTCAGAGTCTGTCCAAAATGTAATATTTTCGAAATGTGTACTCAACATAGGCGCTACTCTTGACCATAATTTCGAAAGAAGATGTGCTGCCGAGAGCTCAAGACGCGGAAGACATTTGGTCTTCAGCGGATCCGCTCTAGACTTTGCAGTAAGCAGTATGCATTTAATACCACTAGCAGATTGGCTTCGTATGTATATGCAGCATCCGTACGCCCTTATTGAGGCGTCGGAGAAGCCATGTATTTGGCAGATGGCACTCGACTCAACGTTTACGTAACGAGGAATGCTTATCGATGAGAACTGCATTAGGTTGGTTTTAAAGTTCTGCCAGCTAGTGTCAAGGCGCAATGGAACCGACTCATCCCAATCTAGTTTTGGATCCAAAGCTCTTGCAATAAGATTTTTGCTTTGGTAACTAGTGGGGCTAGTAATCCAAGAGGATCAAAAATGCGTTCAGAAACTGACAATATATTTCTTTTAGTGGCTCGCAGATCAATAAAATTGTCATCTAAAACAAATCGAAACAAATCCTCCTTCGGCAACCAATAGATTCCTAACGTTTTAGTGGAACTTTTGTCATTGAAGCTGAATGACTTTTCAGTGCAATCACTGTCGAAAAAATTAGGGTGGTTCGAAAACCATTTCGTTAAGGTGAATCTGGCCGAGTTTAATGTTTGAATTACCTCACTTCTCAAAAGATCTAGAGACTCAAAATTTTCGGACCCTGTTAATAAACAGAGTGGACATTTCATTGTATTGGCATCACTGAGCTTTTGCAAACACCGTGTTGCGAGAAATGGAGCAGGCGCAGTGCCGTATGTTACGGTGTTAAGACGAAAAATTTGAATTTGCTCAGAAGGATGTTCTCTCCACACAATAAGCTGACAATTTCTGTCTTCTTCATGCATAATTATTTGATGGTACATTTTAGTAATGTCCGCTGTTAGTGCATATTTATGTAAGCGAAAACGAAGAAGAGTTGAGTATAACTCTTCTTGGATGGTTGGACCTACCATCAAAAGTTCCTTCAACGCTATTTGAGTTGAAGATCGACTCGAGGCATCAAATACAACACGTAATTTGGTTGTTGTGCTCTCGGGCCTTAAAACGCATTGATGCGGAATGAAGTAGTGTGGCTCACTCGGGATCTTATTGTTCGTTGGGCTCATGTGACCCAATGCTCTATATTCATTCATAAAGTCCAGATACATTTTACGAAGTTCTGGATCTTTTAATGTCCTTCTCTCCAGGCCTGAAACCGCCGAACTGCGGTTTCATAGGAGTGACCGAGTAACTTACGGTCAGCTTTAAAAGGCATTCTTACTTGAAGCCGTCCTGAAGGCAATACTTGAGTTGTATTTACGAAAAATTTTTCACACTCTTGTTGCTCTTGTGTGAATTTAATGCCATTCGATTCTGAAGGTAATTCTTCTAGAGCCCAAAACCTTTGAACTACTGAATCTATTGACGTTAAGTCTTCTTCAGCTTGGCATAATGTGCTATGTAATCTGGGAGGAGAACTTATATTACTGGCGTATTTGCCAGATACTATCCATCCTAAAAGGGTTTTTTGAAGTGTTGGTTGGTTAGGACCATTTTTAATTTGGCCAACAGCTAAAAGGTCGAAAAATGTTTCAGCACCCAATAGGATATCCACTTTTTTAGATTTATGGAATTCTGGGTCCGCCAATTCAATATTGTGCGGAATTTTCCAGCCATTAACATTGATGTTATGGTCAGGATGATTTGCCGAAATGCATCGCATTACCCAGAATTCCGCCGAAAATTCAAAATTATTTAACCGCGACTTGACAAACGCGCTTAGTTTTGACCCCACTTTTGTATTGGAATTGCCAATTCCAATTACGCTTAAGGTTTTGTGCTGACGTCGAATCCGCAACTTTTGTGCCAAGTCCTCCGTCATAAAGTTGACCTGGGAGCCTGAGTCCGGCAAGGCTCTCGCAGGCAGGTAATCTCCGCAGCTGGTCCTCACTAGAATTGCTGCTGTTGCCAACATGACACGATCCGGCATACTGGCTGTATGCATGGCATGTATGGTTGAAGGTTGCTGATGAGGTGCAGCGGGGAAAGAGACTGGATATTGGTGCAACAGTGTGTGATGCGATCGATTGCACACACGACATCGATCCGCTCTGCATTTGGAAACGGTATGTCCCTTACGCAAGCAATTTATGCATAAGGGTACCGATTTGACGAACTCGAACCTCTGTTGCACCGGAAGAGCCTTGAAAGTAGAGCAGGCAGTTAGATGGTGATCCCTCGATTTGCATTGTTGGCAAAGAGGCTGCCTCGTATTTGCTGCAACTAGCGCCGATTTGGTCCTATCCATATGTTGTTGCTTTCCATGACTCGTACTGCTTGTTGATATGGGCTTCGTCCTTGAGTGGGATGCTCCTTCCGCTGATAGTTGCTGGTATCTTCGATTTAGAGTGGCTTCACAGTCCTTCCACAGTGGCAGTTTGTCATAGTCCAGCGCTTCTTCCCATTTGGATCGGGTGGCAGGGTCAACCTTTGTCATTACAATGTGTATGATTATTGCGTTCGTTATTTGTTTTTCATCGCCCAGCGATAGCAATGAATCATATACCGCTGACACTTCGTCTATCATTGAACGCAAGGAAGGCGCAGAAGGCCTTGGGATTGTTGGCAGCTCAAAAAGTTTAGATATTGTATTGAAAAATATCAGACATTTATTATCATAAACTTTTTTGAGACTTGCCAACGCCTTCGGATAATTTTCATCCGACATCTGAAACGCTTTAACTGTTCCCAGAGCCTCTCCAGATAGACAATTTACCAAATGGTTAAATTTTTCTATATCTGGGATATTTGGATCATTATGAACCAAGCTCTCAAACAAACTCATAAAATTTTTAAACTCGGAATATTCTCCCTTGAATTTCGGCAAATTCATTTTAGGGAGCCTTGAGCTGTGAGAAGCTACGAAAGATGTTTCGGCAAGTGAATTTTTATTTTTTGCTAAAATTGACTTTATTATGGACTTCGTTTCAACGATGATGTCCTCTAACTCCCCTCGGGCCATGTCGTCTTCATCTATTTCTTCAATCTTTGATTGGCACTTCATTAATTTTTCACTGTGTGAATTTAATATATCGAGACGACATTCCAATTCGATTGGATCTAAAGACATAGTCTTTTCGAGAAGGCCCGTTTTAATGCGCAAAATACTACTTTTCGCAACCGTTCTTTGACGTCTTAACGATTTTAAGTCCGTCAACTCCTTACTTGGAGACAGGTTTGCGAGAGTTGGCTTTGGCTTGCTCATTTTGCTTGTTTAAAATAAATTTCCGAAAAAAAGGCTATAAAGTTTGGCAACAAATATATTAAGAATCGACAACGAAAACGAAAAAATATATATATGTATGTATATCGATTCTCAAATATACGAAAGCCAAACTAATATGCAATAAAAGTTGGCAACAAATATATTTGAAATCGGTTACGAAAACGAAAAAAAACAATATCGATTCCCAAGTATACGAAAGCCAAACCAATAAATGCGCAAAATGAGCAATAGCACAATAAAGTAATTTGATCGGAAAATGTCCGAACGAAAATCGACAAAAATTGCGAAAAAACGACCGATAATTGCAAACGCGGATCGGAAAAATTGCGAAAAACGAGAAAATTTAATTTTGCAATTAATAATTTTTTCACCTTTATTTCAAAATAAAGGGCTACCGCAAAATCCCAAAATCCCTTATTCACTTGAATATATGTATATGTCGGAGCATGTATTAATATATGTATGTATATATGTATGGTTGTATATTAAATACAAAGCAATACAATAAAATCAATATAATCTCTGTATGTATGTAAAGTGAAAAGGGAGAGCCAACAACTGAAAGTGCACTTGTTTTGTTGTTTGCTTTTTTTTTTTTTGCACTGCTTTCAGTAATTCGCACTCGTTACCTGGTGCGTCGGCTGTTTGCCGGCGCTTACGTCCCTTTGGCACAGGATGCAGCGGCAGCTCATTCCCACGACGGCAGCGGCAGCAGCGGATTGATGGCAGCAGCGGCTTGATGGCAGCAGCGAATAATGGCAGCGGCGAATAATGGCAGCGGCGAGTGATGATAGCAGCGACTGATGGCAGCAGCGACTGATGGCAGCGATGTGATGGCAGCAGCGAATAATGGCAGCGGCGAGTGATGATAGCAGCGACTGATGGCAGCAGCGACTGATGGCAGCAGCGATTGATGGCAGCGATGTGATGGAGTTGACGTAGCAAAATTGGACACTTGGCGACACTATATATTTACGGGGTTTGGTAGCGGCACTGGAAGCGGTAAGTATTTAATAGCGGTCCTTCACTCTTACGGCTTAAAAAGCGGAATTTTGTTGCGGTAGTGTTTAACGGCACTTCACGGTTAACTTGTAATTTAATTTTTTTTTTTTTTCAGACGGCACTTTTACACAATGTATGTATATAATTAATTTTATATTTTTTTTTTTTTTACTTTTAGCCGAGACTATTTCGAACCACTTGGTGTTATTAACGTGAAACACACTGTACCGCACCTTCTTCACGTCACGTATACGCGTATATATGTATGTATGTAAGTAGAGTACCGATTTTTTCTAATTTTTTCACACTCCACTTTACGTATAGATGTATGTATGTAAATTATGCTTGTCACTTAGCCTTTTTTGGTGTATGTATGTATATAAGTATTTAATACTTTTCACAAAACTTTTTCTTTTTGTTATCACTTTAGTTATGTGTTTTATGTTTTATAATTATTTTTCCTCTTTTGTGTTTCAGGTATCACTGCACTTAACCACTTTTAGTATATGTACCAATTATATGTATGTATTTGTATTTTTCTTTTGGTATCTTTTTGATTTCTTTATAATATATATTTGTTTTAGGTGTTGTTTTTTTTTTTTTTATGTTTAATTTATGTCCACTTCACTTTCACGAAGGACCGAAAACGAAACGAATTGACAGGCAATTAGTTAAGAAACGAAAACGAAAGTTATGAAATATATGCTAAGCTCACGCACTTAGTCCCTGCTCGGGCGCCATGAAAAATCTCAAGCGTTTTTGAGATGCGAAAAAATATAACTGGGAATGCGCGAATAATTAAAAGCCTAATTGCCTGTCACGAGAAAAAGATTCCGACAAATGAAAAAGACACGTCCGTTCGATTTCACGGTTTAATTACAATGCTTCATTTATTCCGTTCTTGGAATTAGTTAGCCTAAATCTTAAAAACTAACGGCTTAAGCTAGTGGTAATGTAAATACAAGGGGTAAGTAATTATCTTTCGTTAAATATTGTAATAGAATTAAGGTAAGTAATAAAAGAAGGTAATATAAATGTATTATTAAGGTAAGTATGCTATTTTATACAATTCATTATTTATAAGTTCTAATAATAATTTTATATTTCATTTTTCTAATTTAGATTTAGATTTACAAAGGATGTCGCTTGGCGCAACATGAAATCTCGATTATCACTTTATCATGCGAGAGTATAAAATGTTCGGTGACACCCGAACTTAGCCCTTCCTTACTTGTTTTTTTATTATTTATAATTTCAAATTCTTTACTTTTAGTGTTTGTAAATATAATTTGAATCTATTTACTACTGTGTCAAAAATGCCAATGTAATTACTTATATCATCAGCTTGGGGATGCATTTTAATTGTATCGTCACTTGCGTTATTAATTTCAGAGCATGAACTGTCGTCATTACCAACATTTATTTCATGAGTATCAGTATTATTTCTGCTTAAAAATCTGCTCATGGTTATCTCCTTCCTTAATGTAATCGATGTTTAGATTGTAGTCGCTTGTTTTACTAACAATCGGTAAAGCCTTGGACAGTATCTTTTCCTTGCGTTTTTGTATACAACCATTTTAGGGGCTGGTGATCGGACGTAATATTGAATTTAACACCATACAAATATGGACGAAAATATCCGACAGCCCAAACAATAACCAAAAGCTCTTTTTCAAAGTTCGGCTGGCAAAGCCAACAGGATGTTTGTTCTACTACAATACTGCTCCGATTGAGAAGGAGCTGGCATCAGCTGCCAACTCAAAATGTTTGCTAAAATCCGGATACTTAAGCACTGGAATTGCTGTAATTATTCGCTTTAGTTTTCCAAACGAATTGATAAAAATTGGAAAATTTATATTTATTTTAGCGTCTTTCTTTAGAAACTTTACTATCATGTACGCCACATTTGCGAAATCCTTAATAAATTCGCGATAGTAGCCGCACATACTCAGAAACGATTTTATTTGTTTAACGGATTTTAGAATTTTTAGTTCTAAAATAGTTTTTATTTTATTTGCATTAAGTTTAACGCCTTCAAGTGTAAAAATATGACCTAGGTATTGTTTCTTTTCTCTTTTTGAGAAAAATTTACATTTATTGTTTTAGATTATTAGTTTCGCTTCCCTTAACTTCGCCAAAACTTGTTTGATACTTAAAACATATTCGTCAAAACTGGTGGAAAAAATAAGAATATCGTCCAGATACACAGCACTAAATTTGTTAATAAAATCTTTCAAAACACTGTTAATAAGTCTTTGAAACAATGTTGGATAATTTTTTAGGCCAAGGGGCATCCGAACGTATTTATAGTGTTCATAGGGTGTAGAAAAAGCAGTATTCAACTGGTCTTCTTCTTTGACAAGGATTTGGTGAAATACTTTTGTTAAATCTATAGTCAGTCAATTTGTGCGGAACAAACCGTGCACACACCTTTCGTAAGCCCAAATGTTCGGTCAAAATGAGATAAATCGATGTTCTGGAGATGTTCAATTCCATTTCCATGAATTTCAATAATGATTTCGACTGATTTTTGATGAATGCAAGCATAGTATCGATGGAATTTCCGGTGATCACGGATTTTGATTGGCCCACATGTTGATCGTCATTTATGTCCCCACGACCACTTTGAAAAAACTGAAACCACTCGTGCACATTGCTACAGGATAGGCAGTTATCGCCATAAACTTGTGTCATCAATTGAAAGGTTTTGATAAAAGTTTTACCAATTTTAAAACAAAATTTAATGTTGGCTCTTTGTTCGAAGCTCATTTTCGCACAAACATATTCACACTTAAAACGCAATAACTTCACTTCCAATCTATCAAATGTCATGAAATTCTCACTGGACAATCGATAAAGATAGCAAACATATAGATAGATGGCGCCACTAGGGAGCGCAAGATTTAAAAAGTCCTGTTTACTTTAGGACATACCCTGTATGAATGTATGTATGTGTGTAGTAACATAAATATTTTCATTGCGATTTAAGGAATGTTGTTGATGATTGGTAAGTTTTTTTACAACATTTCAAAATGAAAAATACTCCAAAATAATGATTTTAACTAATTTGGGATGAATTTAACGATTGCTTTGAATTTCTTTCAAGAACCAATTGTTGATGAATTGCTTCTTCGCAAAATCATGATTGCCAAATACGCATTTCATTGAAAAAAATGTATTAAAAACAAGAAAAAACGTTAATTTCGGCTGCACCGAAGTTAATATATCCTTCACAAGTGCAATTCTTTTAGCAACTATGTGTTCAGTTTGAATGGAAGCTATATGCTATAGTAATCAGATCCGAACAATTTTTTCGGAGATTGTATTATTACCTTAAGTAATACTCGTAATCCATCTCAAATTTCGTGAAGATACCACGTCAAAAGCGAAAGTTTTCCATACAATCCCTTGATTCCGATCGTTCGGTTTGTATGGCAGCTATATGGTATAGTGAGCCGATCTGAACAATTTCTTCCGATATTACATTATTTCTATGAACAACAACTCATACCAAATTTCGTGAAGATACATATATTGTCAAATGAGTAAGTTTCTCATGCAAGCATTTGATTCCAACCATTCAGTTTGTATGGCAGCTATATGCTATAGTTAACTGATCTGCACAATTTCTTTGGAAATTATATTATTATCTTAGAAAATAACCTGTGCCAACTTTTGTGAAGATACATTGTCAAATGTGAAAGTTTTTTACACAATTAATGATCTTACACATTGGTTTTAAAACTTGCAGCCTTGAAATCAATGAAGCGTCATATACCAAAGACCATTTTTATCGGGTTATATACAGTTTTTGAATTTTTCTCTGGAAAAACTTTTAATTTTATTAATCCAAAAATTTGTAAAAGTTTTGTATTATTATTATTATTATTATTATTATTATTTATTATAATTGAAATTACAATAAATGTGGAAAAACTCTAGCAACTAGGGCTATCGGTAACTTTTGGTTAAATAATATATAACTTATATTAATTTATGAATATTTAAAAGTTTTAAATAATTGAAAATATTTTGGACATTGTCTTCGTTTGGGGTGTTTAGTATGGATATGGGATCTTGATGAAATACGGTGGATCGGTGGAGGTTTAAGGATTGGCATTCCTTAAGGATATGGGTGATTGTTAAAGGAGATGAATTGCAGAAATGGCACTTGGCTGTGACTCCTTCTTCATTAAGTGAAGATGTGTAAGACGGGTGTGCCCAAGCGTAGTCTTATAAAACATTTGTTCATTACAGCTGTGGTATTGGTTGAAAGTTTTATTGCGTGTTTGTCTGGATTTAAGTTTTTGTAATGACCAATTTCTTCGCTCCATTCGTATTGAAATTTTTGGTGAAGGTCTTGTAATATCTCACTTTTGATTCGTTTTTTTCGGAAATGGTATAAATAGCTGAAGGGGAGATGTTGAAGCCGCTTTGGCTGCTTTATCTGCTAGCTCGTTTCCTGTTATATCGACATGACCTGGGATTCACATGAGCTTGATTCTTTTTTTTTTTAACTTTATTAAGGAAGTCCTATTAGTAGGTATTTCTTCTGAGTGGTTGTTGAGGTTATGAACTCCATGCAGTATTGCTTTGCTGTCTGCGCAGATAACAAACTTATTGCTTTTTTTGCGGCGAATTGCAACGCGCTTAGGACAGCTTGAATTTCAGCCTCGTAGGGTGACGTTTGATCTTTTAAAATTCCATTTGCTATAAGATCACCATTTTCATGGCCTACTGCAAAAGATGTTCCGTTATTATTTTTTGACAAATCCGTAAATATAAATTTCCAGTGGTTGTTTTTTAATGAAGCGGCCGCCTCTATAAATGCTTGTTTATAGATAAGAGGGCTAGTTGAGTCTTTAGGGTATACAGAAAGCGTGTTGATAAATGATTCGGAACATAGCAATCAAGGGGAGTGATATGTTTCCCTGAGTTTTTGTGTACCCATTTTTGTGTTTGCTGTATCATAGAGAACATCTCCACAACCTGATTTTATAGATATGGTATTTTTTCGGGTTTTAAGTAGCTTTATTTCCTTATCCAAAATTGAGTTATTGTTAGAAAATATGATGTTAACTAAACGTGATCTTATATAAGCGACACGATCTACTAATGAAAGAAAACCACCTTCGGCTAGCAGATATTTGACAGGAGTTGTCCGAAAGGTCCTAAGGTTAAATCGGACAGCAGCGTGATATGTGCCCATTATTTTCGTTAGAGATGATTTCGAGGTCTTGCCACAAATTTGCAATCCATAGTCAATTTTTGCGAGGATGGTAAGTTTTGTAAAATTTATGAGTGTGTTAGTGTGGATATGGCTTTTGTTTGAGGAAAGGTTTTTTATTATATTGAGTCTGGAGGCGAGATCTTGCTTAATGTATATACAATATTTTGTATTCTTTAACTGTATTTTAAAACTAAATATTAGTGGAAATAATTATTTAGAAAGGAACCACTGCTGATCTCCTGGAGCTCCTCTCAGAAAAGACTTTTTGCGGTGACCACTATATTTCGTTAAAGTAAATGTCGTATACTCATGCAACTTGCAAGAATCAAAGCCAGCGAAATACTTTAAGGTGTAAAACGTCAACGTAGCATCGACCCGGTTTTCGCTATTTTTCCCAATACCTCATACTATTAACATGCCACTTACTAGATATAAAACCAAGCATATGGAGCATCAACCTGATGTTCGAAAATCCTGTATGCATTTTAGGCGCAAAGATATACTATTATTAGTAAGACATGTTCTGAAATTTTTATTGAGATAATGGCCCATCCAGCATAAAGTCGTTTATAAGTTCGAAAATATTTATATTAAGTATATGAGGACTCAGGGAAGTATTTACCCGATGCGACCCATTTTTGATATTCAGAAATACTATTGTCAGGAAAATTTTTTCTCTGAATTTCAATAGTGTATTTCACACATTGATCGAAATTTTTGGTCAAGAGTCAACAATAGATCCAATTTATTTTATCTGGCGTATTTAGTTATTGATTTATTGCGCTTTTATAGTTTCTGAGTACCGTTATATTGGAAATGAGAGGGCTTATATTCTGATTTCGTCCATTTTCGCACCGTCGGTGGAAGTTCTAATAGTATTTTTGCTGGTCGAATTTAGTTATTGTAGTTTTATTGGTTTAGGATATATGTACATAGAACTTATTATAGGATGGGGCCATACCCATTTTTCAAAACTTTTTGGGTCACAGGTGCCCCTTGCTACTGCAATCTCTTGTGCCAAAAACAGTTTTATATCTTAATTTAGTGCTAATTTATGGAACTTTATAAGTCGATTTAAAAAAATGTATTGAACCAATCGTTACAATTCTTTAAAAACTTTAAAATTAGGCTCCTTCTGCGTCGATGCAGCGCGATTTCCAAGCACTGAAGGCGTCACGGAAGGCATTCTCTGGAATAGCCTTGAAAGCCGAGATGCATGCTGCTTGGATCCCCTCTGTCGTCTCAAAAAAAGGAAGATTGCCTCTTTGTCTCAGGATCATACTCAAAGATTACGTTAGTCAAAAATTGGGGGTCACTTTCACACATGTTCAAATTTTCGTGGCCCACTTCCATTCTTCGCAATTTCTGGTCATCAGTAAGTACTTTTGGGATCACCTTCGCGCACACCTTGCGCCTGTTCAAGTGCTCTGTCACAATGTCATGAACCACAGATTTCGATAAATTTAATATCTCTACATCTCATGGCAAAGGACCAAGTGACGGTTCGGCAGGAAATATAAAAGGACAAGCTTATCGTGCTGACATTGAACGTCACGATATAATACCCACATTTCTTCGTTAACAAAAACTATTTTTTTCAAAACTTTTGCACATTATACTAAAGATTTATTAGTGTTTCTCCATTCCATATATTTCAAAAAAATTTTGTACTCAGTTTATATCAAATAAACTAAAAAACTTGTTCCAAATAAAAATAGGATTATTTTATGTAATACGAGGCCGTTCTAAAATTTTAACTTATAATGCTTCCAAAGTTTCACAGAATATTAAAATAATTAATATTTCGTTGAATAACTTTCGTTTTTTTAACACAGTATCACATCTTCGAGGCAAGGAGTCTCGTTTATTGGTATTTCTTTCCAAGCCTCTTTCACTACCTGTCATAAATCGAATAGGATTGCTTCTCCTCAGCTACTCTTTTCTTGATATCGGTCCAAATATTTTCTATGGGGTTGAGGTCAGGAGAGTGAGCGGGCCACCGTATACCTTCAACCCCGTTGACCCTAAACCATTCTTCTCATCTAGTATTTACATTACCTTATCTAGTATTTTGACATATGCCCTTTGATCCATGCCTTTAATTAAGTGAAAGGACCAAGACCACTATGTGAAAAACAACCCCATACCCTGATATTGGCGCTGCCAGGTTTATCGGTTTAGTTGTAACGCGAGTTAGGGGTACGCCTGGAACCTTTACTAGCAAATAACTCAATTTTGGATTGGTCTGAACACAACACGTTTCCTTATTTAATTTGTTCTGAGCGAAACACCTATGAACAGTTCCAGTATTAACTGCCAAATTCAGTTCATCACATATTTTGCAGTAGCATATTATATTGCGATCACCTACAGTGGGTGTTTTGCGCTTTTGTCCACGAGGTTCATTTTAGTTTCTATAATTTAATTCATTTACTACCATTTGAGGAGAGCATTTCACGAGTTTTTGGTTCTTTTTCTTAGTCATCTCAGATTTTTTATCGGTTCCCGATTTTCCTCTGTACAATGCTTCTTTCTACTGACTTGAGAAAATTCCAAATTCAACAATAATCAAAAATAACTAATTAAAACTACTGTTAGTTTATGGAACTATACTTTCTTTTCAAATTTTGTGAATATTTTTTATGATAAGAACGAAATAACTAACACTCCCATTATTTTGTGAAAAGCAATAACAAGTCCTCTAAGAACTAGCAAACTAGGTAGTATGTCGTTATTGTACCGCGTCATTTACATGACATTATGCAGCCAAACACATTTTTCATATTCGCACTCCTATTATTTTGTGGGCAACTGTACATGAACGAAAGTATAATCAGTGATTCAAAAAGCAGTTACAAATTCAATTCCATTATTATAAACCGTTGGACGATATATCACTGCAATGTATGTTTGTTTTTGAAGACCAGAAAGTTTTTGCAACAAGCTTACAAGCAGGTCAACGAAAACGTGGCTTCAGCGTAAAAAAATAGATCTTCTAAGCCCTATTAAGAACATCTGGGTTCGGCTGGTAAGAAAGGCTATTTTGGATACATTGGTTTTATTAAATGCGACACATCTTGAAAATCTCACTAATTAATCCTTAAGGCTTGATTTTTAAACAATTAATTCAGCAAAAGTGCATGGACTTAATTTTTATGATCAAACGAATAATGGGGGTTCACTTGACGTGATATTGCTCAGCTATCATATTTTACTTATGAACAATTTCAAATGACAAATTTGTATTTGGAATTCACATTGTGAATATTTTAGAAATTGCGTTTCCTTCTAAACTTTGTTCATAATTTTAAAATTCTTAGTTTATTCTTCAAAATCTATACCACCACTCTTGTGCATATGCTTTTTCCAATCCTCAAAACAGCTTTTAAAGCTGATTTTCGAAATAGCTTTCAATGTACGTAGCGTTTAACGTTTGAAGGCTAGCCAGTCAAAAACGCTACTCCCTTCCTTCCTTTTCCTTCCTTATCGGCAAAATGTGTGCACAGTCAAAAACGTGGTAAAAACACAGAAATCAGCCATCTTTGTTTGTTTACATTTGAACAATGTTGCCATTGCTCAATGCGCATATATATTTAGTTTTGAGCACATCTTTGTTATCAATTACAATTTTTACAATATAAAATACCAAACCTGAAAACAAACTATCAAAAATAGTTCATATATTTATAAATAATAGCATTCGACTCTGATTTTGAGTTATTTTATAAAAATTTCAAACATATTGAACAGATTGAATTATAAAAGTTGATAATTACTACAGTGTATCGATATTGGCAACCCTGCGTTGTGAGAGAGCAATCAGCTGACACGTTTCCACGGCAAAAATCGAAATGTCGTGAATTCTCATGTCATCCCACGTCAAAGAGAGAAGTGAGTAGCGTTTTTGACTGTGCAGTTACATTGCGCGCCCATAAGATAGGTCGTGCCAGCTGACACGACCCACGATTCTGCGTTTTTGACTGGCTAGCCTATTAATATTTTCATTTCACTCAAAATGGTTTCTCTGGAGCGGTCGTTTGAGTTTACTGAGTAGTCATACGGTGATTGCGGCACGATATTGTTGGAAAATTTAGCGAGAAATTCACGAAGTGTCCACGCAGTATGCAACGGTGCATTGTCATGGTGCAAATAGCAACAGTTGTCGGCCCATAATTTCGGCCTCATTTGCGAATAGCTTCGCGTAAACGGCATACGAGTATGGCACTCAAATAGTATTCTTTGTTGACAATTGGCCATTCGGAAAGAATTCGGGGTGCATCACATCATAATCGAAGCAACCTGACAAAATAACCTTGATTTTTGACCTGGTTTGACACGGTGTTTTCGGTTTCGGCTTACCTTTGTCACAATATTCGGCCGATTTATCGACTCTTTCCCGACACGGAATCCAAGATCCAATCGAGAGCAATAATACATATGTTTTATGCTAATTGAGCGATTTTAGAATCAATCCTGTTTCCAGTTTTCCTAGGCCTGAATGATCTTTTATAATTCTATTTAGCGCAAACGACAAAAAAGCACAGACGCAACGATGTTGACCAATAAGAATCGAGCAAGCTTGCGACATATTTTCTAAGTATTGCATGCTAAAACGACAATAAGTTCATTCACAAGGAATGCGCGCATACCACAAAACTAAGTACGATCGTTTATAACTTTGCACGTGGTCTACCACATTTAGAATTCCTCCTCAAAAATGTTGAAAAGGAATAGAAATGATTTCATTAAAGTACAGAACAAAGAGCCAAAATTACAATTTTACAATTGAACTGCATTTGCATGTTGTCGATAAACTGCTTTCTTACGAGTTTACTGAAAATCTGAATTCGAAGAATTTTCCAATGTTTCCTTCAGAAAGGAAAATTGGCAGCATGGCTTAGTAGCGACTCAAAATATTATTTTAGTTTTTGTCATATTATGCAATATAAAAGCTCTGAAAATTCCGTACAGCCTTAATTAAAAGGCCGAATATCTCGAGAAGTATTAATGATAGCGATTTTTACCCCGGATATTTTTTGTTCATCATGTACATTTTTTCATATATATTACATAGCGTTCAAGGTGTACGAACGTGTTTTGTAATTCCCTCTGTGTACTCAAATTTTGCCAAAGTAAACAATTAAAAATAATAAGATAAAAACAAACAATCGTATAAAAATCAGTGCACACAAATTGTTAACAATAATATAAACAAATAGTGCACAAAACAAATAAATAAAAAACAAAAAACAATAATAAGTGCTTCGCAGCCTCAGCAGCAAGGCCGTAGGCATTCCTTAAATGCTTACTTCAGCTTTGTCGACCCAACAACGATAACAACCACGGGCAATAAAAAGGTTAACGGCGATGATGAGTCATCGCGGCGATCAGCAGAAAAGGGAACGCAGCAAAGAACGCAGTCAGCAGAAGCACCAGAAAGCAACAATCGGGCAACAACAAATGCGCTGACAGCAACCAGTCTGCAGGTACCAGCAAGCGCACAGGCAACGAAGAAAATCACAACGCAAGGTGAGAACGTAATAAGAAAAGGCCCGTCTGTACAAACAGTCATTAACCGCTACGTCAATATAAAAAGGAAATTAAGTGCTTCAAGGGCAGCGGTCAATACTAAAAAATTTCAAGGCGGCACACCAAATAAAAATATAACAGAAGTTTTAAATGGCAACAGATTTGCCACACTAAGCAATGGTTCAGACGACGATGCGAAGGGTACCACCACAGTCGTTAATGCCAAACCACCTCCAATATATTTGCGCGAATGTAGCAGTAATACTCTTGTTGCGAAATTAAGTGAAATTGTTGGCACTAACAATTTTCATATAGTGCCTTTGAAAAAAGGCAATATAGACGAAACAAAATGTCAGCCGTACACTGGAAAAAGTTTCATGAAAATAGTTAAATTTTTGTCAAATAAAAACAAAAATTATTATTCGTATCAACTGAAAAGCTCTAAGGGCCTAGTTGTTGTAATCAAGGGTATAGAGTCAGCCGTAGACTCTAGTGAAGTCAAAGAAGCATTGGAAGAATGCGGTTTTGGAATTAAAACAGTTGTAAATATATTTAATAGAAAGAAAGTACCTCAGCCAATGTTTAAAATTGAATTATTGCCGAACTCAAATCATCTTAAAAAAAATGAAACACATCCAATATATAATTTGAAATATTTGCTGCATCGTAGAGTAACTGTGGAAGAACCACATAAAAGAAACGGTCCGGTACAATGTACTATCTGCAAGAATATGGGCATACTAAATCATACTGCACTCTACGCAGTGTTTGTGTGGTATGTGGTGATTTACATCCCACTTCTAAATGCACCCTTAAGAAAGAAGAATTAAATAAAAAATGCAGCAATTGCGGAGGAAATCACACTGCTAACTACAGAGGTTGCCCTGTATATAAAGATTTTAAATCGAAGTTGTCACAGGGAATTCAAGCACGTCGTAACCAAATGTTACAAACACCCCGTAATGAAATTATAGCAACCTCAGAAAAAAGGTCTAATCCTATTACTTCTAACAATAGTAATATGCAAGGAAGCTATGCAAATGTATTGAAAGGCAACACTGTACAAATGCAACTGCCGCAAAATCCTCCAAATGGAGGTATAGAAACTATGATTATAAATCTTACACAGTGTATGACACAATTTATGTCTACTATGCAAAACATGATCCAAGATTTAATAAAATCACAAAATCAAATGCTGCAAAATTTATTAAGTAAACAATGAGCTTTCTAAATATCTGTATATGGAATGCTAACGGTGTTAACCAACATAAATTAGAGATTATCAGATTTCTGTCTGAAAAGAATATAGATGTAATGCTTATTTTAGAAACTCATCTAACAAATAAAAATAATTTCAATATACCGGGATTTAGACTATATGTTACAAATCATCCGGATGGAAAAGCGAATGGTGGCACGGCAGTGTTGATTAGACATCGTTTAAACCACTATCCTCTAGAATCTCATGCTACACCACAGTTACAAGGTACAACAATATCACTAAAAAATCGGGGTTTAGACATAAACCTCCGGCTATATACTGTCCACCTCGTTTTAAAATTACAGAAATCGAATTTAAAGACTTTTTTGGAACCCTAGGTCAAAGATTTCTAGCAGGTGGAGATTACAACGCAAAACACACGTACTGGGGCTCACGTCTTATTAATCCGAAAGGACGACTGCTGTATCAAACTGTTATAAATAGGCACAATAACCTTGAAATAATATCTCCTGGTAAGCCGACGTATTGGCCTAGTGATCGTAAAAAAATACCAGATTTAATTGATTTTGCTGTAATCAAAAATATAGATAAATCGCTTATAACAGCTGATACATGTACTGATCTATCTTCTGATCACTCTCCTGTACTAATAAAGTTATGTGAACAACCCATATTCGTTAATCCAAAGGTGGGTATAACTTCTTATAAAACGAATTGGCTAAAATATAAAAAATACGTCAGTAGCCAAATTAATATTGAGTACAAAATAAATACAGGAAGAGATATTGACGAAAGCAAAAGAGAAGTCAATGATATAGTAACCAGCGCAGTTATCTTAGCAACACCAAAAAAAAGCTTTAATTCGCTTGGTCTCAGAAAAATCTCTAATAAAGAAATTGAGATGCTTGTAAATGAAAAAAGACGTGCAAATCGTGAATGGCAGATAAATCGCTCCCCCTCCACTCAGCTTCAATTGAAAGCTGCTGTACGTAAATTAAAAAAAGCGCTCAAACGTGAGGAAGAATTGAACACCGAAATGTATGTAAAGAAGCTGTGCCCAAATTCAAACAAGCAAAATTCCCTTTGGAAAGCCCAAAAGTCCATGAAACCACCAACTAACTCCAACATGTCTATACGAGACTTGGGTGGAAATTGGGCTCGAAGTGACGAGGAAAAGGCTAATTGCTTTGCAAATCACCTAGAAAAGGTATTTCAACCCAATTTGCCAAAGAACAACTTTAAGCTGCCAATCTTACCCAACACAGCTAAAGAGTCACTCGAGTCTGTTATGACTTCACCTTCTGAAATCATTGGTATCATCAAAGAACTTAATCCAAAAACTTCGCCGGGACATGATAAAATTTCCCCAAAAATGCTACTTGAGTTACCAATTATTGCTGTAGAGGTGCTCTCTTTGCTCTTCAATGCAATTCTTAGTTTCGGATACTATCCAATTTCATGGAAAAAGTCGCAGATTATCTTGATAGATAAACCTGGGAAAGACTAAACACCGCCGTCTTCATACAGACCATTAAGTCTTCTACCCTGTCTTTCAAAAGTATTTGAAAAAGTATTACTATCAAAGATGTTTCTTTTCCTCCACGTAAATAACACAATACCAATGCATCAATTCGGATTTCGTGCGAAACATGGCACAATAGAGCAAGTAAATAGAATTACTAACGAGATAAGGAAAGCATTTGAGCACAGGGAGTACAGTTCAGCAATATTTGTAGATGTAGCCCAAGTGTTTGATAAGGTGTGGCATGAAGGTCTTTTATATAAGATTAAAAAATTCTACCTTTAGAATTGTATAAAACATTGGAGTCTTATTTAAAAAATAGAAAATTTATGGTAAAAGTGGGAGATTTCATATCTGATGAACGACAGATAAGGGCTGGTGTACCCCAGGGCAGTGTTTTAGGCCCAACACTATACTTCATATATACAGCAGATCTTCCAACAGCTAATAATGTATTAACTTCAACTTTTGCGGATGTCACAGCTATAGTGAGCCGTAACAAATGCCACATTTTAGCATCACGAATATTAGCGAAGCATTTAAGTTCTGTCGAAGAGTGGCTAGCGAACTGGCGTATAAACGTGAATGAACAGAAGTGTAAGCATATTACATTTTCGCTAAGACCAAAGGTATGCCCGGCAGTAAGAATGAACAATATTTTAGTACCCCAAGCGAACGAAGTAACATATAGAAGGCTCACGTGGATAAAACATATCTTTAGTAAAATAACATGTATGAAGATTAGAGCTGCAAATTTAAATTGGCTTTTAAATAAAAACTCCAAACTTAGCCTAGACAACAAAGTGCTTTTATATAATGCGGTCATAAAGCCGATTTGGATGTATGGCATTCAACTGTGGGGTACGACCTGTGCAACTAATATTGATCTAATACAAAGGTTCTAATCAAAAATGCTTAGAACAATCACTTGTTCACCATGATACATGCGTAATGAAAATATCCATAAAGACCTTGGTATTTCTATGGTAAAAAAATAAGTAGAAGACTGCAGAATTATTCCGAGATCACCCAAACCCTTTAGCTAATGCTTTGGTACATTCCTGCGATCAACCACGACTTAAAAGAAGAGATATGCTTGCGTATTAAAGAGCGACGTATCACCAAAACAGCTCAAGCACTGGCTTGAGTCTGTCTAGTTTTTAAATAGATTTAAGATTTTATTACTTATTGTTAGGCTTTAAGAAAAAGCAGATTCAATAAATAAAATAATTTTGAAAAAAAAAACATTTTTTTTCTATAGCTCGTGCCATTTAAAAGATATATACAAAAAAATGCGAATTTCGTCGAAAAATCAGGTTTAGAGCCCCGTTCTACTTCGCCGGTGTGAGTTTCGACTTTGCGCAATGGGTACTTTTGTAGAGTGTTCAAATCTGAGGAATATGTGTCTAAAGTCAAAGCGATGCCATAAAATGCCTCTTCGCTATAGAAATTTAAAGATAAAAAATCACGATTGTCGTGTATTGTCAATGGAAAATTTTTACATGCCTTGGTCCAGTCCTTAATGTTAGTATTAAGGGCACACATGTTCAGGACATTTTTGTTGGGGTAATTCCAAGGAGATTTCATGATAGGACTGAAAAAAATGAATAGTTAAAAAAAAAACACCCTAATATACGGTGAATAAATTAAGTTTAGGTACAAAGGCATTTTCTCTAATAAACCTCTAATTTCTTTATTAAAATTTTTAAAACAATAATATTTTTTTTTTGTCAATTCCAGTAACGAACATACTTTAATGTATGTATTTATTTTAAAATCAGTAACTTTTTTCTATAAAAACAACAAAATGTAACAACAAAAACATAAATTCCATTAACTTAACGTCAAAAAAGTTTTGGTACAAAAACAAAAACGAATTAAAATATGATTTATACAAAAAAGATAATATAATTTTAATACTTTGTGGGCCCTCCTTTGGCTTTAGTTATTGCTTGTAAACGGCGAGCACATTAGTGTCAGGCTTTGTAATTTTGGCCCATTCAATTTTATAGCGGCTTTTAAGGTATCCTTGGACGAAATGTTGTGTTTTCGAATCCTTTTTTCTATCAAATCCCATATGTGCTCTATAGGATTAATGTCGGGTGATTGTGGTGGCGTTTGGAGTTGCTTGCAGTTATATAGGTGCCAATCACGGACTAGATACGACGTGTGTTTAGGGTCGTTATCTTGTTGAATAAAAATAGGCTGCTGTCTAGACCCAGTATGTGCGCGCTTGGGCGCAAATTTTTCTTCAGAATATCCAGATACATACATTTATTCATTTTATCTGTTATAAACTCCAAATTACCCACGCCTGATGCAGCAAATTTTAATCTTTTTTTCAAATTTGCTTTTGATATGAATGGTTTACGGCGCGCAGTTCGTCCGTAATAACCAGCTTTGTGCAGCACATTTCTCACAGTTTGAGGATTTACATTTTTTTGAAAATCGATGTTTATATTATTTGTAAACTTTACTGCTGAAATACGAGGATTTCGCTTGACAGCAGTGATGGCATTGCGTTCCTCGCAGGGCGTTAAAACTTTTGGTCTGCCGGACCTATGTTTTATAGTTAAATCTCCGTTATTTGTATATACGATTTTATTATGTTCTAAACACTTGAATGTCGTTTCCCCACTATTGTGCCAATTTTCCGTAGAGTTTTATTTTTTAAATTTAATTTTTTTTACTTCGAGCGAAATTTGTATAACGCGCCCTATTTTTTTTTATTTCAGCAAATAAATACACTACACTTTTATAGTTTTACACTTTTACACTTGACTACATATGTGTAGTTTTCTGTCCAGCTTAAACAAATAACTGAAAAAAATTTACCAAACGCAACAAAAACCAAAACAACATGCCACGATGAATGAAGTGTACCTAAACTATTTTGAGTACTTTCTCGCTGTTTTTATACTCTCGCAACAATGTTGCTAACGAGAGTATTATAGTTTTGTTCACATAACGGTTGTTTGTAAGTCCTAAAACTAAAAGAGTCAGATATAGGGTTATATATACCAAAGTGATCAGGGCGACGAGTAGAGTCGAAATCCGGATGTCTGTCTGTCCGTCCGTCCGTCTGTCCGTCCGTCCGTCCGTGCAAGCTGTAACTTGAGTAAAAATTGAGATATCATGATGAAACTTGGTACACGTATTCCTTGGCTCCATAAGTAGGTTAAGTTCGAAGATGGGCAAAATCGGCCTACTGCCACGCCCACAAAATGGTGGAAACCGGAAACCTATTAAGTGTCATAACTAAGCCATAAATAAAGATATTAAAGTGAAATTTGGCACAAAGGATCGAATTAGAAAGGGGCATATTTGGACGTAATTTTTTTGGAAAAGTGGGCGTGGCCCCGCCCCCTACTAAGTTTTTTGTACATATCTCGGAAACTACTATAGCTATGTCAACCAAACTCTACAGAGTCGTTTTCTTCAGGCATTTCCATATACAGTTCAAAAATGGAAGAAATCGAATAATAACCACGCCCACCTCCCATACAAAGGTTATGTTGAAAATCACTAAAAGTGCGTTAACCGACTAACAAAAAACGTCAGAAACACTAAATTTTACGGAAGAAATTGCAGAAGGAAGCTGCACCCAGGCTTTTTTTTAAATTGAAAATGGGCGTGGCCTCGCCCACTTATGGACCAAAAACCATATTTCAGGAACTACTAAACCGATTTCAATGAAATTCGGTATATAATATTTCCTTAACACCCTGATGACATGGAAATATGGGTGAAATCGGTTCACAACCGCGCCTTCTTCCAATATAACGCTATTTTGAATTCCATCTGATGCCTTTTCTGTATAATACGAGTATATATGTACATTAGGAACCAATGTTGATAGCGGAATAAAACTTTACAAAAATACGGTATTTGAAAAATATGTAAATGACGTATAATGAAATCTCGATTATCACTTTATCATGCGAGAGTATAAAATGTTCGGTGACACCCGAACTTAGCCCTTCCTTACTTGTTTTAATTCACAACATCTAAGTGGCGCCACAAGACAGACAACGGCACACCAATCACTCAGTAACGTTGAGCATAATGCAGTTCTTAGAATGTGCATAACGGTGTTTTTAAAACTTTTGTTGACATTAGTTGTTTCAACAATTTTTGCTCTAAATTGTTACTGTGCCTAAACTTTATTGATTCACTGTATATACATACATATATATGTATATCTAACCCTATGTCAATCTCGCGTAGTTTAAAGTGATACGTACAACTGTTACGCGAACAAAAATGTTACACTCTTCCTTCTTCTTATTCTTCTTAATTGGCGTAGACACCGCTTACGTGATTATAGCCGATTTAACAACATCGCGCCAGTCGTTTCTTCTTTACGCTACGTGGCGCCAATTGGATATTCTAAGCGAAGCCAGGTCCTTCTCCACTTGGTCCTTCCAACGGAGTGGAGGTCTTCCTTTTCCTCTGCTTCCCACAAGACAGCTAACGGCACACCAATCACTCAGTAACGTTGAGCATAATGCAGTTCTTAGAATGTGCATAACGGTGTTTTTAAAACATTAGTTGTTTCAACGATTTTTGCTCTAAATTG
This sequence comes from Bactrocera tryoni, assembly GCF_016617805.1. Taxonomy (NCBI): domain Eukaryota; kingdom Metazoa; phylum Arthropoda; class Insecta; order Diptera; family Tephritidae; genus Bactrocera; species Bactrocera tryoni. The sequence continues at coordinate 66,774,044 of NC_052502.1, read as the reverse complement.
TTACTGTGCCTAAACTTTATTGATTCACTGTATATACATACATATATATGTATATAAGTTAACATAAGCTGCCCTTTGTCAACAATAAAGTCCGCGCGTGGCCTGAGTCAGCGAATCCACATTCTCATGCTGGCAGCTAGCAGTTAACATAAGCAGCACTTTGTCAACAACAAAGTCCGCGCGTGGCCTGAGTCAACGAATTCACATTCCCACGCTGACGGGTAAGGCACAGCGGTAGCGGCAAACTGCCAACGCAAGCGTCGGTGTCGTATCCGCTGCAACCACTCTACAACTACTACTAACAACGAATTGCGGGACACAACAACTAAGACAAGGTTCAGGGACTTATTTGAGACATTAGCTTTAGAATGTAAGGTCAGTTTGTAACAGAGAACTCATCACACAGCATGATCTGATTAATAAAGTGACAATAATAAAAAAACAAGACGTATTCGTAATTTATATAACCCTATGCCAATCTCGCATAGTTTAAGGTGATATGTACAACCGTTACGCGAACAAAAATGTTACACTCTTCCTTCTTCTTCTTCTTCTTAATTGGTGTAGGCACCGCTTACGCGATTATAGCCGAGTTAACAACAGCGCGCCAGTCGTTTCTTCTTTTCGCTACGTGGCGCCGATTGGATATTCCAAGCGAAGCCAGGTCCTTCTCCACTTGGTCCTTCCAAAGGAGTGGAGGTCTTCCTTTTCCTCTGCTTCCCCCGGCGGGTACTGCGTCGAATGCTTTCAGAGCTGGAGTGTTTTCATCCATCCGGACAACATGACCTAGCCAGCGTAGCCGCTGTCTTTTAATTCGCTGAACCAATGTCGTCGTATATCTCGAACAGCTCATCGTTCCATCGAATGCGATATTCGCCGTTGCCAATGCGCAAAGGAGCATAAATCTTTCGCAGAATTTTTCTCTCAAAAACTCGTAACGTCGACTCATCGGCTGCTGTCGTCGCCCAAGCCTCTGCACCATATAGCAGGACGGGAATTATGAGCGACTTATAGAGTTTAGCTTTTGTTCGTCGAGAGAGGACTTTACTTTTCAACTGCCTATTCAGTCCGAAGTAGCACCTGTTGGCAAGAGCAATCCTGCGTTGGATTTCCAGGCTGACATTGTTGGTGGTGGTAATACTGGTTCCTAAATAGACGAAATTATTTACAACTCCAAAGTTATGACCCTCGTTCACTGCCAGACCCATTTTCTGCGCTTCCTTGTCCAGGCTGGAGAAAGCAGAACTAACGGCGCGGGTGTTGAGGCGGTTGATATCAATATCATCGGCATACGCCAGCAGCTGTACACTCTTATAGAAGATGGTACCTTCTCTGTTTAGTTCTGCAGCCCGAACTATTTTCTCCAGGAACAGGTTGAAGAAGTCGCACGATAGGGAGTCGCCTTGTCTGAAACCTCGTTTGGTATCGAACGGCTCGGAGAGGTCCTTCCCGATCCTGACGGAGCTTTCTTTTTGTTCAACGTCAGTTTACACAGCCGTATTAGTTTTGCGGGGATACCAAATTCAGACATCGCGGCATAAAGGCAGCTCCTTTTCGTGCTGTCGAAAGCAGCTTTGAAATCGACGAAGAGGTGGTGTGTGTCGATTCTCCTTTCACGGTCTTTTTCCAAGATTTGGCGCATGGTGAATATCTGGTCGGTTGTTGATTTTCCAGGTCTGAAGCCACACTGATAAGGTCCAATCAGTTTGTTGACGGTGGGCTTTAATCTTTCACACAATACGCTCGATAGAACCTTATATGCGATGTTGAGGAGGCTAATCCCACGGTAGTTGGCGCAGATTGTGGGGTCTCCTTTTTTATGGATTGGGCATAGCGCACTTAAATTCCAATCGTTGGGCATGCTCTCGTCCGACCATATTTTACAAAGAAGCTGATGCATGCTCCCTATTAGTTTTTCGCCGCCGTGTTTGAATAGCTCGGCCGGTAGTCCGTCAGCCCCTGCCGCTTTGTTGTTCTTGAGGCGGGCAATTGCTATTCGAACTTCTTCATGGTCGGGTAATGGAACGTCTGCTCCATCGTCATCGATTGGGGAATCGGGTTCTCCTTCTCCTGGTGTTGTGCGTTCACTGCCATTCAGCAGGCTGGAGAAGTGTTCCCTTCATAATTTAACTATGCTCTGGGCATCAGTGACTAGATCACCTTTGGGGGTTCTACAAGAGTATGCTCCGGTCTTGAAACCTTCTGTAAGCCACCGCAATTTTTCGTAGAATTTTCGAGCATTACCCCTGTCGGCCAGCTTATCAAGCTCTTCGTACTCACGCATTTCGGCCTCTTTCTTCTTCTGTCTGCAAATGCGTCCCACAGTTCGCTTATACCGAGTTGTTGCTCTCAGAGAGCAGGAGTGCAAGCCGAGTAGAAAATCGTTCGGTAGTCTGTTCTGATTGCAGCTTCTCGACGTCGAACCTTCCTTGTGTTTGTTGGCGTACGTTTTTTGCTGCACAGAGGCGAGTGCGAACCTTAGCTGCAACAAGATAGTGGTCCGAGTTGATGTTAAGACCTCGGAAAGTAAGCTCGTCTAAAACACTGGAGACGTCTATAACATCTTGATCGATCTGGTTGGTGGCTGTTTGAGTCGGAGGCAGCCAGATAGTTTGATGAATTTTTTTAAGCTGGAATCTAGTACTACAGATATCCATATTTCCGGCCTCGGCGAAGTCGATCAGGCTCAACCCATTTGGAGATGTTTCCTCGTGCAGGATGAATTTACCGATGCTGCGCCGAAGATACCTTCCTGACCTGGCATTAAAGTCGCCAAGCACGATTTTAACATCGTGGCGGGGGCAGCTTTCATAAGCGCGCTCCAAGCGCTCATAGAAGTCATCATTGGTCACATCGTCCTCTCGTCGGGGCGTGGGCGCAGATCAGCGATGTGGTGAAGAACTCCGCTTTGATGCGGATTGAGGCTAGACGTTCATTCACAGGAGTGAATGATAGTACTCGGCGACGGAGTCTCTCTCCCACCACGAATGCAACACCGAACTTGCCCTCCTTTATATGGCCACTGTAGTAAATGTCACAAGGACCTACTCGTCTCTGTCCTTGTCCCGTCCATCGCATTTCTTGGACGGCGGTGATGTCAGCCTTTATTTTCGCGAGGACATCAACCAGCTGGGCAGCGGCACCTTCCCAATTAAGGGTCCGGACATTCCAGGTGCATGCCCTCAAATCGTAGTCCTTATTCCGTTTGCCATGGTCGTCATCAAAAGGGGGGTCTCTCATCCGAGGCTGTTTCAACTTTTTCATTGGGGTAGGCTTTTTACGTGGCGGGTCCCAAGCCCAGCGCACAACCCTATGTAGGGAATGTTTCGCCTTCTCACATTAGCTCGCCTTCGAACGGATGTTCTTAGGCTACCCAGAGGATACTTGGTCAAAGACCGGAAGTCGTGAGCAGCTTGAGCCATGTGTGAAAGAATCGTTTCTGGCCACTCCCAAGTAAATGGCGATCAGAGAACTTTCCTCACTTGCGTGAACTTCTACACATGACTCCATCATGCACATGACTCCATCATCCACATGACTCCATCATCCACATGACTCCATCCTCCACTGAATGATGAAGCTTTTACCCACCTCGCTTTGATAATTGTGAAGAAAACTGTTCCAAGAACCAACACTCTTCCTTACCTATTCCTAATAAAGATATTTGAACTTCAAGGTGACTTTATGTACTATAAATCGGCCAAATGTGAGTTATTTTTATGAAATTGAGAGAAGGTGTTTTCTAACAAAGGAGCATTTTTTTTTTGCTTTGAAGAAAGATAATCGGGTCAAAACCAGGGTTTTCATTTACCTCCACATAGCAGTGAAATTTATAGAGTTATTGCTATGCTATTGCTACCACTCTCACGTTGGTGTGAGCCGTTGTAGAGTCATAGCAGAACTAGCGAAATAATTAAAATTTGCATGGGCTACGGCTTTCGCATGTCTTTATTGTTATACTCTTGCAACCTGTTTCTACAGAGTGTTATAGTTTTGTTCACATAACAGTTGTACGTATCACCTAACACTAAGCGAGATAGATATAGGTTTATATATATAAATGATCCGGATAACGCGGTAAGTTGAAGACAGGAATATTTTAACGCACACAAAACGCCATTAACCGAAAACTTATAAAGTACCATAACCAAGCACTCAATTGAGATATAAAACTGTAGGATCGCACAAGGTGTCGCAATAGCAAGGGGCATCTGTTTGTAAAAAATTTTAAAAAGGAGGTGTGGCCTCGGCATTGTGACGGCATTCCAAACTCCTTACTTATAGCTGCAAACGAAACTATTGGTTTTCGAAAAAGGCAAAAGCTAGTACGATGACGAATGCCGTGTCGCAGCGGAGAGAAAACAGACTGCCTACCTCGTAGCGTTACAACCCATAGCTGAGGAGGGAAGCAAGGCGCACTTGCAGGCGAAAAACGAGAGAAGCCGAATTGCGTGAGTGTGAAGAGTTTGACAAGCTTGCCGAAAGGGGTTATGGTTGAAAATTCTACGAAAAGGTGCGGCGACTAACAGAAGGTTTCAAGACTGGTGCATACTCTTGTAAAACCCCCAGATTTGATCTATTGACTGATGCCCAGAGCATACTAAAATTATGAAGGGAACATTTCTCCAGCCTGCTGAATAGAAAGCATAAATCCAGGAGAAGGCGAACTCGATTCTCAACTCGATGTAGATGGAACAGACATTCCATTGTCCAATCATGAAGAGGTTCGAATAGCAAATACCCGTCTGAAGAAGAACAAGACGGCGGTGCCGATGGATTACCAGTCAAGCTATTGAAATACGGTCGATTGTGGAATATGGTCGGACGAAAGCATGTCCAACGATTGGGGTTTTAGTGTGCTCTGCCCAATCCACAAAACTGACCTCACAATCTGTGCCAACTGCCATGTGATAAGCTTCCTCATCCATCCTCAACGCTTAAATCGCAAGATTAAGGCCCACCGTCAACAAAGTGATAGGACCTTATCAGTGTGGCTGGTAAAGCAAAAACAGACCAGATATTCACACGCCAAATCTAGGAAAATACTCGTGAAAAGAGGATCGACACACACCCCTTTTGGTCTATTTCAAAACAGCTTTTGACAGCTCGAGAAGGAGCTGCATTTATGCCGGCTGTGTGAACTGACATTGAACAATACCAAAAGTTCCGTCAGGATCGGGAAGGACCTCTCCGAGCTGTTCGATACCAAACTAGGATTCAGACAAGGCGACTCCCTAATACAATACATACAATTGGCCTCAACATTGGCGCTGTTAGTTTTGATATTTTACAGACTGGATAAGGATGCCAATGGGTCTGGTAGTGAACGAGAGCGAGATGAAATATCTCCTGTCATCATACTGGCGACTTGGCTCCCACGTCACTGTTGGAAGCCATAAATCGAAGTCCTAGATAATTTCGACTATCTTGGAACCGGTGTTAACACCAACAGCAATTTCAGCTTCGAAATCCAGCGCAGAATATCTCTTGGCGACAGGTGCTACTTCGTACTGAGTAGGCAATTGACCAAACTCGATAAGTCACTCATTATTTCATTCGTGCTATGTATACATATGGTGCAGAGTCGACGTTACGAGTCTTCGAGAGAAAGGTTCTGCGAAAGATTTATGGTCCTTTGCACATTTCCGACAACGAGTATCGCAATTGATGGACGTTGAGCTGTATGAGTAATATGACGACATTGACAGAGTTCAGCGAATCGAAATACAGCGGTTACGCTTTTAAAAATTCAAAAATTTGTATAAATAGCACATGATTTTTTCATTTTCCACTTTGTATACTGAAATACCTATATGTACACTTGAAACATTAAGTTGACATTTTACTTTTATTTTTTTTTTCTTTTAGAATTGCATTCAGGGTACTGCGTGACTAAAGTACCTTCGCGTAGTATAGCTTTCAGCGTTGGGGATCTTCGGCCACGCTTTAAAAAAAACTACCGACCAAGAGTGACTGAAGTAGTATATTCATATGCATAGGAAGATTGTTTGTACACATTTTAATTTGAAATATAATTTATAGGCACTTGTTTTTATTTCTAATAGGATTGCTAAATAAAGAAAGAGAAATTTTCGCTCAAAACAGGAATTTCAGCGAATTGCTCTTATTTGCTTATTATCGATGGCGACGCCCCATTTCCACATAAATGATGTCCACAACGAGTGTAAAGAGTAATTTTAAAATACAGATTTCTTAATGTTCATTATTTAAATGTTCATTATTTATTGTATTAAATTTTAAGTGAAAAATGTGCGTAAAGTGTGTTATATGTAGTAAAATAGCTATCGTAGTTGAAATTTTTGGAATTTTTGAACTTTAAAGTCAAATATCTCCTATATATTTTTTAATCAATGACGCCAAAGAAATCGAAATTTCGCCATCTACATATATTACCCCAACAACTACATTTAATTATTTTCGTTTTTCTAACAACCTTATGCCGAATAAGTCGGTCAGTGTATAAGTTATAAATTATATATGTATAAATAAAATTGCATGGATTCCGAGCGTCTGGTTGACTTTTTACCCCTTAAGGTATTTCCCTGGCTATGATTCCTGGAAGTTGCAAGAGTATAAAATGTTCGATTAAACCCGAACTTAGCCCTTCTTTTCTTGTTCAATGTATAGGATTACCATGTTCAGTTAAACCCGAGCTTAACATACTTACTAAACATTTTAGGTCAGACCGTGTATCAACTGAAGAAGCTATATTAAAAGCGGTTTCTTGAATCCTAAAATGAATTAGTTCTCGTTTTTCCGAAGTAGTACGTGGAAGGATTAAAGCAAAATCATTTGTCTTTTGTTCAGTTTTTTGTTTATTTCATTTGTATTTTGAGAGAGTTTAGCAATTCCAATTAGCTGTTCCGTTTAAATTTGCTACAATTCTGTAATGGCGTATTCTCGTACTCTTAATTTAACAGATATCAATTGGAATAAAACACATGGCTTTTTCCACCCTCCATTTCAAACATGAATTTTGTATCTTAATTGCTGGCTGATTATGAACTTTACGTTTTAGATTACCTCCATTTGTACTTATTGCAATGTTTCACTTTCGTTCATTTGTGCTACCCATCTCAAAAGGTGAACGAATATGAGTAAAAACTCTCAGCAAAAATGAAATTTTGCTACTTCTAATTCTACTAGTATTGTAAAAAAATTGCTAATCAATAATTTATATACTTGTATTTTTAATTATAAACAATTAACAACTGATATATTAAACAAATTGCATACCTATTTCAATAATTAAAAAAACAAGTAAGGAAGGGCTAAGTTCGGGTGTCACCGAACATTTTATACTCTCGCATGATAAAGTGATAATCGAGATTTCATTATCCGTCATTTATATATTTTTCAAATAAAGTTTGTGTAAAGTTTTATTCCGCTATCATCATTGGTTCCTAATGTATATATTATACAGAGAAGGATCAGATGGAATTCAAAATAGCGTTATTTTGGAAGAAGGCGTGGTTGTGAACCGATTTCACCCATATTTCGTACATGTCATCAAGGTGTCAAGAAAATATTATATACCGAATTTCATTGAAATCGGTTGAGATATGGTTTTTGGTCCATAAGTGGGCGACGCCACGTCCATTTTCAATTTTTAAGAAAAGCCTAGGTGCAGCATCCTTCTGCCATTTCTTCCGTAAAATTTAGTGTTTCTGACGTTTTTTGTTAGTCGGTTAACGCACTTTTAGTGATTTTCAACATAACCTTTGTATGGGAGGTGGGCGTGGTTATTATCCGATTTCTTCCAGTTTTGAACTGTATATGGAAATGCCTGAAGGAAACGACGTGTACCAAGTTTCATCATGATATCTCAATTTTTACTCAAGTTACAGCTTGCACGGACGGTCGGACGGACAGACGGACGGACGGACAGACAGACATCCGGATTTCAACTCTACTCGTCACCCTGATCACTTTGGTATATATAACCCTATATCTGACTCTTTTAGTTTTAGGACTTACAAACAACCGTTATGTGAACAAAACAATAATACTCTCCTTAGTAACTTTGTTGCGAGAGTATAAAAAAACAATTTGGCTATCAGCTACTCAGCGCTACTTTACGGCAGAAACAAACATTTACAAACTCTCGCACAACTTATTATAATTTTAGAACTAAGTAACGTATTATAATGATATTCGCACCGTAGGCCCTGGTAGCTAGTGTATATTTACTCAAGTTAGTTTAATATTTCATATTACTCTACTAAATACGAGTAATAATAATAATAATAATAATGATATTGGACTGATATGAATTGGTTGAGATCGAGGAATGTTCATTTGTTAAAAAGTTAATTAGTTTTTAAAATTTTGCATAGTTTTAAAACACTCAGCATCATGCATTGCGGGCTGGCTCGCCTTTGAAAATATATTATAAATATGTATAAATCACACTATACAGTACTTGCTATGTTCGCATACCCACCTTTCTTCTACAAACTTCCCTTACCGCTCTTTTCAAGTAGTTACGAGACGTGCTCGGTCTGACACAAAACCCGCCGACATTTCTGGTATATAATATATCTCTTCATAATTTAACGATATCTTGATGAGATTTTTTGTGATATTTCAAGAGAAAGCTTCAGGGAAACATGTATATGTCAAAAAGTTGCGCGGAAATAACTCAATTTGCCGTAATCACCAATAAACTTGAATGTCTAAAGTTCTGACAATCTTAAAAAAAAAACAAGTAAGGAAGGGCTAAGTTCGGGTGTCACCGAACATTTTATACTCTCGCATGATAAAGTGATAATCGAGATTTCATTATACGTCATTTACATATTTTTCAAATACCTTATTTTTGTAAAGTTTTATTCCGCTGTCATCATTGGTTCCTAATGTACTATATATTATACAGAGAAGGCAATCAGATGGAATTCAAAATAGCGTTATATTGGAAGAAGGCGTGGTTGTGAACCGATTTCACCTATATTTCGTACATGTCATCAGGGTGTTAAGAAAATATTATATACCGAATTTCATTGAAATCGGTTGAGTAGTTCCTGAGATATGGTTTTTGGTCCATAAGTGGGCGAGGCCACGCCCATTTTCAATTTTTAAAAAAAGCCTGTGTGCAGCTTCCTTCTGCAATTTCTTCCGTAAAATTTAGTGCTTCTGACGTTTTTTGTTAGTCCGTTAACGCACTTTTAGTGATTTTCAACATAACCTTTGTATGGGAGGTGGGCGTGGTTATTATCCGATTTCTTCCATTTTTGAACTGTATATGGAAATGCCTGAAGAAAACGACTCTGTAGAGTTTGGTTGATATAGCTATAGTAGTTTCCGAGATACGTACAAAAAACTTAGTAGGGGGCGGGGCCACGCCCACTTTTCCAAAAAAATTACGTCCAAATATGCCCCTCCCAAATGCGATCCCTTGTGCCAAATTTCACTTTAATATTTTTATTTATGGCTTAGTTATGACACTTTATAGGTTTTCGGTTTCCGCCATTTTGTGGGCGTGGCAGTAAGCCGATTTTGCCCATCTTCGAACTTAACCTTCTTATGGAGCCAAGGAATACGTGTACCAAGTTTCATCATGATATCTCAATTTTTACTCAAGTTACAGCTTGCACGGACGGACAGACAGACATACGGATTTCGACTCTACTCGTCACCCTGATCACTTTGGTATATATAACCCTATATCTGACTCTTTTAGTTTTAGGACTTACAAACAACCGTTATGTGAACAAAACTATAATACTCTCCTAGCAACATTGTTGCGAGAGTATAAAAACGGCAGCTGACAGTTTACAAGTATACTATAGGTACTATATTAAAATAAGTAAAAAAGAACTAAGTTTGCATTTTGTAAAGCTCAAAGGCGATGCATTTGATACCATTGTGCAGAGGTTACAATCGTAGACAAATGCCATTATATTAACTTATACTTGAAGTTAACTGGAATGGAATATTGCATATCACAGTAGAAACCTTTCCGTGGTAGCTTTCTGAGGAGTGAATAGCGGCTATCTTAGATTTTCAGTGGTAGCAACGCAGTGCTGTATATATTGAGTTGATGAATATTAGACAAATTATATTTTTAAATAACAAAAACTATAAGTATTGTTGCTTAATATAATGGATAATTATTTATTAATGATATATTTTTAATAATACATGATTTAAACGCCATAGTATGTCATATTTCGCCATAAAAAACATTTACTGATATTCAGATATTCTTTATGTAGTGAGTTCTTATTAATAAAATGCAGCCCTGTTTCTAGATTTCTCGGTGGTGAGTTTTCTCCTGAATATAGTTGTTTACAATTGACAGAAAGAAAACGTTTTGTATTCGTAAGTTTTTGAAATATTATTACAAATAATTTTAGTTTAGAAATCCAATCCCAAGGGTTTTAGGCATTTGAAGCTGGATTTTTAATACACTGTTCTAATTTTCATCCGTATACTATTTACGACTAAACTGTTAGAAAAGGTACAATATTTATGTCTTTATATGCGAAATTGCTTGCACATATATAATTATTTTCAGATTATTTAATTCGTTGTCATATTTCTCACATGTTATTTGCTCCAACGAAATGAAACGAATTTTATTCAATTATGTCACCGAATGAGTGAGGGCAGTTGAGCATCAACCACACTCCGAGGCGGACGTGTGACGGCAGCGGCGGACGCTCTTTGTATACATATGTTTTTTTTTATAATAAATAAAATACAATTGTTCTTTACTATAAGCGCTTCACTTTTGAATTAACGGAAACTGTCGGTTTACAACTCAGAAGTGGGATTTTATCTAAAGCCTACAAAGGATTCGTAGAATTTGCCAAAAACTGCGCCCATAGCAACGCAGCTAGTGCGCGACAAAACTACAAAAGTTTCCCGAAAATTCGTTCAAACGATAATAGAACGAAATAAGAGGGAAAGAGACACAAGAGACGCGAGTGCACAAAAGAAATACTGCAAAGACAATTTGTCGCTAAAAGTATACCAGCGGCAAATGTAAGCTCGAGAAGGAGCTGCATTTATGCCGGCTGTGTGAACTGACATTGAACAATACCAAAAGTTCCGTCAGGATCGGGAAGGACCTCTCCGAGCTGTTCGATACCAAACTAGGATTCAGACAAGGCGACTCCCTAATACAATACATACAATTGGCCTCAACATTGGCGCTGTTAGTTTTGATATTTTACAGACTGGATAAGGATGCCAATGGGTCTGGTAGTGAACGAGAGCGAGATGAAATATCTCCTGTCATCATACTGGCGACTTGGCTCCCACGTCACTGTTGGAAGCCATAAATCGAAGACCTAGATAATTTCGACTATCTTGGAACCGGTGTTAACACCAACAGGTGCTACTTCGTACTGAGTAGGCAATTGACCAAACTCGATAAGTCACTCATTATTTCATTCGTGCTATGTATACATATGGTGCAGAGTCGACGTTACGAGTCTTCGAGAGAAAGGTTCTGCGAAAGATTTATGGTCCTTTGCACATTTCCGACAACGAGTATCGCAATTGATGGACGTTGAGCTGTATGAGTAATATGACGACATTGACAGAGTTCAGCGAATCGAAATACAGCGGTTACGCTTTTAAAAATTCAAAAATTTGTATAAATAGCACATGATTTTTTCATTTTCCACTTTGTATACTGAAATACCTATATGTACACTTGAAACATTAAGTTGACATTTTACTTTTATTTTTTTTTCTTTTAGAATTGCATTCAGGGTACTGCGTGACTAAAGTACCTTCGCGTAGTATAGCTTTCAGCGTTGGGGATCTTCGGCCACGCTTTAAAAAAAACTACCGACCAAGAGTGACTGAAGTAGTATATTCATATGCATAGGAAGATTGTTTGTACACATTTTAATTTGAAATATAATTTATAGGCACTTGTTTTTATTTCTAATAGGATTGCTAAATAAAGAAAGAGAAATTTTCGCTCAAAACAGGAATTTCAGCGAATTGCTCTTATTTGCTTATTACTGATGGCGACGCCCCATTTCCACATAAATGATGTCCACAACGAGTGTAAAGAGTAATTTTAAAATACAGATTTCATAATGTTCATTATTTAAATGTTCATTATTTATTGTATTAAATTTTAAGTGAAAAATGTGCGTAAAGTGTGTTATATGTAGTAAAATAGCTATCGTAGTTGAAATTTTTGGAATTTTTGAACTTTAAAGTCAAATATCTCCTATATATTTTTTAATCAATGACGCCAAAGAAATCGAAATTTCGCCATCTACATATATTACCCCAACAACTACATTTAATTATTTTCGTTTTTCTAACAACCTTATGCCGAATAAGTCGGTCAGTGTATAAGTTATAAATTATATATGTATAAATAAAATTGCATGGATTCCGAGCCTCTGGTTGACTTTTTACCCCTTAAGGTATTTCCCTGGCTATGATTCCTGGAAGTTGCAAGAGTATAAAATGTTCGATTAAACCCGAACTTAGCCCTTCTTTTCTTGTTCAATGTATAGGATTACCATGTTCAGTTAAACCCGAGCTTAACATACTTACTAAACATTTTAGGTCAGACCGTGTATCAACTGAAGAAGCTATATTAAAAGCGGTTTCTTGAATCCTAAAATGAATTAGTTCTCGTTTTTCCGAAGTAGTACGTGGAAGGATTAAAGCAAAATCATTTGTCTTTTGTTCAGTTTTTTGTTTATTTCATTTGTATTTTGAGAGAGTTTAGCAATTCCAATTAGCTGTTCCGTTTAAATTTGCTACAATTCTGTAATGGCGTATTCTCGTACTCTTAATTTAACAGATATCAATTGGAATAAAACACATGGCTTTTTCCACCCTCCATTTCAAACATGAATTTTGTATCTTAATTGCTGGCTGATTATGAACTTTACGTTTTAGATTACCTCCATTTGTACTTATTGCAATGTTTCACTTTCGTTCATTTGTGCTACCCATCTCAAAAGGTGAACGAATATGAGTAAAAACTCTCAGCAAAAATGAAATTTTGCTACTTCTAATTCTACTAGTATTGTAAAAAAATTGCTAATCAATAATTTATATACTTGTATTTTTAATTATAAACAATTAACAACTGATATATTAAACAAATTGCATACCTATTTAAATAATTAAAAAAACAAGTAAGGAAGGGCTAAGTTCGGGTGTCACCGAACATTTTATACTCTCGCATGATAAAGTGATAATCGAGATTTCATTATCCGTCATTTATATATTTTTCAAATAAAGTTTGTGTAAAGTTTTATTCCGCTATCATCATTGGTTCCTAATGTATATATTATACAGAGAAGAATCAGATGGAATTCAAAATAGCGTTATTTTGGAAGAAGGCGTGGTTGTGAACCGATTTCACCCATATTTCGTACATGTCATCAAGGTGTCAAGAAAATATTATATACCGAATTTCATTGAAATCGGTTGAGATATGGTTTTTGGTCCATAAGTGGGCGACGCCACGTCCATTTTCAATTTTTAAAAAAAGCCTAGGTGCAGCATCCTTCTGCCATTTCTTCCGTAAAATTTAGTGTTTCTGACGTTTTTTGTTAGTCGGTTAACGCACTTTTAGTGATTTTCAACATAACCTTTGTATGGGAGGTGGGCGTGGTTATTATCCGATTTCTTCCAGTTTTGAACTGTATATGGAAATGCCTGAAGGAAACGACGTGTACCAAGTTTCATCATGATATCTCAATTTTTACTCAAGTTACAGCTTGCACGGACGGTCGGACGGACAGACGGACGGACGGACAGACAGACATCCGGATTTCAACTCTACTCGTCACCCTGATCACTTTGGTATATATAACCCTATATTTGACTCTTTTAGTTTTAGGACTTACAAACAACCGTTATGTGAACAAAACAATAATACTCTGCTTAGTAACTTTGTTGCGAGAGTATAAAAAAAACAATTTGGCTATCAGCTACTCAGCGCTACTTTACGGCAGAAACAAACATTTACAAACTCTCGCACAACTTATTATAATTTTAGAACTAAGTAACGTATTATAATGATATTCGCACCGTAGGCCCTGGTAGCTAGTGTGTATTTACTCAAGTTAGTTTAATATTTCATATTACTCTACTAAATACGAGTAATAATAATAATAATAATGATATTGGACTGATATGAATTGGTTGAGATCGAGGAATGTTCATTTGTTAAAAAGTTAATTAGTTTTTAAAATTTTGCATAGTTTTAAAACACTCAGCATCATGCATTGCGGGCTGGCTCGCCTTTGAAAATATATTATAAATATGTATAAATCACACTATACAGTACTTGCTATGTTCGCATACCCACCTTTCTTCTACAAACTTCCCTTACCGCTCTTTTCAAGTAGTTACGAGACGTGCTCGGTCTGACACAAAACCCGCCGACATTTCTGGTATATAATATATCTCTTCATAATTTAACGATATCTTGATGAGATTTTTTGTGATATTTCAAGAGAAAGCTTCAGGGAAACATGTATATGTCAAAAAGTTGCGCGGAAATAACTCAATTTGCCGTAATCACCAATAAACTTGAATGTCTAAAGTTCTGACAATCTTAAAAAAAAAAACAAGTAAGGAAGGGCTAAGTTCGGGTGTCACCGAACATTTTATACTCTCGCATGATAAAGTGATAATCGAGATTTCATTATACGTCATTTACATATTTTTCAAATACCGTATTTTTGTAAAGTTTTATTCCGCTGTCATCATTGGTTCCTTATGTACTATATATTATACAGAGAAGGCAATAGATGGAATTCAAAATAGCGTTATATTGGAAGAAGGCGTGGTTGTGAACCGATTTCACCTATATTTCGTACATGTCATCAGGGTGTTAAGAAAATATTATATACCGAATTTCATTGAAATCGGTTGAGTAGTTCCTGATATATGGTTTTTGGTCCATAAGTGGGCGACGCCACGTCCATTTTCAATTTTTAAAAAAAGCCTGTGTGCAGCTTCCTTCTGCAATTTCTTCCGTAAAATTTAGTGCTTCTGACGTTTTTTGTTAGTCCGTTAACGCACTTTTAGTGATTTTCTCGATTTCTTCCATTTTTGAACTGTATATGGAAATGCCTGAAGAAAACGACTCTGTAGAGTTTGGTTGATATAGCTATAGTAGTTTCCGAGATACGTACAAAAAACTTAGTAGGGGGCGGGGCCACGCCCACTTTTCCAAAAAAAATTACGTCCAAATATGCACCTCCCTATTGCGATCCTTTGTTCCAAATTTCACTTTAATATCTTTATTTATGGCTTAGTTATGACACTTTATAAGTTTTCGGTTTCCGCCATTTTGTGGGCGTGGCAGTAAGCCGATTTTGCCCATCTTCGAACTTATGGAGCCAAGGAATACGTGTACCAAGTTTCATCATGATATCTCAATTTTTACTCAAGTTACAGCTTGCACGGACGGACGGACAGACAGACATACGGATTTCGACTCTACTCGTCACCCTGATCACTTTGGTATATATAACCCTATATCTGACTCTTTTAGTTTTAGGACTTACAAACAACCGTTATGTGAACAAAACTATAATACTCTCCTTAGCAACATTGTTGCGAGAGTATAAAAACGGCAGCTGACAGTTTACAAGTATACTATAGGTACTATATTAAAACAAGTAAAAAAGAACTAAGTTTGCATTTTGTAAAGCTCAAAGGCGATGCAATTTGATACCATTGTGCAGAGGTTACAATCGTAGACAAATGCCATTATATTAACTTATACTTGAAGTTAACTGGAATGGAATATTGCATATCACAGTAGAAACCTTTCCGTGGTAGCTTTCTGAGGAGTGAATAGCGGCTATCTTAGATTTTCAGTGGTAGCAACGCAGTGCTGTATATATTGAGTTGATGAATATTAGACAAATTATATTTTTAAATAACAAAAACTATAAGTATTGTTGCTTAATATAATGGATAATTATTTATTAATGATATATTTTTACTAATACATGATTTAAACGCCATAGTATGTCATATTTCGCCATAAAAAACATTTACTGATATTCAGATATTCTTTATGTAGTGAGTTCTTATTAATAAAATGCAGCCCTGTTTCTAGATTTTTCGGTGGTGAGTTTTCTCCTGAATATAGTTGTTTACAATTGACAGAAAGAAAACGTTTTGTATTCGTAAGTTTTTGAAATATTATTACCAATAATTTTAGTTTAGAAATCCAATCCCAAGGGTTTTAGGCATTTGAAGCTGGATTTTTAATACACTGTTCTAATTTTCATCCGTATACTATTTACGACTAAACTGTTAGAAAAGGTACAATATTTATGTCTTTATATGCGAAATTGCTTGCACATATATAATTATTTTCAGATTATTTAATTCGTTGTCATATTTCTCACATGTTATTTGTTCCAACGAAATGAAACGAATTTTATTCAATTATGTCACCGAATGAGTGAGTTGAGCATCAACCACACTCCGAGGCGGACGTGTGACGGCAGCGGCGGACGCTCTTTGTATACATATGTTTTTTTTTATAATAAATAAAATACAATTGTTCTTTACTATAAGCGCTTCACTTTTGAATTAACGGAAACTGTCGGTTTACAACTCAGAAGTGGGATTTTATCTAAAGCCTACAAAGGATTCGTAGAATTTGCCAAAAACTGCGCCCATAGCAACGCAGCTAGTGCGCGACAAAACTACAAATGTTTCCCGAAAATTCGTTCAAACGATAATAGAACGAAATAAGAGGGAAAGAGACACAAGAGACGCGAGTGCACAAAAGAAATACTGCAAAGACAATTTGTCGCTAAAAGTATACCAGCGGCAAATGTAACAGGCAGTGAGGCAGTGCAACGGTTTTCAACACAAAGCGTTGAAGGCGAACGAGAGCGTCGACAAAGAGAAGTTGATGCAATTGAAATAAATTACGAATGGTAAAAAGTGGAAGGAAAACAGACGCCAGCGAGAACGGACGTGGTTAGGGAAAACAAAATGGTCTTAATGAAAATTAAAAATTTGAAAGTCGAACAGCTAAACCGGGTGCTAAAAAGTCAAAACGTTACGGTGGTCGGCAATAAGGCGCTAAAGGTAGCAAAAGTCAGCGAAATATATGGCGCAGATGAGATCGACTCGAAGGAGCTTGAAGTCGGAGGCGATGGAGACAACGGTCAACAACAGATGGATGAATTGCGCAACGCTATTCTGGAATTAACGAAAACTGTCGGTGAACTCACAGCATCGCGCAGAAGTGATGAAGGTACAGTTACGGCTGAGGGTCCGCGAATGACATCAACGCCAGCACATATGAACGAGGTGGTCACAACGGCACAAAGGCCAAGGGTGGCAGGACAAGGAAGGGCTAGCGGTTTGCAGGAAATTTGTGGGTTGATGCCAGAGTACGACCCATTAAAGGGCACGTTAAGCAGTGCAGTGTTCATAGAGAAGACGGTACAGTTGCGTAGCGCATATGAATTAACGGAGCAGGAAATATTGGTAGCAGCACAATCAAAGCTAAGAGGGGTCGCAAAAGAATGGCTAGACGCCCAACAAGTATTCCAAACGTGGGCTGAATTCGTTGGAGCATTTGAACGAGATTTCCCAGCTACAATAATATCAGCACAGGTGCACCGTGAGATGGCACAACGGAAGCGGCAATCACGTGAAACATTTGAAGAATATTATTATGCCATGTTAAGTATTGGGCGACGGGGAAAGATGGACGAGGAGTCCATTAACTCGTACATCATCACGGGTCTAAACGACGCATCACTAATGCGCCCGTTGTTGGCTCTAAAGGTGCCGACATGCAACGATCTTCTACAATCCATTAAGGAGTTGGTCGCCATGCCAACTACCACGAAGGTAAGCATGTCAGACTATGGGACTCCAAGCGAGATGGCCAACAAAACAACAGTCGAGAGGAAGCAGATCAAATGCTATAATTGCAACTCGTTTGGGCACATTGCGGCTAAATGTCCTCAACCTCCACGAAAACCCAAATGTGCTCGGTGCAACAAGGTGGGGCATGAAGCCAAAGCATGTCCCGCCGAACGACCAACAGTGACAAAGGTCAACGACGAAGTCATCGTTGCAGTCAACCCAGCAAGTAAAGAAGTCATGGTCAACGGGGAGCAATACAGTGGTTTCATCGACACTTCTCACTTATTGCGTCATCTAAAGTGCCGCATGATGCAGAGCGCCGAACTTCAGTAAAACGTCTTCTAGGATTCGGCGGAGCGGTGGTGAACAGCACAGAACTAGCTAACATCAACATCATCATTGATGGAATTACGATCTCGACAGCCTGTCAGATCGTTCCAGATAAGTTTATGCCATACGATATTATTATTGGTAGCGACATTTTATGCAAAGAAGGTTGCAGGTTAACCATCGACTCTGGGGTCATTCGAGTGCATATGTGCCACACTAATACGTTCAACATCGACGAAGCACTCAATCCAGATGAAGTTAAAGAAGTCACCAGAGTGCTACATAAGTACGAGAGCTGCGTTACGGAGACTTTGGCGAATCTAGGGAGATGCAGAACAACCGAAATGGAAATCTCTATCAGTAGCGATCAACCAGTCATCGGTAGGCGCTATCAAGTGGCGTTAAGTCAACGACCAACGTTATCGAAGATCATCGACGAGCTGCTTAAGTACGATATCATCAGGCCAAGTTCATCACCACATTCGGCTCCAGTGATCTTGGTAAAAAAATCGAATGGTGAAGACAGGATGTGTATCGATTATCGGGCACTCAACGCAGTAACATTAAAGAAACACTTCCCAATGCCTATCGTCGAGGAGCAGTTGTCAAAGCTCGCCAATAACCATGTATTTACCATATTGGACATGACGGCTGGTTACTACCAGATCCCGTTAACAGAAGACAGCAAACAGTACACCGCGTTCTTGACACCAGATGGGTTGTACGAGCACAACGTGATAACATTCGGGTTGCGTAATGCGCCGATGGTATTCCAAGAAATGGTAACAAAGCTGGTGAGAGGGTTAAGTCATCGTGACCAAATAATAAGCTACGTGGATGAAGTCATCATCACTACGAAAACGGTCGTAGGAAGCATCGAGGTACTCAATGAATTTTTACAAGCAGTAAAGGAAGCCGGACTTACTTTGAGGCCGTCCAAATGTACCTTTATGGCAACGCGTATACAGTTCCTTGGTCATGTCATCAGCGCAGAGGGCATCCAGCCGGGCGAAGAGAAAACAAAGTGCATAAACGACTTTCCGCAACCACGCACGCCAACGGAGGTGCGACAGTTTCTGGGCCTGCCCGGATTCTTCCGGAAATTCGTCAAAGGGTATAGCATCATAGCCAAGCCATTAGCCTCCTTACTCAAGAAGGAAGCAACGTTTGTATGGGCCGAGGAACAGCAACAGACATTTACGAATCTGAAGCAAGCTCTAACTACGCAACCAGTTCTCGTCATGTTTGATCCGACGAAGGAACATGAGGTGCACATAGATGCGAGTGCAGCCGGTGTCTCGGGTGTTATGCTGCAGCAAGAGGGTGGCTGGAAACCGGTTCAAGACCGGTGGAGAGATTCCGTGTGTTCTTACTGGGCACTCATTTTGTAGTTCGCACCGACTGCAACGCAATGGTCACAACCAAAGAAGCTACTCCGTTGAAGCCACGCATCGCTAGGTGGTGGCTGCGGTTGCAAGAATTTGATTTTACGTGCAAACATCGTGCCGGTGTTCAGATGCAACACGTTGATGCATTGAGCAGAGCTCCAGGTGAGCCACCCACCCAGCCGGAAACAGTTGCAGATTATGTGTTAGCAGTTGGTCACGTCAGGACGCCAAACGATTGGGTATATGCGATGCAGATTCAGGATGAGTCGCTGAAGAGAATTTGTGAGGTACTTCAAGGCAGAACTGGAGAAACCAACGAAGCTACAGTCAAGCAACTAAACACCGATTACGAACTCCGCTGATGAGTGCTGTCTTAACAAGGTCGCAGGTGGCAAAAAGCAAAGTCAACTTCATGTTGCGGAGGTGCTACCGATACCATTCCGGCATATTTACCTTGATCATGTAGGACCATTTCCAAAAAGCACTTCCGGTCAGGCGTATGTCCTCGTTATGGTATGTGGGTTCAGCAAATATTCCTTACTGAAAGCTGTACGAAATATGATGGCAATCTTTGGTCAACCGCTACGTATCACCTCTGACCGAGGAACCGCATTCACATCAAAGCAGTTTGAAGCATTCGCCCACAAGAATGGTATTCAACATACGAAGACAGCGGTACGAACTCCGAGAGCAAATGGTCAGGCAGAGCGAGTGAACAAAACGCTCTTAACTGCACTGAAATGTATGACTGTCGAGACTAGGGCTTGGGACTTATCACTGCCAGCACTCCAGTGGAGTCTTAATTCGCAGAAAAACGAGGTAACGCAGTATACACCTAAAGAGCTAGTCTTCTTCTTTAATCCTAGGACGTACCCGGTAACCGAATCATTCAAGCTTTGCACGACGAGGTCACCGAGATGTCAGACATCGAGATAAAAAGGGGCGAGGCAGCACAGAATATCATGAATCAGCGGAACAAATGGAAGGAGAGGTATGATCAACGTCACCGGAAGCCTCGGAAATACCAAGTCGGGGACCTGGTTGTAGTCGATTACGTCCCAAGTGCAACAGGAGAGTCACATAAATTAGATCCGGTGTACAAGGGTCCATACATGGTAACGAAGGTGCTGGACTACGACCGATACATCATCGAAGATTTGCCAGATGCCACAGTGACACAGCGCAGGTATTGCAATGTTATGTCGGTGGACCACCTCAAGCCATGGTGTTCGTCCAGTCCCGAACTAGACAGCGATAACTCGTCTTGGGATAACGAGATGCCAGGAGAGGCCGAGCTGTCACCGAATGAGTGAGGGCAGTTGAGCATCAACCACACTCCGTGGCGGACATGTGACGGCAGCGGCGGACGCTCTTTGTATACATATGTTTTTTTGATCATAAATAAAATACAATTGTTCTTTACTATAAGCGCTTCACTTTTGAATTAACGGAAACTGTCGGTTTACAATTATAAATATTTTTGATAATTTATTTTTGAATGCCCAAGTTTTGCATATTCCCCACCACCCCTGAGGTTCGCAATAAGGCGCGTTACCGAGTTTGGTTTCCCGGTAGGCCTAGTTTCACCTTTACAACTTAAAATATACATAAATAATAAATAACATGAAAATGTAATAGAAATTGTATAAACAAAAGTATTCCATTAATTTAGTAATTAATAAATATTCCTAAGCTCTCTCAATAGATGCATCCAAAATCCTGCAACTCTATTAAATATAATATTTATTATTAAAATACAGAATTAACAGTTAGAGGGGGTCGGTAGTTGCCTATGTGAAATGCAGAAAAATTTGATGTGCCGAAAATGAGGTGTGCCGATTAAAAAATCTCAAAAAAATATGTTCTTATTCTTATAAATAGGTACTTAGGGACGCCGGGTTGTGAATTTATGCTGCAATAAAAAGGTTCTACATGCCTCATCATACTATGTAATTTTTTCAAAAATACTTCAAGATGACAACAAGAATCAAAAGTGTCATTCAATATTGCATCTAGCTTTTTCAAAAAATCTATGAAGGGCTTAGGACCTTTTGCCAGATGCCAGCTGTAGGGAATCAAGAACTATCTAGAACCAAAGGGCAATTAAATACCCTTGAAGTGTAGTGAAAGAAAATATTTCTAAATCTCTACCTCTAGAGATTCGCAATTGCCGCGTGTCACATCTTTGATGTGTCTATGGCACCAAGATTGTCGGAAAAGTCAGAAAACATACATGGAGTTTTGCTTGTGTTCAATCCTGTCCCTTTCCCAATCTGTCCGAAATAGTGTTCAAGTTCATCTTGGCAAAGTCTTCTCGTCTTGATGTATTCAAATCCCTGTCGCGACAATATGCCCCCCAATCGTCTTAAACTGTGAATGTTAAGAAGCTAACCTCTAATAAAGGAAAATGTGTTTATAATATCTTGACCAAACATATTACAAACAGTGATAGAGTTAAGTGCTTCTTCGGCTTCTAATAAAAAAATTCATTGGTTCTAAGCTGCCCGAAAAGGGTTCATCATATTTTTTTAATGCTCCGAGACATTTGCTATAAAAAATATTGAAGAGTTGGTCGAAAAACCATACAAACTCCGCGGTATTCAAAAAGGTTTGGGACTGAGAGGTATTTAACTGATCTGTTGTATACATGGCTAGCATTGCGCTAGCAACTATATTGCTAAAGACTTGGGCAGCTAAACGTACACTCATTTCTTTGAAAAGTACTAGGCTTTAAATGTGTGGATGCCAATTTTGGCGTACATCGAATATCACATTGTGAATCCTGTTCATGAAAATAAACTATATTTTTCCAATCTACAGGATGCCTACGAAATTCTATAGGATTTGAATACAATATCTCGTACTCCTTAACATGTGGGGAGAATCATAAAAGAATACGATTTCTTCAAAATAGGGCCTATCATCTTTAATCCCCACAAATCTAGCAAAATTAACAAAATTGGATCCTTGATCGCAGACTAGTTGACAGATATGAAAACCTATACCCTTGAGTTTCTCTATCACTTTAAAAACATACGTCCGAACCACATCTCCTTTATAAGAATTATGGACGCAAACGCAACTGATTGAGACCAGGAGTTATTTCGAATGCCATGAGCTATTGCTGTAAAAACACTGTTGGCTATCCTGGACGTACGATTTTCATCCGCATAGTCCTCCAATCGTACCATAAAACCCCCATACCTATCATATTTTAAATAAGTTTTCAATGACATTTCACTACGACAGAATGAAATGTATTTCTCCTCATTACTAATGCCTCGGCTACGCAACTCCCGGGACTTAATGCTGCAAAATGAGCATCCACGATTTCTTGGCCAACTTTTAACAAATTTAGGAAGTGTGGTTGTAGAAGGCCAATGATAAAGAGGTAGCAAATATATATAAGTCAAAGGAGATTTCAATTTTACTCCAAGAGCTTAATATTTTTATCATATTTGAAACTTGAATATCAGAGGGAAGTATTTTGTATACTATACCTGATGGTAATTTCCCACAAATCTCATCAATTTGGGGATGAATATCGTTTTGTTTAATTAGATTATCTCTTTGGCCCTTCAATTCTATTATCTCCTATGCTTTTTATACTCTCGCAACAATGTTGCTAAGGAGAGTATTATAGTTTTGTTCACATAACGGTTGTTTATAAGTCCTAAAACTAAAAGAATCAGATATAGGGTTATACATACCAAAGTGATCAGGGTGACGAGTAGAGTCGAAATCCGGATGTCTGTCTGTCCGTCCGTCCGTCTGTCCGTCCGTCTATCTGTCCGTCCGTCTGTCCGTCCGTCCGTCTGTCTGTCCGTCCGTCCGTCCGTGCAAGCTGTAACTTGAGTAAAAATTGAGATATCATGATGAAACGTGGTACACGTATTTCTTGTTTCCATAAGAAGGTTAAGTACGAAGATGGGCAAAATCGGCCAACTGCCACGCCTACAAAATGGCGGAAACCGAAAACCTATAAAGTGTCATAACTAAGCCATAAATAAAGATATTAAAGTGAAATTTGGCACAAAGGATCGCATTAGGGAGGGGCATACTTGGACGTAATTTTTTTGGAAAAGTGGGCGTGGTCCCGCCCCTACCAAGTTTTTTGTACATATCTCGGAAACTACTATAGCTATGTCAACCAAACTCTACAGAGTCATTTTCTTTAGGCATTTCCATATACAGTTCAAAAATGGAAGAAATCGGATAATAACCACGCCCACCTCCCATACAAAGGTTATGTTGAAAATCACTAAAAGTGCGTTAACCGACTAACAAAAAACGTCAGAAACACTAAATTTTGCAGAAGAAATGGCAGAAGGAAGCTGCACCCAGGCTTTTTTTAAAAATTAAAAATTGGCGTGGCCTCGCCCACTTATGGACCAAAAACCATATCTCAGGAACTGCTAGACCGATTTCAATGAAATTCGGTATATAATATTTTCTTAGCACCCTGATGACATGTACGAAATATGGGTGAAATCGGTTAACAACCACGCCCTCTGCGAATATAACGCTATTTTGAATTCCATCTGATGCCTTTTCTGTATAATACGAGTATATATGTACTTTAGGAACCAATGATGATAGCGGAATAAAACTTTACAAAAATACGGTATTTGAAAAATATGTAAATGACGTATAATGAAATCTCGATTATCACTTTATCATGCGAGAGTATAAAATGTTCGGTGACACCTGAACTTAGCCCTTCCTTACTTGTTCTGAAATTGAATTCATTAATAATGAAACTTGATCCATCGCATTGGCTAGTTGTTCTTGGCACTTTTGATGACTCAAGGATCCATCGCAGAAATAAGATTCGGTTTTGATCACCTGACATCGAACACCAAAAGAAATCATTTCTGTCTTGTTTCTTTTGTTTCACTAAAAGCATTAAATTCCTCCTCCCGAGCAGCAAAATCCTCAGTTCGACTAAGCTACCTATTTCAAACACTAAATTATTTGTTGCAGTAACATCTACTGTGGGTGCATACAAATTACTATCGGGAACTGCCCTTTACTTAAACGTAATTTGTTCCTCATCCGGAACGAGAAATGGCGCTGGCAAGGGGTATTTGTGACCCCCAAAACTCCAAAACTTCCATCCATTTTCTTGGCCTATGAAAAGTTGTAATACTTTTAACGGAAAAATATGCTAACAAAATGGTTAGTATGAAGCAAACAAATTTTGGTTAGTTTTTTTAAATTGTAAGTTATGGAAAAAATCAATTTAAAAAAATGGTGCAAAAAAATGAAAACACATGAAAAGCATTTAATTAATGCATGAAGGGGATCAACCTTTTGAGACATCATTTCGACCGTCTTCGAAATTATTAATGAAATAACTTTTAAGATTTAAAAACCATCTAACCACTTCAATTGGGTAGTTTGTATTGGTGATAAGGCTGCCTGTAGATAATATTCATGTATCACAAAATGTTTTTGACTGCATTAAAGAATGTTTTAAGTGTTTATAATGCAAACTTTTATATATGCACAAGAATTAACATGCAATGAATTTTTGATGAATGTATGTATACAAGGTGCTTTCGAAAGTAAACAGGACTTTAAAAAAAAACTGAACAAATGGTTTTTCCGGAAGAATCAATTTATTTTATTCAAAATAGTATCAATTGCTTCATTTCAGATTTTTGCACGGTCCAAAAGCATGTCGAACGAGTGTTTTAGCTCTTTGATCGGTATGGCCGCCAGTATGCCGATGCAAGCCTTTTGAATGGCCTCTACGTCTACATAACGCTTTCCTTTCACGTCTGCATTTTTCCGAAAAGGAGGAAGTCGCACGTTGCCATATCGGGAGTGGTTAATGGTTAAAATGTGATTTGTGGTCAAATAATCGGTCACAAGCGTCGATCGGAAAGACGGATTCTGAGCAACTTTTGGTCGTCAGTCAATTTGTGCGGAACAAACCGTGCACATACCTTGCGTAAGCCAAAATATTCAGTCAAAATGCGATAAATCGATGTTTTGGAGATGTTCAATTCCATTTCCATGAATGTCAATGATGATTTCGACTGATTTTTGATGAATTCACGCACAGTTTCGATGGAATTTCCGGCAATCACGGATTTTGATTGGCCCACATGTTGATCGTCATTTATGTTCTCACGAACTCTTTGAAAACGTTGAAACCACTCGTGCACTTTGCTACGGGAGGGCAATCATCGCCATAAACTTATTTCATCAATTGAAACGTTTCGGTAAAAGTTTAACCAATTTTACAACAAAATTTAATGTTGGCTCTTTATTCGAAGCTAATTTTCGTACCGATAACACAAACATATTCACACTTAAAACGCAATAACTTCACTTCCAATATATGAAATGTCATGAAACTCTCACTGGACAATCGATAAAGATAGCAGATTCTAACGCACCAGTCGATGGCGGCACCAGGGGGCGCTAGATTCAAAAGTCCTGTTTTCATTGGAACGTGCCTTGTATGTATATGCGTATACATGTATAACAATTCACTCAAGTTTCACTAAAAATACTGAACACATATTCATAAATTAATTCATACCTCGCTAATTCTAGTTCCGATGGGAATTTGTTAAAGGATTCAGCTCCCGCACATCTACATACACAATATTTCGGCATTCTTCTGTAGACAAAAGCTTGTACATCTTATCTTATCACTCTTGCTTTATTAGTTATAATTTGGCTTTTGTATAAATATTTTTCACAACAGTAATATGTATTATAGTAGTTAAACACAATTTCTAATAACGATTTGTTAATTTGTATATGTCAAACGACAACTCACCACCCATGATTGTATCCTTTTGCATGCAAAAATTTAGAAATACTTTAGGCGAGTTTTATACTTGCACAAAAACCAATAACTGATTTAGAATTAAACAACAAGTAATATCATAATAAAATTTAGCAGATATGCAAAGTAATTCAAAATAAACACTTAAATAACGTAAACACTTGTATTATATGTAGCTTAAATGCTAACACAATACCCAGATTACCATGAAAGTAGCAAAAAAAAAAAAAAAATGTTACACAACACCATAAGATTTTCTGAAGTTGAGTATATACAAAGATTTATTATATATTGGGAAAGGTCTTAGCAGATACCACTTGCTTTTGGCAATAAATTAATTTATGCTTGAGAACATTATTTCAAGAAGGATAATTTTGACAAGATAACTCAAAATTTGACTGATACTACATATATGGTTCTCTGCACTAAGGGCTAGGAAGAGTATTGACCTTTTTTAATGCACAGATTAAACGTCAGTAATATTGACTGATTTCAAAAATTCAGTATCTAGTCTTTAAGAATCGATTTCGATCAATTTAATTGAAAATGGACAAATTTTTTGCTCCACATTTATGTAAAGTTCTGTGTTTTTGCCCGTCTAAGGGAGCTGTCCACATATGAGGGCGTGACATAAACGTGTGTTCAAATGTGTTCTAAATATATTCAGACAGGAGTGAATAATGACAATTATTCCATTAGTTTCCTTTGAGTCACCGCGAACCAAACGACGCAAGACAATTCATTTAATGTGATCATTTTTGTATTGTCGCAAATAATTAATAACAATTTAAATAAGAAAAGAAGGGCTAAGTTCGGGTGCAACCGAAGAACCGCAAGAATTAAAAAAAACTTCATATTAAAATGTGTTGCGAAGAAATTAAACTGAGTTTTATTGCAATAATTTAGTTCGCATCAGCCAAAATTATATTAAAAACATCTTGAAATGAGAGATAAGTATGTATTAACTCGTCCGAAGAGGCTAAATTTATTGTAATGATTTTATATGGAAAACGTCCAACAAAGGATCAAGGTATAGATCAATTCCATTCAAATTCAGCGCAAAGCTATATAATTTTTAAGACAACTTGTTTATTTAGTTTCATGAAAATAGTACATTTTGACCAACTTGACCGGTTTGAAGTCAGGCGGAAAGACGGAAATCATATGAGAGGTGTCTTGGCAGCAGATTGCGTTAATTTGAATATTGCGTAAGTATACTTGATAGAAAAACGAAAATCATTATATAAAGTAATTATAAATATGAGTTTCATCAAAGTACCTCACATACCTTCACTACTCATGTGGAGTAGAGTCAGACTCATGTCCGAAAATCTTGATGTTCGTTGTATTGGAGCAAGGTCAAGTTTTCTACCGATTTTATCCATTTTAGGCACAAATATACAGTGTTATGAATAAAACATACTCACTTAGTTTTATTACATAGTTATTTCAATTCGGAAGTTCGAAAATCTTTCTACAAAAATAATCTTCCCATGTTTTTTAGCTGTAATTTTGTTAAAAACTGACAAACTTAGATTCTGCTTCTGGATTATTTTTATTTGGTCTTTTAATTTTTTTTACATCTAGTCTAGAATATGATATCATGTAAATGGCCGCCTCCACAGTTGATTGTCATTTGAGTCCTTTTTTATGGCATTTTTCATCACTTAGGCCAGAACTTCCGGCGATAGGTCCTCACATTCTTCACGGATATTGTCTTTAAGAGCTGCAAGAGTCTGAGGCTTGTTGACATAAACCCGCGACTTCAAAAAGCCCCACAAAAAGAAGTCTAGAGCGGTCAAATCAGGCGATCTTGCTGGCCAGTGCAAATCGCCAAAAGGGAGATTAGGCGCCCGGGAAATGCATCCTTCAGCATATCGGATATGGCACGTGCAGGGTGTGCCGTTGCACCGTCCTGTTGGAACCACATGTTTTTCAATCCCAATTCATCAAGTTGCGGCAAAAATAACTCGTTGCTCGTTGCTCTATAGCGCTCATTTCTCACAGTAACCGTTGGCGGTCGACGTCTTCGAAGAAAAAAGATCCGATGATTCCTCCAGCGAAAACATCACACCATACAGTGACTTTGAGCGGGTCTAATGGCTCTTCGTGGGTTACACGGGGATTTTCAGTGTCCCAGGAGCAGTAATTTTGTCATTTACGTATCCGCTCAGATTGAAAATGGACCTCATCACTTATAATTATTTTTGATGAAAAATCATCTTCCTCTTGGTGGTGATTAAGGATGGCTTGAGCATATGTTAGACGCGATTGGTGGTCAGCAGCTAATAACTGACACCATTAACCGGCAACCAATAAAGTGACATAACTAAGCTGTAATTCCGAACAGGTGATTGCAATAACAATCACTGGTCTCGCCTTTTAATGTGTTTAGTGTAAATATGTCCTAAACCTCTAAAGCTACAACAACCAAATTTTCTAAGCGCAAATATTACAAGAACTCCTACCGACACCGTGAAAATGAATGAAATCTGAAGAGAACCACGGTCACTCCCCATATAACGGTACTATTCAAAACTACTAAAAGCGCAATAAATCATGGGAGCCGGTGTAAAAATTGTACGATGGGCGTGGCACTTTTTGGCAAAATCACATATCTCGAAGCCCTATAGACCAATTTGGACAAGGCATTCCTCTTATTTTTCTATGTGACTGTGGGAAAAAGGCGAAATCGGGCTACAACCTACATACCACAATATTAAATTCCGTTCGATTCCTTATCTTTCTAGCACACAAATCGAGAAGCAATTAATATAACGGAATAAAATTTTGCACTTATAATTATTTTAATGTATTCGATCTTATGACCAAGAACTACCCAAATCTAATCAAAATTGCTACAGGTATAGTTAGGGTTACCATATTCCCTGATTTGTCAAGGAATTCCCTTATTTGACCTTCAGCACTGATTCCCAGATTTTCGTGAAAATTCCCTGATCTTCGTGAAAACTGCACTGTTTCCCTGGTTTCCTCCTGAATCGGCGTGCGTGGAAAAAAGTGAGCATCACAACGTATAAATCTACTTGGGCGTTTTGAATTTCCGCCCCACGCGTAGGATGCATTAACATGAATCATATCATTCATGGTTGCGTTCCAAAACTCCACCGAATTCAACTCGCGCAGTTGTTTTTGGTATAAAATACCAACTCGAATTTGCGAAATTTACTTATATAATTTACTAATCACTGTGTGTTCGCAACTATTATACTTCATAAATTGAATCCGCATCCGGAATGGGCAATTTTTTAAGCCTAATATTTTGTGGTTTATTTTAAATCTCCAAGTCTTCACCGTGACTTTTGTGAGGTAAGCAAAAAAATAGTATTGTGTTTTATAGCCCTTTTAGGTTATGTTACCATTATGTATTTTTGTTTCTTTAGTGAACTGATTCGCATTACTACATTATAAGGATGATATATTTTGTTGAATATATATTAACAAAAATTTAGTCTTTAGTTTCGGTGAAAGAATATTCTATTCTTATCCTATTTTTTTGCGCCTAAAAATGGCTTTGCTGAACTGAAATTATTATTTTCCAGCAAAATTTTGTTTATTTCACGAATTGACGAATATAAATAATAGTTTTTTTCAAAATTTCATTCGTTTCACTTTAACCACCAAACTTAATGCTTTAAATGTTAAGGGAAAACGTAAAGAAAGTGCGAACTTTTGAGAAAATATTTTCATGGTTTATGCATCACTTTCCGAATTCAAAACATTTTGTTGGTTGCAATTTTCATCTGGGCCTGAATCAAAAGTGAAATAAATATGAACAAGTTGTTGCGCCGATTCAGTTATTAGACGCAAAAAATGTTCATACTGACGACAAAAAATTTATCGATCAGTTGGCAAATTTGAATGCGTTCTTGAAATCGAAAAAAGAGGATCGAGAAATATCAGACGAGTATTTTGCGCAATCTGTTAATGACCAGCTGTCTCAATTCTGCAAATAAAAAGAACGCTAAGTCGTTTTCCGAAATCTCGATAATAGTTCAGTATTTGTTGTCTATCCCTGGTCACAACGCAAATTGCGAGCGTATTTTTTCCTTAATCAATACACAGTGGAGTAACGAGCGTAACCGCCTCTCAGTTGAGACCGTTAGGAATTTTGTACTTGTTCAATATACAAGGTCTGTCGCAAAAGAAACAGGACTGTTAAAAAAACAACAAAAAATTAATATTTTTCAACAGTTATATTTTTTTATTCAAAGTAGTTTCCTTGAGCTTCGATACAGCGTTTAGCCCGGTCAATTAGCATTTCAAATGAGTGTTTAAGGGCATTTTTCGGAATGCTCTTGAGAATATCGGTCGTCGCCTTTTGGATAGCTGAAATGTCCTGAAACCAGTGTCCTTTCATGGGTAAATGAAGTTTTCCAAATAGGCAAAAATCACAGGGTGCCAAATCAGTTGAGTAGGGTAGTTAATGGTTAATATGGAGTTTTGTGTCAAAAAATCAGTGACAAGCGTCGACCGATGACACGGCGCATTATCGTGCAACAGGCGCCAGGACCCTGCCTCACGGTATTGTGGTCGAGCACGACAAATGCATGACAAAAGACGCTTCATAACACCAAGGTAAAACATAGCATTAATCGTTTGGCCAGGTGGGACGAACTCTCGGTGTACAATACCCTCGGAATCGTAAAAACAAATCAGCATTGTCTTTATTTTTGACTTCCTAAGACGACCGACTTCTGATCGTCACAGAGTTCCTCACGACCTTCTTGGAATCGCTTAAATCACTCATGCACATTACTACGGGATAGGCACTGATCACCATAAACTTTTTTAATCATTTGAAATGTTTCAGTAAACGTTTTCCCAAGTTTAAAACAAAATTTAATATTTGTTATTTGCATTTTACGACCGATGACCAAAAGCTGCTGTCACTTTTTGATCGATAACATCGATTGTAGTTATCCAATTGTCTTAAAATTATTATGAAATGTCAACAAGAGATCAAACTTTTTATTTCATAAACCAATAGGTGGCGCCAGCAGAAACAGTTCTATTTAAAAAGGTCTGTTTCTTTTGCGACAGACCTTGTAGCTTCAAAGAAATGAATTATAAGGATGTCACAAGTATTTGTACAGCGGTAAAAGATTATTTCTATTAAAAAAATTGGAGCGATGGAGGTGGGAGGTTGGTGACCAAATTCGATTAATTTGTCGAAGGCTACATATGTATGCAACGGGACTGATTTTTACTGAGACCGATATGGTAACCCTAGGTATAATTGACTTTTGACCGAAAATATCGGTCAATGTATGGGATATACAATTCAAACTCAGAGAGATAATTTATATCTCTTTATATCAAAAATTGGTTAATGGAGTTAACACTTCCCTTAGTTTTCATATATTTGCGTTATCTCAATGAAATTACAGAGCGTGTTTTACCCATAACAGTGTATCTTTCCGTCTAAAATAGATAAAATTAGGTGAAAACTTGACTAGATCCCCATATTACTAAAATCGGGGTTTTCGAGCATCCGACTGTATTTACTCCATATGATAGGTAATTGCATGTGAAATATGTTATTGAAATCCATGGATAATTTTTTCGTATATGGCTTGATAATAGCTAATAGATAAAATCGGGCCGATGCTACCCCAATTCCCATATTCTACAAATGTAAAATGATTTTCGCTTTTCTAAAAACCTTTATGCCAAATATGTCGATAATTATATGAGTTATATATAGTATAGGTATATATCAAATTGCATGAAATTATTCTTTTACAATGGGCTCAAGCAGTACCCGACTTCCAGTCTTTATTCAAATATCCTCTGGGTAGTCAAATAAATTCGTTTGAAAGCGAGCTTAAGTGAGAAGCCAATCCGTCCCTCCACAGGGTTGTGCCCTGGGCTTGGAAAACGCCCTCAATGAAAAAGAAATGACAGCCTCGGATGACAGGACGGATTTAGGGTCATGAAAAGAACGAAGGTCAATAAGCAGAAGGAAGGTCCGACGTCGAGAAGCTGCAATCACAATAGACAGTCGAACGATTTTCGACTCGAATTGCACTCCTGCTCTCAGAAAGCAGGCGGTATAAGGGAACTGTGGGGCGGCATTTTTAGCTCCTTACCATTGCCTTTAAGAAAAAACTTACAAACGACCACATCTCATGCGTGATGGGACAAATACCTAGATCTGAAGAGACGCATTCGCAGACAAAAAAGGAGAGAGGAAGAAATGCGTCAGTATGAAGAGCTTGACAAGCTGGCCGACAGGGGTAATAGTCGGAAATTCTAAGAAAAGGTGCGGCGACTAACAGAAAGTTTCAAGGCCAGAGCATACTCCTGTAGAACAACCAGGGGTAATCTAGTATCTGATGCCCAAATGTATGAAGGGAACACTTCTCCAAGTTTTGGAATAGCAATGATAGCATGACACAAGGGAATAGAAAATGCGACTCCCAATTCGAAAACGATGGAGCGGACGTGCTATAGCCCTACCATGAAAAAGTTCGAATAGCAATTACCCGTCTGAAGAACAACAAATTGGTGGGCGCCGTGGATTCCTAAGGAGCCATCCAAACACTGCGGCGAAGAGCTGATAATTAGCATGCATCAGCTTCTTTGTGAAATACGTTGGACGAAAGCATGTTCGACGATTGGAATTAAAGTGTGGTCTGCCCACTTCATAAAACAGATCCAACAATTTGCGCCAACTACCGTGTTCTAGGTCTCCTCAACAACGCAGAAAATGTTATATCGAGCATATTGTGTTAAAGATTAAAGCCGACCATCAAGAAACTGATAGGACCTTATCAGGCCTGGAAAATCAAAAACTGACCAGATATTCACCATGCGTCAATTCTTGGAAAAGATTCGTGAAAAGATGATCGCTACACACCACCTCTTCGTCGATTTCAAAGCTTCTTCTGACAGCACGAAAAGGAGCTGCCTTTATGCCGCAACGTCTGAATTTGGTATCCCCGCAAAACTAATACGGCTGTGTAAACTGACGTCGAGAAGGACCTCTCCGAGCCGTTCGATTTCGAAAGAGATTTCAATCTTCTGTTGAAGAAAATCATTCGACCTGCAGAACTTGATCGAGCAGGTACAATCTTTTATAAGAGTGTACAGCTTTGGACTGAGCAAACAATTGAGAATTTGAGTCATCTCTCGACGAACAAAAAGCAAACTCTATAAGTCACTAATTTTTCCCGCTAGGGCATAGATGACGACTGTACGAGATGTGCGACGTCTGTCGCGTTGTTGTAAAATCGACTATAACTGCCTAAGCGGTGTCTACTTCAATAAAGAAGAAGATAATTTTCCGGCAATGTTTCCTCCAAGTTCCAAGAGTATATGTTCGGATGGACCCGAACTGAGCTCTTCCTTACTTATTTTTTACTAGATTTGCTTGTTGCTTTTATTAAACTATTGGTTGGTTTGCCCGTTGTCTAAAATAAATTACCAGGCCCTCTCGGTTCCTATCATAAACAAAGTTGTATGACAGGTGCTCAACATCATAAGCTTTAGACAATTATTACCTTCCTTTGATTTTTTCATTCAAACTAAAGCATATTACGTTTCATAATGGCCAACGACAGCATTTATAATATACGACACAGGTAGAAACACATATTTATATGTATGTATATATGTAAATCAACAAATTGATAACGATGACTTCATTGCTGAAGCTTGTTTGTCGATCAAGCTTACCGCTTCGTTGTTGAAATTATGAAATTAATTTGGGAAATCGTCACCACACATATGCATTCATGTAGACAGTGGTACCACATTTCCAAAGCCGAACTGACATACTTAATTTGCTTATTCAGTTGAATGGATGAGTTTTTGATAAACAGGCATTCTCATTTAAGTATGCATCGAAGTAGGTAGATATGTCACGAAAACTCTCTTTTGACAATATACTATTAAAGCGTTTACCAAGTCGAAAATGAGTCATATTTAGTTGGTGTCATTATAATGCACTCTTTAGTTTTGTTTTGACTTTCATAGGCTAGGTTGGTGCCGTAAAACTAACAATAGTGTTTTTTATTTTAGATGAGAAAATCTCACCACTGCCTCGGCCACAAAACCCTCTTAGAGCAACAGCTACGCAATTAACCCCTTGACGTATCAATTAGCGCAACGAAATTCGCTTCCAACTGTCCGCACACAACTTGCACTAAATAAACAAGTTTTGATGCTTACGAATTGTCGCAAAACGAAGCGAATTTTATTTATTTTTAATGCGTAAAAAAATATGGATAATTACACAACTGATCTGCAGTAGATAATGCACTCAACTGCAGCAATGTTCTTTGCTGAAAATAACGGGAAAATTTCAATTATCTTTAAATCAAATGTAAACTTCTACACACCACGAGTCAGGCTCGTACTCGTAATAATCATGTTAGGCACAGAAATTGTACTACATACCAGTCAGACTCGTGATAATCATGTTAGGCACAAAACTTGTACCACGAGTCAGACTCGTCGAAATACGTCAAAGGGTTAATTTCAACGCAATTTGGTATATTTTCTTTTCCTGGCCTCCTACTATTAAGTTTTGAATACAAAGATTTTGCCTGAAATTGAACTACAAGCACGTCTAATTCTCACTTGACATCAGCATTGTCATTTGGTGCAACAAATAAAATTAAGAAAGGGCATCCATAGTTTAAAGATTTTTACGCACGTTTAAAGATTAATACGTTTAATAGATACACTATATTTCCTTAACCTCATACGCTATATCAACGAAATTGGCACAGCACACATTTTTTTGATTCGTCCTACGACAGTGTGAAAATTAGTCAAATCGGAGAAAAATCCCGCCCACGGTTTTGGTGAAACCTGCTAAAAACCCTATAACACACTAACTAAACAATCTAAAGATTTTAATAATACATCCACTACTATTGGTACAGTACCTTTGTACCAGCCAATATAACACTGGACACTGGGTGTGACATCGCCCACATTTATATGAAAACCTATATCTCAAGAACTAATAGACCGATTTCCCCCAAATTATTTGCCTGATATCATTTTGATTTTAGTATGTT
This sequence comes from Bactrocera tryoni, assembly GCF_016617805.1. NCBI lineage: Eukaryota > Metazoa > Arthropoda > Insecta > Diptera > Tephritidae > Bactrocera > Bactrocera tryoni. The sequence goes on along the minus strand of NC_052502.1, from coordinate 66,738,600 downwards.
TCATTATGATTGGTAAAATCAGACAACACCCCTCCTACTCCTCTTAAATCACAATTTTAAATTCCAACTGATTCTTTCACTTTTCAGTACAGAAATCAAGTACCAAAGTAGATATTGGAGTAAAGTTTAGTACAAGGAGTGGCTTTGGAGCGCAACATCTTACGTCTAAAAATTATGAAATTCTCACTGGACAATCGATAAAGATAGCAGATTCTAACGCACCAGTCGATAGCGCCAACAGGGGGCGGTAGATTCAAAAAGTCCTTTAATTTTGGAACGCACCCTGTACTATCTATAACTCATGCACTGATCGAAAAATTCGGTATAAAGTTGGATAGAAACACTGAAATAATTATATGTAAAACATGGGAGGTGCTGTAGTATCCACCCGATTTGAATATACTAAAAAATGTTCCCTGGGTTTCATTAAGGTACCTCACATACAATCACCAACCACATGGAGGAAAGTAAGCCGGATGTTCAAAAATCCTGCTACATTATTAAATATATGGTGGCTAGGTCAAGTTTTCACAAACTTGTATATACTTTAGTCCCAAAAATATATTTTTTGAGTAAAATAAATAAATATATGCAGTATAAAGTGATATAGAAGTTCCAAAATCTTTATATTAGTTACATGGGGCTCAGAGAAATATTCACCCGATTCAACCAATTTTTAATACACATAGATATTATTGTCATATTTTATTCGAATTTCAATTATATATTCTATACACTTATCAATATATTCGGTCAAAAGTCAACTTTAGATCCTGGAATCGAGCGATACCAAAAGCTCCGTCCCTGTCGTGCGACTTCTTCAATCGAGCAGGTACAATCTTTTAAAAGAGTGTACAGCTGTTGGCGTATGCCAATATTAATATCATCGGTCTCAACATCCGCGCCGTTAGTTCTGCTTTCTCCAGACTGGACAAGGAAGCAAATCAAATGGGTCTGGCAGTGAACGAGGGCAAGACGAAATATTTCCTGTCATCAAACAAACAGTCGTCGCACTCGCGATTTGGCTCCCACGTCGCTGTTGACCGTCATAACTTTGAAGTTGTAGATAGTTTCGTATATTTGAGAACCAGCGTAAACACCACCAACAATGTCAACCTGGATAACTCTTGCCAACAGGTGCTACTTCGGAGTGAGTACGTAATAGCAAAGTTAGGTCCTCTCTCGACGAACAAAAACCAAACTTTATAAGTCACTCATTATTCCCGTCCTGCTATATGGTGCAGAGGCTTGGTCGATGACATCAACTGTTGAGTCGACGTTGCGAGTTTTCGAGAGAATGGTTCTGCGAAATATGTATGGTGTTTCGCGCATTGGCCACGGCGAATATCGCATTCGATGAAACGATGAGCTGTATGAGATATACGACGACATTGACATAGTTCAGCGAATTTAAAGACAACGGCTACGCTGGCTAGGTCATGTTGTTCGAATGGACGAAAAAACTGCAGCTCTGAAAGTATTCGACGCAGTACGCGTCGGGGGAAGCAGAGGAACAGGGAGACCTCCACTCCGTTGGAAGGATCAGGTGGAAAAGGACCTAGCTTCGCTTGGAATCTCCAATTGGCGCCACGTAGCGAAAAGAAGAAACGACTTGCGCGCTCTTGTTAACTCGGCTATAATCGCGTAAGTGGTGTCGTCCATCCGGACAACATGACCTAGCCAGCGTAGCCGCTGTCTTTTAATTCGTTGAACTATGTTGATGTCATCGTATATCTCATACAGCTCATCGTTCCATCGAGTGCGGTATTCGCCGTGGCTAACGCGCAGAGGACCATAAATCTTTCGCAGAACTTTTCTCTCGAAAACTCGCAACGTCGACTCATCCGTTGTTGACATCGTCCAAGACTCCGCACCATATAGCAGGACGGGAATTATGAGTGACTTATAGAGTTTGGTTTTTGTTTGTCGAGACAGGACTTTGCTTATCAATTTCCTATTCTGTCCGAAGTAACACCTGTTGACAAGAGTTATTCTGCGTTGGATTTCTAGGCTGACATTGTTGGTGGTGTTTACGCTAGTTCCAAGATAGACGAAATTATCCACAACTTCGAAGTTATGACTGTCAACAGTGACGTGAGTGCCAAGTCGCGAGTGCGACGACTGTTTGTTTGATGACAGGAGATATTTCGTCTTGCCCTCGTTCACTGCCAGACCCATTTCTTTTGCTTTCTTGTCCAGCCTGGACAAGCAGAACTAACGGCGGGGGTGTTGAGGCCGATGATATCAATATCACGATAGGGAATCGCCTTTTCTGAAACCTCGCTTGGTATCGAACGGCTCGGAGAGTTCCTTCCCGATTCTGACGGAGCTTTTGGTGTTGCTCAACGTCAGCTTACACAGCCGTATTAGTTTTGCGGGGATACCAAATTCAGACATCGCGGCATAAAGGCTGCTCCTTTTCGTGCTGTCGAAAGCAGCTTTGAAATCGACGAAGAGGTGGTGTGTGTCGACTCTCCTTTCCAAGATTTGGCGCATGGTGAATATCTGGTCGGTTGTTGATTTTCCAGGTCTGAAGCCACACTGATAAGGTCCAATCAGTTTGTTGACGGTGGGCTTTAATCTTTCACACAATACGCTCGATAGAACCTTATATGCGATGTTGAGGAGGCTAATCCCACGGTAGTTGGCGCAGATTGTGGGTCTCCTTTTTTATGGATTGGGCATAGCACACTTAAATTCCAATCGTTGGGCATGCTTTCGTCCGACCATATTTTACAAAGAAGCTGATGCATGCTTCCTATCAGTTCTTTACCGCCGTGTTTGAATAGCTCGGCCGGCAATCCGTCGGCCCCTGCCGCTTTGTTGTTCTTCAGGCGGGAAATTGCTATTCGAACTTCTTCATGGTCGGGTAATGGAACGTCTGCTCCATCGTCATCGATTGGGGAATCGGGTTCTCCTTCTCCTGGTGTTGTGCGTTCACTTCCATTCAGCAGGCTGGAGAAGTGTTCCCTCCATAATTTAAGTGTGCTCTGGGCATCGATCACTAGATCACCTTTGGGGGTTCTACAAGAGTATGCTCCGGTCTTTAAACCTTCTGTAAGCCGCCGCATTTTTTCGTAGAATTTTCGAGCATTACCCCTGTCGGCCAGCTTATCAAGCTCTTCGTACTCACGCATTTCTGCCTCTTTCTTCTTCTGTCTGCAAATGCGTCTCGCTTTCCTCTTCAACTCTCGGTATCTATCCTATCCCGCACGTGTAGTGGTCGATCGTAACGTTGCGAGGTAGGCAGTCTGTTTTCTCTCCGCTGCGACACGGCACTCCTCGTCGTACCAGCTGTTCTTTTGCACTTTCCGAAAACCAATGTTTTCGGTTACAGCTGTACTTAAGCAGCTTGAAATGCCGTCCCACAGTTCCCTTATACCGAGTTCTTGACGAATGCTCTCAGAGAGCAGAAGTGCAAGTCGAGTAAAAAATCGTTCGGCTGTCTATTGTGATTGCAGCTTCTCGACGTCGAACCTTCCTTGTGTTTGTTGGCGTGCGTTTGTTGCTAAACAGAAGCGGGTGCGAATCTTGGCTGCAACAAGATAGTGGTCCGAGTCGATTTTAGGACCTCGCAGCGCACGCACATCTAAAACACTGGAGACGTGTCTTCCATCTATCACAACATGATCGATCTGGTTGGTAGTTTTTCGATCCGGAGACAGCCAGGTAGCTTGATGAATCTTCTTATGCTGGAATCTAGTACTACAGATAACCATAGTTCGGGCCCCGGCGAAGTCAATCAGCCTCAGCCCATTTGATGATGTTTGGTCGTGGAGGCTGAATTTACCGACCGTAGTGCCAAAGACACCTTCTTTACCCACCCTGGCGTTAAAGTCGCCAAGCATGAGTTTGACATCATGGCGGGGGCAGCTCTCATAAGTGCGCTCCAAGCAGTCATAAAAGACATCTTTAGTCACATCGTCCTTCTCTTCTGTCGGGGCGTGGGCGCAAATCAGCGATATGTTGAAGAACCTCGCTTTGATGCGGATTGTGGCTAGACGTTCATTCACCGCAGTGAATGATAGTACTCCGCGACGGAGTCTCTCTCCCATCACGAATCCTTCACCAAACTTGCGCTCCTTTATATGGCCACTGTAGTAAATGTCACAACGGTGATGTCAGCCTTTGTTTTTGCGAGGACATCAACCAGCTGGGCAGCGGCACCTTCCCAATTAAGGGACCGGACATTCCAGGTGCATGCCCTCAATCCGTAATCCTTATTTCGTTTGCCATGGTTGTCATCAAAAGAGGGGTCTCTCATCCGAGGCTGGTTATACCTATTCACTGGGGTTTTTTTTTTACGTGGCGGGTCCCAAACCCGGCGCACAACCCTATGTAGGGGATGTTTCGCCTTCTCACTTCAGCTCGCCTTCAAACGGATGTTCTTAGGTTACCCAGAGGATACTTGGTCAAAGACCGGAAGTAGTGAGCTGCTTGAGCCATGTGTAAAAGAATCGTTTCTGGCCACTCCCAAGTGAATGGCGATAATTACAGGAAGAGATATTGACGAAAGCATAGAAGAACTCCATGATATAATAACTAAAGCAGCTGTCTTAGCAACACCAAATAAAAACTATGGATAAGCCACTTGGTGCCAGAAAAATTACTGACAGAGATATAGAAAAGCTTCTAAACGAAAAAAGGTGTGCAAGGCGTTAATGGCAGATAAATCGCTCCCCCTCCACTCAGCTTCAAATGAAATCAGCTGCACGTAAATTAAAAAAAGCGCTTAAACGTGAGGAAGAATCCAATACCGAAATGTATATAAAGAAGCTATGTCCAAATTCAAGCAAACAAAATTCTCTTTGGAAAGCCCAAAAGTCCCTGAAGCCACCAACTAACTCCAACATGCCTATGCGAGATTTGGGTGGAAATTGGGCTCGAAGTGACGAGGAAAAGGTTAATTGTTTTGCAAATCACCTAGAAAAGGTATTTCAACCAAATTGCCCAAAGAACAACTTCGAGTTGTCCAGCTTACCCAACACAGTTAACGAGTCACTCGAGCCTTTTAAGACTTCACCTGCTGAAATTATTAGAATAATAGAAGAACTTAAACCAAAAAAGTCACCAGGTCATGATAATATTACCAAAAAAATACTAATTGAGTTACCAATTATTGCTGTAGAAGTGCTCTCTTTGCTCTTCAGTGCAATCCTTAATTTCGGATACTATCCTAATTCATGGAAAAAGTCGCAGATTATCTTGATGGATAAACCTGGCAAAGACTTAACACAGCCGTCTTCATACAGACCAATCAGTCTTCTACCCTGTCTTTCTAAAATATTTGAAAAAGAGTTACTATCAAAGATGTCTCCTTTCCTCCACGAAAGAAATATCGTGAAAAACATAGCACGATAGAGGAAGTAGTAAATAGAATTACTATCGAAATAAGGAAAGCAGGCGTTTGATAAGGTGTGGCATGAAGGTCTTTTATATAAGATTAAAAAAATTCTACCTTTAGAATTTTATAAAACATTGGAGTCATATTTAAAAAATAGAAAATTTATGGTAAAAGTGGGAGATTTCATGTCTGATGAACGACAGATAAGGGCTGGTGTACCACAGGGCAGTGTTTTAGGCCCAACACTATACATCATATATACAGCAGATCTTCCAACAGCTAATAATGTATTAACTTCAACTTTTGCGGATGACACAGCTATAGTGAGCCGTAACAAATGCCACATTTTAGCATCACGAATATTAGCCAAGCATTTAAGTTCTGTCGAAGAGTGGCTAGCGAACTGGCGTATAAACGTGAATGAACAGAAGTGTAAGCATATTACATTTTCGCTAAGACCCAAAATGTGTCCGGCAGTAAAAATGAACAATATTTTAGTACCACAAGCGAACGAAGTGACATTTCTTGGTATTCACCTAGATAGAAGGCTCACGTGGAGAAAACATATCTCTAGTAAAATAACATGTATGAAGATTAGAGCTGCAAATTTAAATTGGCTTTTAAATAAAAACTCCAAACTTAGTCTAGACAACAAAGTGTTTTTATATAATACGGTCATAAAGCCGATTTGGATGTATGGCATTCAACTGTGGGGTACAACCAGTGCAACTAATATTGATCTAATACAAAGGTTCTAATCAAAAATGCTTAGAACAATCACTTGTTCACCATGATACATGCGTAATGAAAATATCCATAAAGACCTTGGTATTTCTATGGTAAAAAAAGAAGTAGAAGACTGCAGAATTAAATATATATCTAAACTCCGAGATCACCCAAACCCTTTAGCTAATGCTTTGGTACATTCCTGCGATCAAACACGCCTCAAAAGAAGAGATATGCTTGCGTTCTAAGGAGCAACGTATCACCAAAACAGCTCAAACACTTGCTTGAGCTTGTATAGTTTTTAAATAGATTTAAGATTTTATAACTTATTGTTAGGCTTTTAAAACAAAAAGCAGATTCAATAAAAAAAAAGATATTGCAAAAAAAAAATGGAGTTTAAAATTGGGGTATATGGGATGTAGGCGTGGTTGTCACGCACTAAATTTAGTCTAAGTCGATCTGTCGAGTCCCGAGATATGTGGTTTCACCAAAAAGTGGGCGGTGACACACAAATGGTTTAATTTTCACACTACTATAAAACCCTCTCATACCATCCCGGAGATAAAATTGATTGTCTCTGGTAATTAGTTATTGATTTATTGTGCCTTTAGTAGTTTTTAATAGTACCGTTATATGGGGAGTGAGTGAGTTTACCTTCCGATTTCATCCATTTTCATACTGTCGGTGAGACAGTCACAATTATAAGAGATTATCAGATATCCTTTCGATGCAAACATGATGATTTTCAGCTCTATTTTTTTAATTTTTCGATGTTATCGTCAGTGATAATGTGAATAAATGATTCGCCAGATTTCAGTTACATCAGCATGACCTAAATATTTGTGTTCGTGGTAAAGTCGATCCCCAAAACCCTTCTGCAACATTTTCAATGATACTGTGATTTCATTTGAAACAGTTCAAGATATCACGTTGCTTAATTTTTGCTATGGTAAAAATCGTCGGAAAACCTTTTCGCGTTATAAATAAATAGCTGCCAAATATACACTATTTGGCATAGAAAGTGCCCGGAAATTGTAAGTAAATGCAAAATATTTAATTACTCATCAATATATATTTTCTCGCCTTCGTAGTGATCCCCACCAGATGTAATACATTTATGTCAACCATTTTTCTAGTCCTCGAAACACTTTTCATAAGCACTTTTTGGGATGGATCAGCTCCATCTGCGAATTTTGTTGTAACTCTTCGATTGACTGAAAACAAATTCCACAGAGCGACAAATACAGTTTGGGGAACAAGGTACTATATTCTTTTTTAATATTTTCATCTTTAGAAGAAGAACGATGCATGTCTTCAACGATCTCTCTACCGTATTTGAAGGCTTTGTACCTCTCGTAGTATTTGTTTTTGATAAAACTGAATCAACGTAAGCTTTTTCCAACATTCGAAATGATTCCGCTTACAATCTTTGGTTAAAAATACAAAATTTGAAAAAATTCTTTCTCCGAAATTTTTATGCATTGTAAAAATCTCAACGCACTACTCAGTTGTACCGACTTAAGTAGCTGCTGTAAACAAATTGGTTAACAGATTGCGCTCATAGTTGACATTGTAATTAAGGGCATTCCTTTGGTAGGAAAATACATTTTTGAAATATAATTTAACCGTGGAATTTAATTACAATTACGGGTGCTTTTTTGTCTTAAGGTATAGATCAAGCTTCACCTTTCGATCCATGAAGTATGTGGGAAAAGGGAAGGTGATTATGCGTTATGATTGACGTCCAACAGTAAAACGAACTTGGTATGACTTAAGTAACATGGATGTAATAAGAAAAAAAAATGATTTAAATCATGTGAAAGCTATGTATATCTATTCATAATTGCCAATTATATGCATGTACATATGTATATAAATAATCTGCCTGCAAACGCGATAACTTCAGTAAAAATTAAAATGTCTTGATAAAACTTGCTGTTCCATGTTACTATAAGAAGGTTAGTCTTGTACATTAGATCGGATAATTGGCACGCCCACATAATATCGTTAATCGGAAACCTATGAAGTGATACACATAACTAAGCTCCAAACTAAGATCTAAATCTCTATGTAAGTTGGGAAAGGGAAACACAGTTATGAGGGCATCTGTGATTTAAACGATTTCAAAAAGTGAGCACGGTCCTGGGATTGAAAATTTGGTGAGAGCAAGCACTTTTTCGTGCAGTTTCAAAATCAATGAAATCGGCAGATAACTCCATCACTCTCCATATAAAGAACAATAGGTCAAAAATATTAAATTAGTCAAATCTTGAAGGCTTTATAGAAATTAGGGAACTACTCCGCCATATTTAACCAAATATTGTGCAAATCGCTGTTTTAAATTCACTCTAGTTCTCGCATTATACTCTAGAGTCAATGACGTCATCGGAATAAAATCATGCACAAAAAGTGCCTTCATGATAGTCCATCTCACGGCTAATAATTGTCGAAATCAAATAGCATTTCAAGCTCCTATATGGCGACCAGTGTGTGAGTTATATTCAGGAAATTGTCTTAAGCCTTTTATGTTGTTCAACATGTATGATATTTGCATAATATATTTTGGGTGGATATACAGACACTGAGGTTCATACACTCGGTATCTGGAAGCTTGAAAAGCGCAACTTTTATTCCAATAAAAGAATCACCAGAGTTGTGATTACCTATAGTAAGTGGGAGTCGTTGTAGTCTATTGCGTCTACTGCACCGATCGTTTTAAAATTTTCTGGGTGACACTGCAAAATACCTGTGAAGAGATATTATTTTTTTTGTAGGTAGAGCAAAAATCCGATTTTGGAATTTGCCAAACACCCCAAAATCTCGACTAAAGCTAATGAGATTTATTTGTTTTTGCACTGCAAACTTAAATTTTTGATCCTTTTTCTCCCTTTTTTGGACTTAAGCGATATTCAGTGTGTATTTTATAAGAAAAAATTCAAAAAGTACTTTTAATACTGAGTATAACGAATTTTTGTTTTCATAATACGGTTAAAAAATTACTAAGTTATTCAACTTCTTATAAAAATGAAATTTTTGAAAAAATTTGTAACGAACTTAATTTACCAATTACCGTAAATACAATTATTTTTGTTTCTTACCCAACGTCTCTATAACATTCCGTTACAAGTGCACTTTCCGTTTTTCTTTTGTTGTGTTTGCTGTTTAATTTGATATAAATCGTTGTAAAGTAAAACTAAATTGTGCAAAAAACTTAATAAATTTTGCTGTATATTTAAATTGGCTTATTTACGGTTTCAAGTCATCAGCGTGAATTTAAAAATAATATAAGTGTTATAAAAATATATCTTCTTCTTCTTTACTGGCGTAGACACCGCTTACCCGAGTTATATACCAGATATGAACTGTCATCATCAAACGTTTAGGCTTACAATTTTAATTCGCGAAAAACTTAAAGTAAGTGTATGAATGTAAAATCGGGTGGAAAAGAAAGTTTTAAAACTGATAGTGATCTAATACATTTTGTAAATATACCCGAATTATTTTTGGCTTTAAATCATAATTGTATTGCTCATGCATGGCGACTTTTCATTGATAGAGATTCGTGTAGAAGGAAATAAGTTCGTGTTCCCGAATTAAAGTTGGTAACATCACGATTAGCCTTTTATTTAAAACAAAAAATTTAATTAATTAATGAATGTTTTGCGAAAAGAAGAAAAAAGAGTGTACAAAAATACGGGCATTTAATATTTTCCGATAGATTGGTAAATTCCCGTCATAAATTTGGCTTTGAACATATTAATAGTAATTAAGTAATTAAGATACTAATGAACTATGCGAAATGCGCATCAGTGCCGAAAAATGCTTCAAAACAGTTTTCTCGCATTGATCAGCTCTACGCGCGTCTTTTCAGCTTCCACCATGCTGTGCCGGTACGATATCGCATGAAAATGTACGCGCACAGGTTTTAAGCTGACTTCTCGCATTCGTATGCTCTGCGCTCGGCTCGGTTTTGAGCGTCCACTCTGCCGACACCCTTATAGCCCTGACAGACGAGCTAAATTAATGCGCCTTAAGCAACGCTAATGCGCATTGAAATTTTATGGTGACAGACGGCAGACTGATAGTGAAATTTGTTTATTTATTACAAAAAAAGTGAAATAAAAATGAATAAAACAAATTATTATTAGAAATTTTGGTATTTTTGGAAAATGAATTTAACGAAAAATTCGTTTATTATTAACTACGCTAAAAGATAATACAGTGAAATTAAAAGCAATAATTGATTGTAATGCGGAAAAAGTTAAGAATTTTAGAAAAATGGATAGCAAACTGTGCGTTATTTATTTTCTGCCATCTAAAAATATTCAAATTTGTTTTTGTTAATATACCTGCACGTAATTTAATTAGCAATACAAAACTGGTTACCTCTGATATTGTAAACGCAAAGGAGCTGGCAGACTTTAAGCGACATCTGTCAAAAATAGCAAAAATCGGCCATTTTTGAGCAGTGTTGCCTACTCAAATTTGGTAAATTCAGCTAAATGCGCGAAATTCTTGTGCATTACAAACTTGCATTAACATGGGTCAAATGCGCAAGTAAATGAAAATTAAGTCCGCTAATGTATATTAGCGCTGTCGTCTGTCAGGGCTATTATGCTTAAAAGCTGTGTTATTACACAATGAACATCTGTTATCATCAGTCAATCGCGTATAGGGTTAACAAGGAAGAAACGTATGAAATGATGGAACCATTTTTCGGGCGACCAACTATTCCAAGCACAAATGGAAAGTGATCGCTGACTTAAAAGTTTTAACAATTTTATTTGGAATGCAAGCCACAAAAAAATATCATTGCTATATTGGTAAAAGGGATAGTTGGGCATCCAATCCCTATGATCGCAAAGTATGGCTATCTCGAGAGTCACATCAGATATGCGGGAAAAACGTTTTAAGTCTCCCATGGGACACATTTAAAGCTAATGATACATGAAACAGATTATGATAATACATGACACAGTTTGTAAAGAAAGTGGATATTAAGAGTGAAGCTTTTCTTCAACTTATTCCCAAAATAAACATAAGATAAAATAAAAGCTGGTATTTTTTAATTTGTTTTCATACCAAGTTCTTTTTTAATGTTTTTATAATATATGTATATAGGCATGTTCATTAAAGCTCAAATTCGCAAAATTAGAGCGACGTTAACTTCACGAAAGTTAAGCTGTGAGATACGTGTATGGAAGAGTTTTGTAGCGCTATGTGATAATTTCTCTGGGAATAACAGAAGTGATGACTATATCCCGGTTGCAAACGAATTTTTAAGAGCGTATGGTGAAATGAACAAAAATTCATTTCTTGCATTTGCATTCGGACTTCTTCTCACATAATCTGGGCTACTAGTTCAGTGATGAACAAGGCGAACACTTCCCCAAGAAATGGCTGCGATCAAAAAATGCGTTTCGAAGAAAAAACAAATTAAATATAGTAGCAGAATGTTGTTGTTCAGTAAAATGACAATGCTGACATAAAATACATTGGTTTTTAAAAAAGTTGAATACATAACTCAATAAACTTTTTACCGACTTTTGAAAATAATCATTGGTATTAAGCTTACTCTTTGAATGAAATCGGAATTCGCTAAGATTCTTTTATTCTTCTTTATTTGCGTAGACACCGCCTACGCGGTTATAGCTGAGTTTACAACAGCGCGCCAGTCGTTCTTCCTTTTCGATGCTTAGCGCCAATTGGAGAATCCAAGAGAAGACAAGTCCTTCTTCTCCTGGTCTTTCCAACAGAGTGGAGATCTGCCTCTTCCACTGCTTTCCCCGGCGGGTACTGCGTCGAAAACTTTCAGAGCTGGAGTGTTTTCGTCCATTTGGACGACATGACCTAAGCAGCCGCTGTCTTTTAATTCGCTGAACTACGTCAATATCTTCGTATATGTCATACAGCTCATCGTTTCATCGAATGCGATATTCGCCGAGGCCAACGTGCAAAGGACTATAAATCCTTCGTAGAACCTTTCTCTCGAAACTCGTAGCGTCGACTCAGATGTTGCTATCGTCCATGCCTTTGCACCATATAGAAGGACGGGAATAATGAGTGGCTTATTAAGTTTGGTATTTGACGGTTGAGAGGGGACTTTACTTTTCTATTGCCTACTCACTCCGAAGTAGCACCTGTTGGCAAGACTTATTCTGCGTTCGAGGCTAACATTGTTGTTGATGTTAATACTGGTTCCAAGACGGACGAAATTATCTACGACTTTGAAGTTATGACTGTCAACAGGAACGAGAGAGCCAAGTCGCGAGCGCGACGACTGTTTGTTTGATGACAGGAGATATTTCGTCTGGCTCTCGTTCACCACCCATTTGCTTCGCTGCCTTATGTGTTTTTGTGGATTGGGCAGAGCACTCCTAAATTCCAATTAGCATGCTTTCGTCCGACCATATTCTACAAATAAGCCGATGTATGTTCAAGTTCTCGCCGCCGTATTTGAATACCTCGGCCGGCAATACATCGGCTCACGGCGCTTTGTTGTTCTTCAGGCGGGTAATTGGTATTCGAGTTTCTTCCTGGTCCGGCTATGAAACTTCCGCTCCATCGTTATGGATTGAAGTATCGGGCTTACCATCTCCAACTGTTACGCTTTCACTGCCATTCAACAAGCTGGATGAATGTGCCATACTTTGTTTTAGTATGTTCTGAGCATTAGTTACTAGATCACTTCTGGGGTTCAAAAAGAGTATGCTCCAGTCTTGAAACCTTCTGCTAGTCGCCGCATGTTTTTCGACAATTTCCCCTCTCCTACATCTTCTCTAGCTCTTCGTAATCACGCATTCGGCCTCTCTCTTTTTCTGTCTGCAAATGCGTCTCGCTTCCCGCTTCAGATCTAGATATTTGTGCCGTTCGGTCCATGTTGTGGTCGATTGTACCGTTGCTATATGGCACTCCTCTCCATACCAGCTGTTTTTATACTCTCGCAACAAAGTTGCTAAGGACAGTATTATAGTTTTGTTCACGTAACGGTTGTTTGTAAGTCCTAAAACTAAAAGTGTCAGATATAGGGTTATATATACCAAACTGATCAGGGTGACAAATAGAGTAAAAATCCGGATGTCTGTCTGTCCGTCCGTCCGCCCGTGCAAGCTGTAACTTGAGTAAAAATTCAGATATCATGATGAAACTTGGTACACGTATTTCTTGGCTTCATAAGAAGGCTATGTTCGAAGATGGGCAAAATCGGCCCACTGCCTCGCCCACAAAATGGCGGAAACCGAAAACCTATAAAGTGTCATAACTAAGCCATAAATAAAGATGGTAAAATGAAATTTTGCACAAAGGATAGCATTAGGGAGGGGCATAGTTGGCCGTATTTTTTTTGGAAAAGTGGGCGTGGCCCCGCCCCTTACTAAGTTTTTGTACATATCTCGGAAACTACTATAGCTATGTCAACCAAACTCTATAGAGTCGTTTCCTTCAGGCATTTCCAAATACAATTCAAAAATGGAAGAAATCGGATACTACCCACGCCCACCTCCCATACAAAGGTTATGTTGAAAATCACTAAAAGTGCGTTAACTGACTAACAAAAATCGTCAGAAACACTAAATTTTACGGAAGAAATGGCAGAAGGAAGCTGCACCCAGGCTTTTTTTAAAAATTGAAAATGGGCGTGGCGTCGCCCACTTATGGACCAAAAACCATATCTCAGGAACTGCTCAACCGATTTCAATGAAATTCGGTATGTAATATTTTCTCAACACCCTAATGACATGTACAAAATATGGGTGAAATCGGTTCACAACCACGTCTTCTTCCAATATAACGCTATTTTGAATTCCATCTGATGCCTTCTCTGTATAATATATATGTACATTAGGAACCAATGATGATAGCGGAATAAAATTTTACACAAATACGGTATTTGAAAAATATGTAAATGACTGATAATGAAATCTCAATTATCACTTTATCGTGCGAGAGTATAAAATGTTCGGCGACACCCGAACTTAACTCTTCCTTACTTGTTAAAAATTGAAAATGTATCTCAGGAACTACTAATCTAATTAATTTTACAGCAAAATAAAAAAATATCTAAATGACGGATAATGAAATCTCGATTATCACTTTTTCATGCGAGAGTATAAAATGTTCGGTGACACCCGAACTTAGCCCTTCCTTAATTGTTTTTATAAAATATTGTGTGAAAATATCGCCAAAATTAAAAAGTAGAAAAAGGGTAACAAAATTTATGTTTGCGGTGCAAAAACAAATAATTCTCTTAAACTTTTATAATGAGGAAAAAATGAGAAAAATTGGTTTTCTTAATTTTAGATTGTGGAGTGTTTGGCAAATTCCAAAATTGGATTCAGAGCGATTATTATTTCATAACTGTTGACCCTAATTTGATTCAACCACGTTGTCAGAAGACAGCCAGTTGACCGATGCAAGGCTTTCATGTGGTGATCATCTCGAATAAGTCTTGACATTGATGTGTTCGATTTTTAGGGGATTTCGGCGAATGCTTTCGCGAACAGTTTTTGTGGCTGTGTGAATTGGTTCGAACAACTTCTCTTCTGTCATCACCTGTAGACGTCTGAGGAAAACGACCAATAGTGTGAAGTTCATAAATTTCATTTGCACTTTTTTTAGGTCACCAATCCCACGGCACAGTTTTGTGCGAATTTGTTCTCGCTGAATGTATTGTAAACTTTTTGACTTATATCCGAAAATTTTATTTTTTTAGAATTCTATTCACGTTTGTATCATCTTGCCTATATTCAACTTCGTAAATATTATTTTCAGAAAAACTTAACTTGGTATCACTGAGTCTATTTAAAATTGATAAGTAAATCGCCAACTATTTGAAAGGTTTATTTGAATTTCCATTGTTTTAGGACACTTTGCACAATTTCTTTCTCTTACGTATATTCATCTATTGATACTGTTTTATTGAGCCCACTCATAATTTTGTACATCCAGGATTTACACATATGCCGTTAACCATGTGAAAGCAGCATAATCGTTATAGTCTTAATATCTTATTGGTTGTTATTTTCTAAATATAAAATTACCATTTTTATTTGCCATCATATGTATCTATAGACGCCTCTTGTATTCATTAAAATTAAAACCATCTGAGTGAACCCGTGACTGCGATAAAAGATATGTATGTACAAGACGAATTATCCAAAGCTATGGAAGTCCTATTAATCAATGGCCTCAATTAATATTGTGTTAATTTCATTAGCGCCTATTATGTTGGCTTCCAGTAAACACCCTAACATCATAAATATGTTTTCTTTTTTAGAGTTGGTGAATTACATATCAATTTCAATACATCTTAATGCATAAAAAGTAAATTCATCCTTCCTAAACTATTCTTTCCACACGTTATTTCAATATGTTGCTACCAAAAGCATAGCTCCAATCAAATGGACCACACACATCTGTTAAAATTTCGACTTAGTAGCAAACATATCAACACATGTATTTTTACTGACATCAAGAAATTAAACCGCTCAAAGGTATTCTCTACATCCTATGTGTATGTATATTGTACAGGCATATACATACGTTCCCCTTGTATATGATATAGGTACAAATTTATTCACGCAATTGAGTCAATACATGCACTCGTTAATTTTGCCCTGTAGGAAAACACAATGTTTTTTTTATTTGGAGCAGTCTAAGTGACTTTGAATTTTCTTTTCTAATATACCATCTGCTGTCCTTAAGGACATCTTTTTTCTATATCAAATCATAAAACCACAGCACAGTTTTATGTTTTAATCTTAGTTTTAATATTGTATTTTTCGAGGCTATTAAATATCATATTAGTCTATATATAAAGACCCATCTTTATTTCACCAATGACTATCAAAGAAATAATATATTCTAGAATTAGAAATAAAGTGTTTCATTTTAATAATACACCAGTAACACTGCTTGATGGCTTTCTCTACAGGGTTTACGCGTACGTATCAAATACTCTATACATATGTACATATGTATGTATGTTCATAGGTGTATTCGAATCAGTGAATGGATGTGACCACAGGTATAAAAAAATCTCTCATCCACACTTTTAGTGTGGATGCCTACACAAAATTAAAGGCCACGCTTCATAAAAGTGTTGAAGTTATGCCGCCGCTTCTGCTTAAGCTGTTAAAGAAGTCACAGAGATTGTTGTCGGAATTGTGAACACTGTTGCCGCCGAGGAAGCCGCCGAACAGTCACTCCACAAAAACTAAAATAAACAAATAAGGAAGAGCTAAGTTCGGGTGTAATCAATTATTTTATATTATCGCAATTTGCAAGGATCTGAGCAGTATAAATATATTTAGAAGTTGATAAACTTATGTATATTAAAAATGTAGTGCAAGAATTCAATAAGCATTACTTATAGAAACTGTATGGATTACAAACAAATTTTATATCTATTGATGTACAGTTGTTTACTAAATTTCGCTTAATTCCATTAAGATAACCCATATATAGACAGAGATGAACGCTTTAAAGTCAGACGGAAAGTGTAAATAAATAGAAATTACTTTATCGCGTATATTAGGATAAATGAAATAACTGGACTGATTGGCATAAGGTACGCTAAATAACAAAACTCATTATAAATGGTATTTCGGCTGGGTAATTTTTGAACGGATTTTACTCATTCTCGCCATGAAACTTTAGTAAATCCAATACTATATGATCAAATAACTTTTCTGAGAAATCTTACATACTGATTGATATACAGTTTATAGATTATTAGAAATATATTGCATCAGAATTTTTTATGGTATCCTACGCACTGACCGATAAATGCGGTGTAAAGCTTACCGGATGTTCAGAAATATTTGATTAAGTACGTAGAATTCAGGTTAAAATATTTGAAGAATCCGTTTCACACATTTTGAGATGACATATGTCATATCTCCGAAAGTGGGTGTGGTTATATTCCGGTTTGCCCATTTTCGCATTGAGAGGTACCAATTGATACCAATACAATATTGTTACCGAACTGGGTTGAAACTTGTGAGAACTACCTATAATATAGGATTTCATCTGAAAGTAGCCGGTTAAGGCTTATGCAGCCTTTCCCCAACATCCCATAAGTAAAATTTAATGCTTTGAAGTGTGAATTGTCGTGCTTTTGGTAGTATATAACATAAACGTAATATAAGGAGTGGGTGTGTTTATACTCCGCTTTCGTCCATTTTCACGCTGTTTAATGAGATACCAAAGAAATGTGTTTTAAGTAAATTTGGTTAAACTAGTTTTTGAGATATGTACAATAAACTTTTGAGGCCGGGATCATGTCCGCTTTTTCAGTCCATATGTGCCCTCACTACTGCGATCTCCTGCATCAAATTATAGTTTTACTATATACAGATGTTAATTTTTTGCTTAGTTATAAGACTTTATATGTTTTTGTTTAATTGCATTTAGTAGGCCTGTCAATGGTCCGCTTCGACCCATCTGCAATATCAAACTGCTTTTAGTGCCAAGAAACATATATAATAAGTTTCATCAAGTTATCTTAATTTTCTTTCTCAATTAGTTTTAAAGGATACAAATAACCTTTGGATGAACAAAACTATTCTGCCCTGTAGCAACATGTTACGAAAGTATAAAAAATATAATTTTTCACTCATGCCGCGGTCGCCATAAAATCATTACAAAAACAACAGACAAATACTGATGTTGTACGTGCGCAACAGCATTAAATAAATAGCAGTAAATGTTAAAATGGTTTTATTAAACTGTGGATTTACGGCTTAGGTTCACATTGAATGAAACGAGCAGCAAGAGTAACCTGACCAACGTTTAGGTATTTGTGGCGTTTTGTCAGCACTTCTGTGCTGTTAGTGTGAGAAAATTTAGGCTGCCCAGAAGTGGCGCATCTGAGTTTTAGATATAAAATTAATGTGTACCACCAAAAGAATTAGCCTTAGTAGGCATTACAATTTCTTCTTGTTTGATAATTTATGATCGTTATTCGTATTTGTCTTCCGCATTTATGTAAATTTTTAAATATAGAATTTTTATTGACAATATGCTTTACTATATTTCCATATCGCAATCAAATCCTGGATTTTATCACCTAATTGTTGTTCATATGTGAAAAATATGTGTGCATATTAAATGTCTTTTTTTTTTTTAAATTCATAAACAGTTATCTTAATTTAGCGTGTTTTTTTGTTTGCTAATATTGTACATCAATTCGTCCCTGTATTATTTTTATAATAGGCTGCTATATTGATAAGATGCTATCTGGTGAAGTATCAACGCAGGCTGTCCCATTCATTCACAAAATTATAACGGCTGTTGGACACAGTTGGTGCCTAGTAAAATAGTACATGTCTTGGCAATTACAGTACTTAGATTCAAATGTTTCGTAGAAATATTCATGGTTGGCTCGATTCCTGCAGGTGACGCTGTGTATGACGCTGAAAATAGTGATTAAATATGGGCATAAAAATATAAACCAAAGAAATTTTAGTATGTAGAGTCTTGTGTAATCGTATTTTCCGAATTGAAATTTAACAAATAAGGAAGGGCTAAGTTCGGGTGCAACCGAACATATTATACTCTTACAACTTGTAAGAATCAAAGCTTGGAAAATACCGAAAGGTGCAAAATGTCTAACAGAGGATCAGAATCTTAGAAATTTTAGAGATACATACATATACTCTATATACATATTTCATACACTGATCGACATATTCGGCATAAGATTTGTTAAAAAAACGAAAATTTTTGTATGTAGTATACCAAAGTTGGAGTAGTATTGACCCGATTTTACCTATTTTTCCCCATACCACATACTATTAACAGGTCACATACTAAAAAACAAATCACATAGAGTAAAGTTAGCCGGATGTTTTGATATTAGTTATATAGGGGCTGGGTCAAATATCCGCTCAAAATTATCTATTTTAGACTCAAAGATAAAACATGCTCTCACATTTTAATTGAGATAACTCACATATTGACTGATATATGCGGTGCAAAGTAAAGGTATTCTTTGTGCAAATTTTCATCCCGTTATATTAAGCGCTTTTTGATTTGTAAGGCTAAAGAATCAAACGGAATTTAATATTGTGGTATATGGGAAGCAAGCGTGGTCGTATTCCGATGTCGCCCATTTTCGTACCGTGACATTGTCGAAATCGGTTGATCGGATCACGAGATATCGGTTTTCACTGACAAGTTTGGGGTGCCACACCCATTGTTCAATTTTAACACTTGTTCTATAAAGCTCTTTAATCCCATCTCGAAGGTAAAATATAATGTCTCTGGCGTGTCCAGTTATTGATTTATTGCGTTTTTTGTAGTTTTTAGCAGTACCGTTATATGGGGAGTTTTCATGCGAATTCACAAATTGTCACACCGTCGGTAAGAGTTCTTATAATATTTGCGCTTTGCAAACTTGGTAGTTGCAGCTTTACAAGTTTAGGATCAGGGGCGTAGCTACCGCCGTATTTGCCCTATCAATTATACGTGGCCCGGGGGCCCCCAAAGTGTGTAAGGAAAAAGAATAAAAACTTTCTAATTTATTTTATTTTACAAATGACAAAATTCTATAAAGCAATTCCTTTTTTTCCCGCCATAAGCGTGCGTTCAAAAGGTGGCAACACTCTACATCGTTATGGCGGGCTGCGGGACTTCCCCGTTTTACTTACTTCACTCAGCGGGGAATCCCCGCGAATCCTTCATGGATGTTAAACCACGGAGTGCCGTGCACTGTTTATTTACGCGCTTTATATAAATGTGCATTACATTGTAATTCAGTACAAACAATATTGTTCTTCTGGTTTAGCAGTATTAGTAGCGATTTGTAAAAGAAATGAGTGAAAGGAAAAGAGATTATCCCAGCGGCGCGGAGAAAAGAAAAATTAAACAGAAAAGAGACGAGGTTATAAAAAAAGTGCCCAAAATGTCTTTATTTTTTCAGAGACAAGATACTGTGAGTGATTTAGATTGGAAAGGTAGATACTACCCAACCCATTTATTAGGGGCCCGTAGTGATAACCAAGGAAATCTTTTAATTTCGGTCTGTCCATCTGTCCGTCACAAAAAGTTGTCTCCCCCCTCGATTTTTACAATTATACTGTTTTTAGGGGTCCGTGCCTTGATTAAAAAAAAAAAACAAAATTCTAACTTATCTATAGGATCGATTTGTTTTGTTGTTTGTCTATCAGTCCGTATCGTATCGTTAATTGCGTGTTGAGAACTTCAGATGTGCAGACGTTTAAATAGCACGCAGGTGTATAGTAATGCACGGACGGGCTGCAGGTGATTTTGTATCTACTAATAGGTACGAGCACAATCCGCGTAGAGTTTGTGTGCGTTTGAACTGAACACTCTCTAACTGTGACCCTTGGTAACGTTATTTATTTATATATAACTCTTTTTAGTTTAGTATCAAAGCATTCGTATTTATTTTTTAACAATTACTCGTTTATTTTTAGATTCTTCTGAAGCTTATTCTTCGTCACATATCCATCCGGAAATAGAAGAAAGCCAAGCACATATTTTATCGGATGTCCATCCAGAAATCGAGGAACCCTAAGTCAACGATTCTGATATATCTGCAGATTGTAATATAATTTCATCAGATAGAGGAAATTTTGGTGACAATTTAACTGAATGCGAACGAAAAATAATTTTTAAATTGGGTCCATTTAAACCACAAGGACCATTTCCAAAAGTTTCAGAAAATAACCGACCTTTTTCGGCTTATTATTATTAATATTTCAATCATGCAGGCATAAAAATTATAAGACCATGGTTATGTTATTCTAACGTTTTAAACAAACCGTACTGTCACTTCTGTTGGTTATTAGCAGATCGTCAAAACAATTCGTACTCCTCTGCTTGGGTTAACGGTGTTTCGATACTCTATTGAAAAGTGAAATCGATAGTAAAATTACATTTTGGAGAGATGTTTCCGGAGAGATGTACCTACCAGATGGTCTTCTAGGAACGACGCTTTATTAGCAGTAAAGAAAAATTTTTTACTAATCATGAAAACTTTGTACCAAATAAATTTAATTTCAAACAAAAAAGATAACATGAAGAATGTAAAAGTATAATTAATATTATAGAGAGTTTTGATTTCTTAGTGCTCGTTACATTTTTTTCTTCACTATTTCAAACCTGTTTCTAAAGCTCTACAGCATGAAAATAATGACTTACAGAAATGTACAATTTTATTAAGTAATCTTTTAAATAGACTGTGCCAATTAAGAAATCAGAATTCATTTAATAGTTTGCTAAATGAATCCAAAGATTTAGCAAAAGAGTGGGGGTTAACAACTGTTTTTAAAAACAGTAGGCGAAAGATAACGAAGCGTTTTTTGATGAGTTATCACAAGATGAGAGAATTTCCGACCCGAAATCCTATTTCAAAGTCAATGTATCCTATTGCTGTTTAGATATATTAATTTCTCAAACTAAAGAAAGATTTCAGAGCCTTTGCAACCTGAGTGGTATAGTCGAAATATTACAACCGGAGAAACTCCTCTCTTCTTCAAGCGAAGAGATATTAAACGCTTCCGGAAAACTGTCTGCTAAATACAGTAAAGACATCTCACTTAATCTTTGTGACTAATTAAAAGCTCTAAAAACATGCTTAAATTCTGAAATTAAAAAAATTTATTCCATTAAAGAACTCATTAAATTATTGCTAGTAAAATTCAATAGTCTTGCATCCAGTTTTCCCGAGGTAATCACAGCATGCTTTTTATTCTTGACCCTTCCAGTTACAACCGCAACGGCAGAAAGAAGTTTTTCAAAATTAAAACTAATAAAAAATTACTTAAGAACTTCGATGGGACAAGAACGGCTGTCAGACATCTCACTATTGTCCATAGAGGCAGAAACTTTAGAAAAACTAAAATCATCATCAGCCATAAATGATTTAATAAATCAGTTTGCCGAAAAAAAGGCAAGGAGAGTGAATATTTAAAATTCGATTTTTATTTGTAAAATGTGTAAATTATGTGATAAATAAATATTTCTTTTCACAATATTTTTTTTCTTTTATGAAAAATCTTTACCTCCATATAAGGGCCTCCAAAAAAAATTTTATATGGGGCCCGGACAAGGCACGCTACGCCACTGTTTAGGATACATTGATTTCAAACTTATTAGAGGGCGTGGCCACTCCCATTTTTTCAAAATTGCACAAATGCCCCTTGCTACTGCGATCTCTGTTATCAAATCATAGTTTTATATCTTAATTAGTTTTACACTTAATAGGTTTTCGGTTAATGGCGATTTGTGGGCGTGGCAGTAGTCTGATTACCCCATCTACAAACTCGAAATGATTTTTGTACTAGAAAATCCACGTACAAAGTTTCATCAAAATATCTCAGTTTTTACCAAGTTATAGCTTGCCCGGACGGACGGACGGACAGACAGACAGTCAATCGGGTTTCAACTTTTCTCGTCATCTTGATCATTTATATATGTATATATCTATAACCCTATATATATATCGTTTAGTTTTTGCTGATACGTACAACGGTTAGGTGAACAAAACTCTGTAGCAACTTTTTGCAAGAGTATAAAAAACTGAAGCTTAGGCAAAAAAAAAATATTAACTTAACGTCACAATAAAACCATGTTTTGTACTCATTACAAATACATATATAATATTTTGAATTTTGACGTGAAACGTCTTTAAAATCGCGCCGAAACATACGGGTACCAGGTTTAAAAAGTGGACCGTAACGAAAAGATCTATATCATCGTACCTTAATAATTAAAAAACTATTAGTCTTAGAAACAAAAATGTGGTGTGAATATTTCGCTTATATAGTCAGCTCGCTGTTTTGACATTGAGTTCGTGTCGGGGTCGAGTAAGGCGGCGGGGGAGGCATACTGCGTTAACTGTGCGAAACCGGCGCTCTCGCTTGTTTCTATTCAGTGAAACTCGTGATTCCGACTTTATAGCGCGGTGGTTCTTTCGTATGTTTGTCAAGTTTATTTAAACCGATTGATTTATACAAAAAAAGTATAATTTGTATAGTATTTATATTTAAAATAACCAGAAAGTGATAATAAATATATAAACTTTTGCTATGTTGGCCTCAGCTCGTGCAAGAGCCAGCCAGAAATATAAATTACGGCTATCGTTACAAAGGGGGGGCTATGCAACAAAATCTATCGTCTTTCGTCTCTTCTCTTCTTGGTCTTATTCTTCGCTGAGTTTAGTAGCCAGGATAGCTGCTGAATTGTGGAATTTTTATACATATTATATAAGATTAATGTGAAATCACATATCTGGGGACTTGCTCGTTTGATTTCAACTAAATTTGGTATATAACATTCTTCTGACAATCTTATGTTACAGGGTGAAATCGGGCTACAACCACGCCGACTTTCCATAGAATACAATTTTAAATTTATTCTTTCACTTTTTGGTATACAAATAAAGAAGCAAATAATATGACGAAATAAAACTTTGCACAAAAAGTGCCCATGAAGTATGTCACCTTGTGACCAAAACTTGTCGAACCAAAACAAACTCCCAGGTATGTGAATGCCAGAGCCTAAAGTTGACTTTTTACCGAAAATATCGGTTAATGTATGAGATATATAATTGAAATATAGAGAGAATCCTTTACTGATAGTCGTATGTCTGCATGTTACAAATGTGTTGAATCAAGTCAATACTTTCTTTAGTCTCCACATACTTAATTTATAGATTTATGAACTTCCGGGTGACTTTATACCGCATATATTGGCCAATACCGCCTATCTAAGTTTAGAAACTTGACAAAACCATATGTAACTAAGAAAACTTATGTACCTGAAGGTATAACCCCGGCTTTAATTTTTGCAAGTTGGAAGAGTAAGAAATGCTAAGTTATACCCGAACTTTCCTTATTTGGTAAATTTTTATTTTCATTTTACATTACAAAAATCAAAAAACGTGAAACAAAATAACGAATATATTTTTTTCAGTTTAATTTTGAAAAAAGGACACATCGAAGTTAACAGATAGACAAATGTGACCTGGTCTACGGAAAGGGGGCTTAGGTGTCAAAAATCAATTTTCATTTTTTGGTTGATTCGGATGGAAGATGAGATGCTTTTTCACGTGATAGAATCCAAAAAGTCATAACTTGTTTGTTCCCTAAAAATGTAGAGAAAGAAAAGTAAAAATACGATACGATAAAAATACGTGCGGCAAAATGACGTACTAAATGTTCGTAACGCTTCTTCCCACACGCATGTACAAAAAGGATAAACTTACACGATGAACTATAATAATATTCCGACCAAAAACAACACTTACTGGACGTCCTTGAAGCCTCTGGAAAGGAGAACAATTAATGAGATAACGAGAAACTGACGAAACGAGTTGTTTATTTTTAGCAGCTGTTTTCCAGAATACTAGTTTTCGCACGTTAGCTCCCTTTTCGTAAACCAGGTCACAAATGTCGAAAATAGTTTTCGAGTTGACAATGACTTTTTAAGGATTAGGAATGTTCTGCCATAGTGGATCGATTCTATCATCATTAATTATTTTCTTTAATCACTTTTAGATCTTAGTGGAACCGATTTCTCCGTTTCTAACTATAACTTCTTAAATTACCCGAAAAAATATCCAGTCTGACATAGTTTGTCAACACATTTTGCAAAATTGTTCATAATTTGTGCTTTATGGTTACATAAAAAAATGTTTACTACCAACAAAAAGATTTTCCAAGCGTCAATTTTGTTGAAAAAATCTGTAGCTTTCCTGAGTCGCCGTATTTTAAGACCAAAATTTTGTTCAACTTGCGGCTTTTACAAAGCGTCGGAAATTGTCTACAAATGTAACTAAAACAATATTCTTCCAAGTGCAAAGCTTTCGCGAATTTCTATAACATTCCTAAATTGACCAGGTATTCAATTTCGGAGTGATTGTTGAAAAAATTACTTTGGGGTATATGTATATTCTTTACCTTCCTTTCATCTCCACCGATGGATTGTAATGATTTCTAGGAGTTTGGCCACATCAGTGTTTCCGAGGGCATGTGAACCATTTTCGAATCGCAAAAAACGATATTCATTGAGTAAAACTGGACATTTAATAGATTTTGTTATCTCCACGCATGATATTTATTAAACCTGAAAACCTTAGGCATAATTTTTCGCATATTTTCGGTAAAGAGCCTGAGAATGGGGATAATAATGGGTTGTCAAAAAAGTCTAGTTCTAGTTTTATTCGAATTCAAATTCAAATTCATTTATTGATACCAAAAAGAAACAAAAATACAAATTATTTACAAAAGTGGAAAGTTATAACTTAAGATTATACATATTTTATCTTAAACAAACGTTTCCGAAAACAGATCTTAATCTAAAGGGGAAAAAAGAAAAAATTGCAATAAATGCTTGCTCCCGACATTTTTAAATGTATTCTGAGGGCTACGACTCAGTCTTAAAACTAACTTAAATCTTAAAACTAATTAAAAAAGAAATCTTACAAGCTATAATAGCAAATAAAGCTGATGCTTAAACTAGCCCCTGTGCGAACCAGGTGTTGATTTTACATAAAAGTTTGAGCAGAAGGCTTCTGGATGATTAACATCATTTATTATATT
The DNA here is from genome assembly GCF_016617805.1 of Bactrocera tryoni. Lineage (NCBI taxonomy): Eukaryota > Metazoa > Arthropoda > Insecta > Diptera > Tephritidae > Bactrocera > Bactrocera tryoni. Next base: position 66,712,962 of record NC_052502.1, on the reverse strand, counting down.
TTCTTTACTAATACCAAGTGGAGACAAACACTTGCTGTTGACCCAAGTATGACTCGACTGCGACAAGATACCATCAGAAATCAATGGATTGTCACAATTCCGAACATGGTCGAAAAACCTTAATATTGCTCTTATTGCATATTTATTAAAAGTTAGTACTTTAGAATTTGAATAGATATATTTATTTGAGTATCTCTTTTTAAAGTGAATGAAGTTTTTGTTTAAACAAAATCTTATAATTTTACGTTCAAATTCAATTTTTTTCATCAAAGAAGGCGAAAAATGAAACCAAATCGGCAAAGCGTACATTAAGACTGGACCGAGAGCCACTTTATAAATCAAAATTTTGGTTCTTGTGCTTAAACTTGTATTTTTCATTATCATTGATAAGGCATGAAAACGGTTATTACATTTTTCCACCATGTCGTTAGCATGAAAATTGAATTTAAATAAGTTGGTGAAGGTTACTCCAATATATTTTATTTGATTCTGAAAACGAATATTATGACCATTATTCCTTTACAACCCCTCTAGGTCCTTTACCTGAAGCATTTCTGATGCAGATAGGTACAGTCTTGGCCTCATTTATCTTAACCCCCCAATATTTGTAGAAATTATTAATTTTTTCTAGATGATTCTCTACCATTCGCAATGCCAAGGTAGGGAATTTGTTATGAGCATAGACTAAAGAATCATCAGCATACAAAATACTTGATGAATTATTGTGACTATGTGGAAAATCAAACACAAAAATATTGTAAGGCAAGGGAGCTAGAATAGAGCCTTGGGGAACTCCACAATTGTAAACCAATCCAAGATCCGAGGAACAATCATTAATAATCACAAAAAATTTGCTATCTGACAAAAAACTTGAAATAATCTTAATAATACCATGATCAAAACCAATCTGAACAAGCTTAAAAATAAGCCCTCTATGATAAACACGATCGAATGCTTTTTCGATATCTAATGATACTGCTACAGTACAAAGTTTATTCCTTAAATTTACCAATACATCATTGGAGAACTTAAAAAGTGCATGTTGCATGGAATGTGCTTTTTGAAAACCAAACTGATAAGACGGAATAAACTTTTCCGAGTGCAAATCATGAATTTTGGAATGAATTATTTTTTCAAGTAGCTTACCAATGCTCGATAGTAAGGAAATAGGTCTAAATTCTTTTGCCGCAACAGAATTACGATTTTTTTTGAAGGTATTATCTTGGCAACTTTCCATTTTAACGGAAAATATCCATTATTTAAGTAATTATTGAATATAATGAGTAGAAATTTGTTAGCATTTTCTGGCAGTTTTTTAATTAAAGAATTCGAAATGCCATCTGGTCCTGCAGATGGCTTTGAATTCAGTGAAATAATTGTGTCTTTTTTTTTTTGTATCAAGCGATGTAAGACGTGGAGAAAAATCAACAATATTACCACCGAGAATATGATCATGCGCATCCAGGGTTCTTTCCACACGACTGACTGAAGCATAATTAGGAGTTATCTCCGAATAAATACTTTCGTAATAAGATTTGAACACTAGAGCTTTTGCCTTATCCTCATAAATCTCCACATTATTAACCAACAACTTATCACAAAAAACATTCGGTTTCATCTTAGCCGCTCTATAAATTTTCCTAAAAGCCTGAGGTCCTGGTGTAATAGTCTCAAGGAATTTATTGAACCTCTCTGCTCGCGCCTTACCAATCCAATCCTGCAGAAGCACTTTAATATAATAAATTTGAGATGAAATTAATTTGTATTCCAGAGAAGTTCTATGTCCGGATGTATGTATGATACATTTTTTTTACATTTTTTTTCCCACATATGCTTAATAGCAATTAATTTCTTAATTTGATTATTATAAAAAGGAGAAAATTCTTATGCTTTGTAATGCAGGAATTTTTAATCTTGACAATGCCTAAATGTTCAACAAACTTTTCCATGTAGTTATCTATTTCAATATTAGTAAGATTAGTATCTGCTGGAGGAACTCTTTCAGCCAAATCCTGATTGAAATCATTTGCCAAAGATGTCCAATCTGTTTTAACAATAAATTTAGCACAATTAAATAAAAGATCAACATTTGGAATTTCTATATGAAGAATAAGGGGAAGGTGGTCAGAAAAGGAGGAACCTAGGAAAACTTTAAAGTTTCTAATATTGAAATCTATTATATGTGAAGACAAAAGAAAATGGTCCAGATACGATTGACCTCCAGGGTAAGAAGGTTTTCTATCGCAAAATCTAACTAGATTTTGATCCGAGCTTTGTAACCAATCAGATAAGCTTGTCCCGTTAGAATTCGTTTGCGAGTCACCCCAATCAACACATTTTGCATTAAAATCACCTCCTTTGACGCAAAAAAATTTGAACTGAAATTTGCAAGGACATTCAAAACTTGTTGTAGATTATTAACTGACATATTAGAGGGATTATAAACATTACCAATTAATAAATCTGTTTTCCTTGAATTGATAATAACCTAAACTTTAATAAATAAAGAAGAAAATTGAGCATAAGGACTATAAATTCTACTATGTGTTATGTTATTCCTTATCGCAATTAGCAAACCTTGTTTAGCATCATCTCTATATATAGAAAAATGTCTTAAAGAAACGGGAATATCTGAGTTAGATAAGTTTCCTAAATAAGAGCAATATCAATGCTTTCACTGTTCAGAAAGAATTGCAATTCGAGCACTCTCAACTTATTAATTAAAGAGCCAACGTTAAAAGTTACTAATTTTAATTGCTTAAAACCCATATTTTGTTCTTACTTCAGATATTAACTGACAGCATTGATCTCTGAGATCGTCTTTAGATAAAGAATTACAGTTATCCAAGAATTTTTGTATCCTGTCTTCAATAGTATCCGTAACAGGTTCAAGTATTCGTTTAGCGACAGCAAGAAAGTCTTCTATTAATTTAGATTTACGCATACTTGGTGATTGACTATATCGATTATTACTATCTACATTGTAAAATTGGCTAGCAAATGATTTGCCTTAGATACAAAAGAATGACTATTTAAAGCAGAATATACATTATTTTGCGCTTTTAAATTAATATTATTTGACAAATTATTATTCTTATTTTTAAATTCTGAATAACGTCTAAAAGCTGGACATCCCCTCCAATTAGCCGGATGGCCCAAAGTATTGCAATTCACACAAAAGGCTTGAGAGTCATCATCTTTTTGGATCATACAGGTTCCTGCTTCATGATTTTCATTACATTTCATGCAACGAAAAGCTCTACTGCAGTTTTTAGCGGCATGGCCCCATTGCTGGCAGTTGCGACATTGAATGGTATTTGCGTTAACCTTGGGCTTTTCCCACGTAACCATTTGATATGCTATAGTTTTCATTTTAGCAATATCTTTCAGTTCAAAACCTTGATTCAAAGTAACTAAGAAAAGTCCTGTATCAACGCCTTTTTTCTTTGAATAATTCGTTACAAATTTATTTACAGATGCCACTGTTGAAGGGCAAATTTCGTCCAATTCTTGCTTAATTTCATCAGCAGACATGTTGTAATGTAACCCTCGTAAAATTACGCTTGCTACTTTTAATTGTTTTGGGGTCATTGAATAAGAATCTACTTTTTATACTCTCGCAACAAAGTTGCTAAGGAGAGTATTATAGTTTTGTTCACATAACGGTTGTTTGTAAGTCCTAAAACTAAAAGAGTCAGATATAGGGTTATATATACCAAAGTGATCAGGGTGACGAGTAGAGTTGAAATCCGGATGTCTGTCTGTCCGTCCGTCCGTCTGTCCGTCCGTGCAAGCTGTAACTTGAGTAAAAATTGAGATATCATGATGAAACTTGGTACACGTATTCCTTGGTTCCATAAGAAGGTTAAGTTCGAAGATGGGCAAAATCGGCCCTCTGCCACGCCCACAAAATGGCGGAAACCGAAAACTTATAAAGTGTCGTAACTAAACCATAAATAAAGATATTAAAGTGAAACTTGACACAAAGGATCGCATTAAGGAGGGGCATATTTGGAAGTAATGTTTTTGGAAAAGTGGGCGTGGCCCCGCCCCCTACTAAGTTTTTTGTACATATTTTGGAAACTACTATAGCTATGTCAACCAAACTCTATAGAGTCATTTCCTTCAGGCATTTCCACATACAGTTCAAAAATGAAATCGGATAATAACCACGCCCACCTCCCATACAAAGGTTATGTTGAAAATCACTAAAAGTGCGTTAACCGACTAACAAAAAACGTCAGAAACACTAAATTTTACGGAAGAAATGGCAGAAGGAAGCTGCACCCAGGCCTTTTGTAAAAATTGAAAATGGGCGTGGCCTCGCCCACTTATGGACCAAAAACCATATCTCAGGAACTACTAAACCGATTTCAATGAAATTCGGTGTAAAGTATTTTCTTAACACCCTGATGACATGTACGAAATATAGGTGAAATCGGTTCACAACCACGCCTTCTTCCAACATAACGCTATTTCGAATTCCATCTGATGCCTTCTCTGTATAATATATAGTACATTAGGAACCAATGATGATAGCGGAATAAAACGTTACACAAATACGGTATTTGAAAAATATGTAAATGACTGATAATGAAATCTCGATTATCACTTTATCATGCGAGAGTATAAAATGTTCGGTGACACCCGAACTTAGCCCTTCCTTACTTGTTTTTCTTTCAGTTGCGCCATCATTTGTAAATAGATATCCAAATCCTTAATAAGAAGTTTACTTTTATATTTGGATTTATTTATAACCTTGAATTCCACTTGGGGATATTTCAATTTGAGTTGATCAATTAAATTCTTCACATCTATATTATAAAGAAAGATAGGTGGACAATATTCTGCGAAAAAAAAATTCAATAAAAATACCCCAAAACTTTTTTGACAACCCATTATAATGTTTCCATGTTTTCAAAAAAGTGTTGCAGAAACTTAATCATGACTGAAAAAATAAATTTTATTACGAAATAGCCGCTGTATGATCAAAATATAAGAAATGCAAAAAACAAGAGCACATTTAATATTTTCAGGAATAAAGTCGTAATCTGGCAAGATATCCAGGGCATCAAAAAAATATTTTTTTTGTAGAGCTGTGTTATCTATGCGAATGTCCAGCCTTCAGCAGTATGGGATGGGACACGGCTTCGAATGCTCTAACTTAAGAGACGTTGGCTGATATTAATAAAAAAAAGAGCTTGCTCCAAATTTAAGAAATTGGTAAAGTTTTGAAGATGTAGTATATGATGATAGTAAACTTATTTAAGCAAATGTTATATGTATTCGAAATCGAGCATTTGCTTAGATGCTGGCAGAATTCATAGCTAACTCGGAACATTTCGTTCATAATTTTTTTAAACTTAAATCAATTTGATTTACGATCTAACACCAATAGAAAATTTTACTTTGAAATAATACTCCCTTTACTGTTCGAAAACGGAGCTCGAGAGAGAAAGCATTACACATTAAGAACAGTTGGTGGCGATAGAAAATGTAAACAATTATATCAGTTTACCTCATGTGGACACGACTATTTGTTAAAACATGTTTTGCCTACATATTCGCAAAGACGCCCTCTTTCAAATGTATAAAAAATTAAAACTTCCTTATGCTATAGAAGCAGTCAAAGCTTTCAAAAAAAAAAAACAATACACGCCCTTCGTCGAAATTAATATATTCAAGCTGTATTGAATGAAAATTAAATTGGCGCTATTATTTTAAAATATGAAGGGTAAGGGTGTCGAGACCAATGGTGCATACATTTGTATGGAAATACGTGTTGTACATTATTTACGTTCATATACATATGTACAATATATATACATTTTTGAAATTTCTTACCTCTCAATTTGGTTTGGGCATACTCTGAACTACCTGAAAAAGAAATATGAGACTCGTATGCGGCTTTTAAAATGAAATACAACGCATTCCTTTTCGTTCATTTTTTGATTTATTTAGGAGCATATGAATCATTTTTGAGCGATTTTTCAATTGATTTTATGATAATGGGTCCTGCGGAATACAAAAAAAAACATATGTAATCAATTTTCGAATGCTGTTGTCAAACTGGATTTGATCATTTAGAACAGAAAAATCGAGTTTTACGACGCAATTTATCGCTTTCTTGCAAACAAAGTCTGCAATCTCTCCTTCCTTTGAGTGTGTCAGCACCTTTTGATGTTGAAGCTACTAATCGTGATGGGATGTTGAATGAACGACCGAAAAAGGATTCAAAAGCCAAACGACAAGATAGATGTTTGATGACATTGGGATTGTTCATACGATTTTCGATTGAATTGTAAAGAAAAGTGCGTCGTGCATCCTTTTTATCTAGATCAGGCCCGTCCAACATAATTTTGTGAAGGGCCAGGTTTAGCATTTTCATAACCGTAGCGGGCCAAAAAAAATAAAATGACCTTCAGTTTTGGTATATTTATTTATTTATAAAAAGCAGCATCACATAAATCTTAATATATTATTATTAATGTAACTATGGCCTCAGCATATAAAGATATTCTTATTTTTAAAATCTAATTAATGAGATGTCTCACATTTTTTCTGTTTGCACAGCGCATCTATGTCAGCTGGAGTTTTAGAAGTGGCTATGCGCAAAATGCCTTTAAGATGGCTATCTAATAAAGATGATCTGGTTTTTGATTTGTTAAATTTCATGCGAGAAAACAGCTGCTTGCAAACTTATGTACTACCAAATAAAGAAATATGTTGAATAGCCAGCTTAGTAAGGTTTAGGTATTGACAGTGTGTAATATACTTTTTGTAAAATTCAATTAAGTTTGGAAGACAATTATTATATGCTGTTTTTAGATGAGAGCTGTTTTGCAATTCTATTAACTCCAGCTGTAAACTCAGCGCAGCGCTCTCAATTTCAACATCAAATGGATTTTGAAACACTTTCATGCATGGAGTTTGTGATTTGAAGTCTGCGAATCTGTCGTCAAACTCGTTCCTTAATCTTTGTAACATCAACACGTACTTGTCAAAATCCAAGGTATCTTGCTTTCTTGTAGATAAGGTCTCCCAATGAATCAACTGCTTTTGTTCCAGCCGCTTTTCCAACAACAAAAACTTTTATGTGAAAGCTCGAACGTGTTCGTATAACTGTGTTCATAGTTGGTCTTTCCCTTGCAGTTTCAAGTTAAGATCAGAAAGATATTTACTTATATCAACCAGGAAAGCCAGATCATCCAACCACTCCTCATCAGTAAGGAAAGTAATTTCTTGGTCTTTGTTGCCAAGAAAAATCTTTAAGTCGTCCAGCAGGGAATAGAATCGTTTTAGTGTAGCTGCTCTGCTGAGCCAGCGAACGCGACTGAAGTATACAATGTCTTCGTGATCTGAACCGACATCAGCCAGAAAAGCCTGGAACTGTCTGTGGTTAAGCCCTCTTGCGCGTATAAAATTAACTGTCTGCACTACTTTATCCATCACGTGTAAAATTGCTTCCGCTTTTTTGGCTACACCTTCAAAATCCTTTGTGTAGTGTAGGGTGTAAATCAAATTGACTTCCTTGTTCTTTTTCGGAACATAGCTACAAATCGAAACGAGATTATCGTGAAACCCGCAAAGAGTAGAAAGCAACGGACGAGACGGATTTTTTTTCAATTTTTCGCGTAAACACTTCTTATTGGCGCGAATAGTACCGACGAAAGCAAGTCCAATGGTAGCCAATCGTTTGGCTCCTGTCAGTGTTGTGAAAACGTTGTCAGCTACTATTGTTCTGCCCGTGTTTTCGCACCGTTTCACAAGTTTGAGCAATACATTTTCTCTTTGGTTCACTTCACGCTCTCCGCCATCCTTTTTTCCCGTATACAATATACCTTGCAATGAGTATTTTATTTGTGAGTCACATGCCCACCAGATTTTCACACCGTATTTGGCTGGTTTCGATGGTATGAATTGCGTAAACTTTGTCTTGCCACGATACGGAAACAATTGCTCATCAATTGTTACATTTTCATGCTGCTCATAGTTTCTGGCGGGGTTTCCATTTAAAAAATTCCTTATATCGCGAGTTGCGGCAGCATTATCAGATTGTAGTCGGAATGAACGTGTGCGGCCATCATCGAAACGGATATATCGCGTCAATAACTTGAATCGTTTGAGTGGCATCGCCGCTCGAAAGATGGGAAGAGCATGTGTTTGCCACAAAAGTGGTGTAAACTGCATATTATTGTGCGTTACACCAGCAGCAATAAGAATGCCAATAAATGCATCAAGTTCGGGGCTAGTGAAATCCACCCAAACTTTTGGTTTTGAGGTTAGATTTTCTGCATTCAATTTTGCAAATTGGCCTCTTCCATAACGATTTGTTTGACTGATGATAATGAATGAAATATTGGTAGTAAAAAACTGTTTGAATACCTCAATGGCTTGCTTCAATTAGGCTCTTTTTTCCATTCTGTCCCATCTTTACCGTAGTAAGAATTTTCAGTAGCAGCTGGAGTTTCACGCTCTTCTTCTTCTACACCATCGATTACTTCCTCTTCGTCGCTATCTAATATTTCATTCGGCTCGATTTCGATTTCATTTTCAATATCCGATGCATCTTTAAATGGCACATAAACGACATCTCTATCATCGTCATCGCTTTCGAATGGATCCACTTCTTCTTGCACAACATCATTATTTTCATTTTGAATGTCATTTACCAATGCTGATGCTAAGCGATCAAAAAAATCTGCACTGATGTTTCTACAACGTAATCGTGTATTATACACATATTCCACTTCATCACTCATTATTACAACCAAAGCGAACAGAATAATAAAAGACAAGATGAGAGCTGGCGCGAAATATGCGTATTTTCACAGTAATATGTTGTGCGTACGCATTCTACGCGTTGCCGTTGCTCTTGTGCAATAAGCTTCTTCTTTTGCTTATTTAAAATTTTTTTAGATATCGTTAAACATAGTATCGCAACGCGTTATCCAAACTGTTCTATTGATTGAAATTAATTGAATTATTAAAAGACATGCATATATGTGTACATATACATATTTATAATTATGTGCAATAGTTTAAATAAATTTTAAACATTTTATTTTTTTGTTTTAAGGCAGGTACGTTCATAAGTAGATGTAGCGGATTCATCTGCAGTATCTGATACGTCTTCGGATAATGTATGAAAATAGTTAAAGTCAGATGATAACCCCACCCACTATCCATGTAACGGTTTTGTTAAAAACAACAAAACCGGCAATTTGCCCACCTTAAATAAGTGCTTCTTGCGACAAGTAGTCTGTGTTTCTCCCTTGGGAGATGGACTACATATTTGAACCTTTTAAGGTTGTAACTACTCATTTCAGGCGCATGCCTGGGAGTTGTTGCCTATGTCTTTCGCTACCCACTGCTTCATGATTGCGGAGCAGCTGCCGCAATAAAAAGTGCCGGTCCTAAAATGTTGGTGGATGCTGCAGAGTCATGCTCATCAGCCACTTCATTCCCGGCTACACCTTGCGATCTGGCACCCAAACAAGACGCACTTGGTTACGTTCTGATTGACTATTCAGTCGCTCTATACACTCCTGCACCTATAGCGATTTTACCTCGAATGCAGTGATCGCTATACGTGCATTGCGATAGTTGCGTTGGAATGCGCTGGGAAACCTACCCATAGGTATGGAGAGTTTTGTGCGTGATTCTGTGACGCCTGCGCCATTTCCCTCCGACGTTTTCGAGCCGTCAGTGTACCACTTAATTGTACTGTTCCTAAGCAGTAGCTCGAGAGCTGGGGGTAATCTAATACTTTTTGGTAATGCTATCCCTAGTTAGAAGTACCAGTGGTATGACGCCACTTAGCTCATTCATATGTTATGAAGAGATTACCTTAACTTTGCCAAACCCTCAGGCTGTCATTTGGAGCAGAGTGTGTTTGGCGATTTGACTGATTACTAGGTGGAACGGGGTGAGTTCCAGCAAGACTTCAAGTGCCGCCGTCGGACATATGCAGGATGACACCCGACATGCAGACGCAGGCGGGTCATTGCAGCTTTGATAGTTGAAGTTCTACTGACTTCTGCGATGTTTTCGGTTCTCAAATGATAACTAGTCGCACTAACATGATGTGCAACCATCTGATAATCTTTGGTTTGCAACCACTGGATTTAAAAGCAAGCTGATTGCACACCATCAGTGCTTTCGTGGCTTTGACCATGATGGTCAGGTCAACATGCTTCCACCGCAGATTGGAATCCAGCGTGAGACCAATATATTTGACTATATTAGTCATCTCTATCTCTCTGCCACCGAATGTTAGGTTCATGTAGCCAGCCAGAGACCTGCGCCTTGTAAACGGGACGATGGTCATAGTCAAGGGGTTGAACAACAACACTCCTGCACTATCCCTTGGGCCGGCCTAGTCCTCTTTGTACAATATCGCAGAGAGTGGCCCAAATTTTTTCCTGCCTATGATGACAATGTCGTCCTTGACACCGGTCTCGTCACATTCCTTTTCTGCAGTGCCTTGCCTCGCTTATGTGGAACGTGTTATCTATGCCCCCTTCCATGTCTACGAAGGCGCATAACATTACCTTCCCAGTTTCCAGCGAACTCTATATCTCGGCGGTTATACAGCAGTGTTTGCCGATCTACCTTCACTGTAAGCATCCTGGTGCGTATGCGGGGGTGATGTTTTCAGCGCCTTCCATCTTATTTCGTTGTCCACGATCTTTTCCATACTCTTTAGTAGGAGGGAAGTAAGACTAATTGGTCTAAAGGATTTACCTAGTGAGTAGTTCTTTTTACTTACTTTCGATATAAAGATCACCTTCGCTGTCCTCCATAGTTCAGGGACATACAAGGTAGGCCAGTAGAACTTGTTCTCCTTGTTGCAGAAGTTCTGGAAAGATGCCGTCCGCCCCGGGCAATTGAATTTAGAGAACGACGACGTGGCCCACCTAACTGAGTCCGCAGTAAACATTTTGCTTGCGACTACCCAATCTAGGCGAGACGGCAGGTAGACTCTGGTCTTCCTCAACTACCTCCGGTAAATGCGCACGCAAGAGTGCCGTAGCTCTCTCCTCCGAACTGGTCGTATAAGTTCCGTCACATTTTTTAACCGCTAGACCAGTGTCCGTCTTCTTCTTAGCCAGAGCCTTGAGCAATCTTGCTGCCTCTCGTATTTAAGAGAAGCTTTCACTGAAATTCCTGAAATTATCCTGCTTTGCGGACCTAATATCCTGCTCTTCAGTTCCAGGGCCGTTGCACCTCTGTCGAGCTCCCCCGCCCCCTGAAGACTCTAAGGTATCCCGCTATGTGGCTCAACTGGTGTTTTTGGGAATATGTTTGGGGGGGATTAGCATAACCTCTACCCTTAGCCCGAACCTCAAGATCCTGTCATCTGACAATGAAGGTTCTGAGGAAATCCTTCACCGTGAGATCTGTCCCGACATGAGTTCGTTACTCACGGTTAAATTTTTACTACTAATAAATTCAAAGAGAGACTCAGCTCGTGAATTGCAATCCGTACTACCCCATTCAGTGAGGTGCGCGTTCGCATGACACACCAGGGTTAGAGGCAGTCTGTTCTTCCTGCAGTACTCCACCAAGCCCTTCACAGCCTCTGGGGGCGCAGTATGCGTATCTCCTGGAGAGTAGGCCGGTGCTAGGACGAAGTCCGCACTTTCGTTATCCTTGACCAGCACAGCGAACAGGTACTGTGCTAGGAATTCTGAAATACAGAAGTAATCAATATTTTTCCTTCCTACGGTACATGCTTAGGGTCTCCCAATAGAGAGATTCAAGATTACCTTATTGCAGTCCAAGTTGAGGCCCCTAACTTCTCTTCTGTTGACCCATGGCTCCTGTATTAGAAGGAAGCATAGGCTATTCGACGAGAACCTGCTCGCGATGACAGCGGATGCAGACGTCGCGTGATGCAGATTCACCTCTAAACTTGCGAGCACTATAGAATCGGTTCAGTGAGGAACTGGTCTTCGTCCGCACCGTCCCTCGCATTGCCATCCAGGTCCTGAAGCCCCTCCAGGAGCCCCTCTACAACGGCTTGCTCCACATCAGCGTTGACTGGTACGCGGCTCCGAACCCCGCTACTTCGTTAGCTATCGAATGCGATATTTCCGGCTTTAAGCACCTTCGAGGCCGGAGAAGAACTGTTGGCTCTGACATTGTTCCTCGCCATTCTTTCGGCTCCCCAGAAGTTCTTCCCTCCTGGAAGTGCGTTATTCATTATTATTGTGTCGTTATTCATCATTTTCTTACGACCCTTGGCTCACTATGCAAATGAAGAGTAACTCAAAGGTCTGCCGCACCAGAGCCCCTTGACGAGGTAAGGCCCCCGTTATTTCAAAATTCGGCCCGGTGTTGAGAAGGCTCTTTTAGAATACAGCAGGAGGAGGTAACCTGGCTGCAAATCATCCAATAGTCACGGGAGTCGAATAACAATCTGGATTAGGCGGTGGTGCTCTTGGTTGCCGCACGCATGCGGCGCCCGACATCCTGACTGAGCAGTGCAAAGCAACACCAACCACATCGGTGGGGGTGCCGAGTATATCTTGCGGTTTAAGCTCCACGACACGGTGCCTAGCATTGGTAGAGGTGCACGAATAGTGAGTTTGCTGTGTGCCACTTCATGAGAAAGAATTGTCCAAATCATAAAAAAGAGAATGTTCAAGACTCCAGGTACGAAATATGTGGAAGCTAGTGCCAATATGTGAGTTATTTTAGTGCAAATCATTGAGAGTGTTTTACTAATAACAGTGTATCGTATGGGGTGAAAATCAGAAATTTTGAACATGCAACTGACTTTACTCCAATGTATTTGTAATGGTAAGTCTACCTTAAAGAAACTCAAGGAGTTCAATATTAGTATGGGGCATGTTAATAATATGTGCTATAGAATTGATAAAATCAGTACTGAGCTGATCTTTTAGAACCCATATACCCAATATAAAAATTTGAAACTTCCGTTGGCTTTATATACGAATTACTACCACTTCCATATACTATATAAAGTGTGATCCGATTCGAAGTTCCCTACTTTAAAAATACAATGTTTATTATCTTTCGAAAGAGCATTCTTTGGCATTTATCTCTTTCAAATGTTGGCCGCCGTTACGTCTCAGAGAGTCAATTTGTTGAGTCCAATTTTCGATGACTCGATATTGGCTCGAAAGCGTCGGATCTTCTTGGAACTTTTCAAGAGCCCATAGAGCGAAGCGATGTCACTTGGGAAGCTCCAGCGGGACCAGTTCTTAAACAAGCTGTTTTTTGTACGCTTTCAATTTAAGATATCGTCGTGAAATGCGCCATGTCGTTCAATACGACAGTCCGAGTTGCTGCGAACGGCGCTGAATCGACTCCCCACGAGAGGGTGTACACTCAGGTACGGCTACTATATTTCCTTCACTGCCTGCTGGACGTGGTCTATTCGGTCAAATATTATCCAATAATGAATGCTGGGTCTCAATATGGGTTGAGAATTTTACGCTTAGTAGACCGATTATGTTGACCATAAGTTGAGCGAAGCACGCGAAACACATTCTTTACAGAACGTGAATTTTCGTAATAAAGTTAAACGATTTATAAACGTTACTAAGGCGTAGGTCTTGATGAAGTACCGAACAATACTGAACAAAAATAACAAGATTTCTTGACATGACTCTAGCGTGGTCTGTTAAAATAGGCTATTGAAAAAATTACCTCTACTTGGATACCAAGTAATAATGGCTTTCATTTTACTAACAAGCGTTATGACGAATATGGTATGCCTTTAAGTGCGTGAATTATATATTTATAAAATTGCTTGAAAGTATGTTCTCAAGTACATGAAAGCAATGTTAAAAATAATGCAAAACCTCACTTTCTCTGGCCACAATCTGCCCTATATAATAACTACCGTCTCTCCATCTAACGAGCGTTCAGGTTGGTCTAAAAGTATGATATTTTAGTGAAATTATATGAACAAATTTTCTTAAAACCTATGTGGTTTAGAGTTGAATTAATGTGGAATAAAGTTGAACAAAGGTATTTATACTCTTTTGGTTTCCCGTGAGATTTCTTGGTTCCACACAAATATTGGCAACCGTTTGCGAGAACGGCTATTAGGTTGGGCTAAACAAGAACTCAGATATATGCTATTCGTTATACCAATGATTTGGTATGATGAATGTTATTTTTGTTTACCTCCAACAAAAGGTTTTACAACCAAGTCCGAACACACTACCCAGTATAAAAACTTGTCTTTGGCCAACATCTTACATAGTGCCAAACCGTCTTTGCCAAAGTATTCAAATCGATCAGAAAATCAGAACGGAGAGAAATCACCGAGGCAAAAATTGAAGAGGGGAATAGATCCACAAATACGTCAACTGATAAAGGAAAAACCTTTGCAGAGCAAGTAAAGAAGGGTTTAGATCGGGTATAACTGATCATTTCATACTATTTCAACTTTTAAGGTACATAAGGATTGTTAGTTATATAGGTTTTAGTACAAGTTTCCGTCGGATTCTATACATCTTAAGCTCAAAGATGACGTTCTTTTAATTTTATTACGATTTCTAACATTTTGACCAATATGTGCCGTATAAAGCCATCCGGAGGTATTGACCCTATTGAACCCATTTTTAACAAACAAGTATACTAATGTTAGGAAAGGATTACACATTACACATTGAACGATACTTTCGGTAAAAAGTCAACTATAGGTACTGGAGTTACCATATTCGGTGCTTAGGATTAAACAGTTTTGGTTCGATTGGACACTTTTTGGTCATAAGGTGATATACTTCAAAGACACGATTCAAGATTTATCTCGTTATATTAATTTCATCTTCATTTGTTTACACGTGTACCTCGGTTTACGCGGTAGGTACGTTCCTGACAAAACCGCGTAAGTCGATTCAGTCATTTTTATATGGAAAACCCGCGTAATGTAAATTCGACAAGAAATAAGCTTTTTAAAACATTTATTGAGCACAAAATATGGCTTTGTAAAATAAAAAACATATTTCATTATCAAATAAATGTATCTTATTATACTTGGCAAAATACCTATAAAATCAGCCCTATTTTTAAGCAAACTTAATCGCTATCAGTTCTTATACCCTGAACAGGGTATATTAAGTTTGTCACGAAGTTTGTAACACCCAGAGGGAAGGGTCGGAGACCCTATAAAGTAAATATAAATGATCAGTATGTCGAGCTGAGTCGATTTAGCCATGTCCGTCTGTCTGTCCGTCTGTCTGTCCGTCTGTCTGTCTGTCTATCTGTCCGTCTGTCCCCTCAGTTTTCATACTCTCGCAACAAAGTTGCCAAAGAGAGTATTATAGTTTTGTTCACATAACGGTTGTTTGTAAGTCCTAAAACTAAAAGAGTCAGATATAGGGTTATGTATACCAAAGTGATCAGGGTGACGAGTAGAGTTGAAATCCGGATGTCTGTCTGTCCGTCCGTCCGTCCGTGCAAGCTGTAACTTGAGTAAGAATTGAGATATCATGATGAAACTTGGTACACGTATTTCTTGGCGTGGCCCCGCCCCCTACTAAGTTATTTGTACGTATCTCGGAAACTACTATAGCTATGTCAACCAAATATACAGTTTAAAAATGGAAGAAATCGGATAATAACCACGCCCACCTCCCATACAAAGGTTATGTTGAAAATCACTAAAAGTGCCTTAACCGACTAACAAAACACGTCAGAAACACAAAATTTTACGGAAGAAATCGGATAATAACCACGCCCACCTCCCATACAAAGGTTATGTTGAAAATCACTAAAAGTGCCTTAACCGACTAACAAAACACGTCAGAAACACAAAATTTTACGGAAGAAATGGCAGAAAAAAGCTGCACCCAGGCTTTTTTTAAAAATTGAAAATGGGCGTGGCGTCGCCCACTTATGAACCAAAAACCATATCTCAGGAACTACTAGACCGATTTCAATGAAATTCGGTATATAATATTTTGTCAACATCCTGATGACATGTACAAAATATGGGTGAAATCGGTTCACAACTACGCCTTCTTCCAATATAACGGTATTTTGAATTCCATCTGATACCTTCTCTGTATAATATATACATTAGGAACCAATGGTGATAGCGGAATAAAACTTTACACAAATATGGTATTTGAGCTGAGGTAACCCTTGTGGAAAAATTGTCGTGCTCGGACTATAACTTTTCAAGGTCCCTGATATCGAACACGAAGAACTCAGTGCCTAACCTAACATAACCTAATTTTTCACCGAAAATATCGGTAAATCTCTCCGACATTTTCATGTAATTCAGAGGCCATCATTTTTATACTCTCGCAAAAAAGTTGCTAATAACAGTATCTCGATTATCACTTTATCATGCGAGAGTATAAAATATTCGGTGACAAGCGAACTTAGCCCTTCCTTACTTGTTAAGATATCGTTTTGAAATTTTGTAAGCGTCATTTTCTCTTCAAGAAGCTGCTCATTTGTCGGAACTGCTGATATCGGACCACTATAACATATAGCTACCGTATAAACTGAACGATCGGAATCAAGGGCTTGTTTGGAAAACTTTCGCATTTGACAATGTATCTTCACGAAGTTTGGTATAGATTATTTTCTAAGACAACAATGTATTCTCCGAAGAAATTGTGCATACGCAATACAAAACTTTAGGTTGGAGCAAGTATACAGTTTTGTTGATCTGGGGGTAGCTATGAGCCCCAAACTCAATTTTAATCTTCACGCATTTTCATCGGTTTTTAAAGCTAAAGGTGCCCTTAGTTTTGTTAAACGTTGGTCTAAAGAATTTAGAGAACCGCTTACCACAAAAATTCTTTTTACATCTTTGGTGAGGCCTATATTAGAGTATGCTTCTGTGGTTTAGAACCTTAGTTACCAAGTCTATTCGGATAAGTTAGAGTCCGTTCAAAAACAATTCGTACTTTTTGCCTTAAATCATTTGCATTGGGATTCCAGTTTAAATCTTGCCCCATACACTAAACGTTTAAAACTTATAAATCTTCTCATACTCGCTAATCGTAGGGAGATGCTTGATATAATATTTCTTGTAAAACTCATGAATGAGTTCGCTCTACCAGGCAGTAAAACTTTTACTTTTAAAATTTTCTGGAACAAATTTTTGAGTTAAACGAAGCATTACGTCATTCCAGCACATTTGATCTAACAGACTCACTCTTTTAAGCTTAAGATCGCAACGCTTAAAACTCTCTTGCCTTTTATGACCGCACTTGATTTTCAATGTGTCATAAATTATTAAAGTTTTATTTTGTTTGGTATTTGTATCAACTGGAATTCTCCTGTGATTTTGGTCTTCTAACCATATTATTAAATATTTAAAACATACTGACACTTAAAACGCAATAACTTCACTTCCAATCGATGAAATGTCATGAAATTCTCACTGGACAATCGATTAAGTCTTGTTTACTTTGGAAAGAACCTTGTAGAAAGTTAGAAATATAAAATGTGTAGACAAAATTGCATTTACATTTACATTGTGTATGTTTGCATCTTGCTTTATCATTAAAAGGGAAATCCCCTCTTTTTTGTGTTTTGTCAAAGTATTACAGAATAGCATGTAATATAACAGTTGAGATGTAGCGTTACCATATTTAAAATTAGCTAACTAATAAGTATTGCCAGATTTAAAACAAAGTTAAAATAAAAAAGCAAGCATTGAGCTTATCAAAAACTTTGAAAATTTTAAAATTTTGTGAAAAAATAAAATTGAAAATCTATAATTTTTTATAAATTGCTTATTCCCAACGTCAACTTTACAAGCGCCTTATAGTGAACTCTCGCTCGCAGTTATGGCCGAAGGCCCGCCTCCCGGAGGAGGATAAGGATCCCCCAGCCAAAAAAAAGAAAAACTCATTAAAAAAAGACTTAAACTTAAACAACCCAAAGATTTTTCCCACTCTAATCTCAATTACGGAAAATCTCTATAATAATAAAAACATTGACTAACAAAAACTTGTAACCACCAAAAGTACAAACAGGGTATATTAATTTTGTCACTAAGTTTGTAACACCCAGAAGGAAGTGTCGGAGACCCCATAAAGTATATATATAAATGATCAGTATGTTGAGCTGAGTCGATTTAGCCATGTCCGTCTGTCTGTCTGCCTGTCCGTCCGTCTGTCTGTATATATACGAACTAGTCTCTTAGTTTTTAAGATATCGTTTTGGAATTTTTTGTCAAAAAAACTGAACGATCGGAATCAAGTTCTTGTATGGAAAACTTTCACATTTGACAATGTATCTTCACAAAAGTTCTAACAGGTTATTTTCTAAGAAAATAATACAATATACGAAGAAATTGTTTAGATCGGCTTACTATAACATATAGTTGCTATGCAAACTGAACGATCGGAATCTAGTCCTGAAAGTTTTCCTCACATTTGACATGATATATTCACGAAATTTGGTATAGATTATTTTCTAAGGCAACAATGTATTCTCCGAAGAAATTGTTCAGATCGCTTAACTATAGCATATAATTGCTATACGATCGGAATCAAGGGATTTCATGGAAAACTTTCGCATTTAACGTTGTATTTTCACGAAATTTGACATGGATTACTGCTTAAATTAAAAAAAAATACGAAAAAATTGTTCAGATCGGATTACTACAGCATATAGCTCCCATACAAACTGGACATATATTTACTAAAAGAATGCACCTGTGAAGGGTATATTAGCTTCGGTGCACCCGAAGTTAACGTTTTTTCTTGCTTCTTTTAACAAAAGTGCTAAACGGTAACGTTAGTGAGAACAATAGAAAACTAACAAAATTTACACTTGATGGCAATTCACTCGTTCTCGTTAACAACAAAAAAACCGCAGACATTTTCATAAAAACAAAAATCTCTCTAATATATGCGAAATTACTTGTAAATATCATACAAAACTTAATACGTTGAAAGGCGTGATATTTTCTCCAGCATTAACAAACCTTACCGAAAAAGAAATAACAACTGGCTTAAGGATCAAAATGTAATCCAAGTTAATAAAATAAAAAAATAACATATACTAGATATGTAAACACTCCTTTGCATATTCTATCATTTCTCTTATACTAACTCCATAAAGACCTAAAAATTGGTTCCAAATCAAACCTATTCAAATCAAACCTTATATTCCTAGCCTATACGTTACGTTGTCTCTCATACAAAAAACAGGTGTACCAACACTCCCGTTTGTGTCACATTTACCTTATCCCAGCGCTCAGAGGTAATAAAGTGCACTCAAATTAAATGTTTTAACTGTAATTCTCAGCATTGATCAACAAATAAAAAATAAAAACAAGTAAGGAAGGGCTAAGTTCGGGGGTCACCGAACATTTTATACTCTCGCATGATAAAGTGATAATCGAGATTTCATTATACGTCATTTACATATTTTTCAAATACCGTATTTTTTTAAAGTTTTATTCCCCTATCATCATTGGTTCCTAATGTATATACTCGTATTATACAGAAAAGGCATCAGATGGAATTCAAAATAGCGTTATATTGGAAGAAGGCGTGGTTATGAACCGATTTCACCCATATTTCGTACATGTCATCAGGGTGTTGAGAAAATATTATATACCGAATTTCATTGAAATCGGTCTAGTAGTTCCTGAGATATGGTTTTTGGTCCATAAGTGGGCGAGGCCACGCCCATTTTCAATTTACAAAAAAAGCTTGGGCGCAGCTTCCTTCTGCAATTTCTTCCGTAAAATTTAGTGTTTCTGACGTTTTTTTGTTAGTCGGTTAACGCACTTTTAGTGATTTTCAACATAACCTTTGTATGGGAGGTGGGCGTGGTTATTATCCGATTTCTTCCATTTTTGAACTGTATATGGAAATGCCTGAAGAAAACGACTCTGTAGAGTTTGGTTGACATAGCTATAGTAGTTTCCGAGATACGTGCAAAGAACTTAGTAGGGGGCGGGGCCACGCCCACTTTTCCAAAAAAATTGCGTCTAAATTTGCCCCTCCCTAATGCGATTCTTTGTGCCAAATTTCACTTTAATATCTTTATTTATGGCTTAGTTATGACACTTTATAGGTTTTCGGTTTCCGCCATTTTGTGGGCGTGGCAGTTGGCCGATTTTGCCCATCTTCGAACTTAAACTTCTTATGCAGCCAGGGAATACGTGTACCAAGTTTCATCATGATATCTCAATTTTTACTCAAGTTACAGCTTGCACGGACGGACGGACAGACGGACGGACGGACAGACAGACATCCGGATTTCGACTCTACTCGTCGCCCTGATCACTTTGGTATACATAACCCTATATCTGACTCTTTTAGTTTTAGGACTTACGAACAACCGTTATGTGACAAAACTATAATACTCTCCTTAGCAACATTGTTGCGAGAGTATAAAAACTTATCTTAAAAAGCAATAAATCCTTAAATATTCTACAATAAACCGAACCTCAATTAAGAAGCCGTAACTTATGTGAATAACAGCTTTTCACCAGACTACTCCACGATAGAAAACCCAATAGAATCACTAGACATAACCACAGAAGAAATAATTAAAGCAAAAAACAGCAACAGCCAAATGAAACGAAAAGCTACAAAACAAAACCAATAATTATACCAAACTTATTGCTGGCAACACAACTACAAAACAAAAATTTTATATATAGTAAATCAATTAAATTTCTCAGATTTTATCCTACCGACGAAAATGTAGCATAACAATACAACTCATTCCAACAATCAAAATAAAGAAAATGTACACTATAATAATTTTAGTGTAACTCCTATTGGCACCACAAGCATACCCACATCATCAAGTTTCCAGGAAGAAAGCGAATCAACTATAATGCAGGTCGACAAATTTAACTATAATTTCATTGTCAACACCAGCTATTTTGCCGAAAACAGTTATGACTTACAGAATAATATGTGTACAGACACCAAGGAGATTCTTTCTCAACCTCATTACAATTGCCAGAAAAATATAATAACAGATTCTAATCCTGAATAACTATATTCATATGTCCGTGCATATTTTGTAATAAAAGTTCTTCAGTGGAATATCAAAGGCTATTGGAACAATTATAATAATTTGGAGATATTAATAGCGGAATTCCAACCTCATATCATATCATTAGAAGAAACGCATATCAATGCGGCATTGACCAAATGCCCAAATTGTATTATTATTATTATTATTAATTTATACAAAGAATAATATAATTACAATTTATATACTTATATAGCACTAGCGGTTAAGCCATCAGCTTAAATGCCCAAATTGATATAATATTTATCTTTACAACACGAACATGACAAATAAACAAGGTATTGCATTTTTGATCCGCAAGAGTATTCAACATATCTACAGTGCAAATGGCACCACCAATTTTCAAATAGCTTCAACACAAGTGAAACCTTGTCTACCAATTAAAATACAAATTATTTACTACCACCAAACATAAAAATTTCGGCCAATGAGTTAAACAATTCTATTGCCACCAATTTTACGAACAATATTATATTGGGCGATATAAATAGGTGGCATCCATAATGGGGCTCTCACAATACCAACTCCAGAGGTATAATGTTTGAAAGTTTTATACTACAAAATAATCTGTGTATTCTTAACAACGGCAAATATGTATACTCACTATTCCACTCATCACACTTTAACTGCTCTTCACATCTCATCATGTAGCCTTAATTTATGGAAAGAGATGAATTGAGACACGGTAAACGATACGTCCGATAGTGATCATAGTTCAATAATACTGAATTATAGGGAAAATTATGTACTATTCACAACCCTAGATTCAAAACAACACACGCAAACTGGCCTATATTTTCTAAGAGATTAGAAGTAGACCGATACCCAAAAACTTATAACGTTAATAAAGAGACGGTCAACATAAGGAAAGCTATTAGGCGAGCAGCCAATGTAAGTATTCCGTAATCTAAACCATACAAGAAGAGACGTAAAACCTGTTGTGGGACAAAAAAGCTGCAAGACCTTAAAAACGAGAAAATGAAATACTGGTATGCTCTAAAAAACAACTTAAACTTACAATTAAAAGAAAGAAATGTAATGCTCTTTTTCGAAAAAAAGTAAAAGAGACAAAAACTAGCCCTTTTGAACAATTTATGGCTTATACTCGTATCAGCCCAAACAGATGAACAATTTTCAAGTGAATACATTTCTGCAAAAAATCGCGTCCTCAAATCGGTATATAAGGTGAATAAAATTTCAAAGTCTGCTAGTAGTCTTGAAGAAGAAATTACACTACTTGAACTGGAAAATAACCTTCAAAATAATAAAGAGAATAGAATTGTCCTGTCCCGGAATCACCTTTGCAATGATTAAAAATACACCTCTGGTACTAAAAAGTCGTTTAATTAATTTATATAATTTATGAATAAGAAGGATGACTACAAAAACTTACCCTCCTATCTCGCTTTTATCATGATTAAGTAAACTGTTGGAAAAATAATATCAAAACGAATACAATATATTTTTATTTCAAAACAAAGTAATAAGTAGAAAACAAACTGCTTTTAAACGTAGGTCGGTAGGGGCAACAATGCAATAATGTTTTGAAAAACTTGTCTACTTTAATTACAAATTGGTCATTAACATCGGGTTCATCTATTAATTTTGAAAAGTGTAAGTACCTTCATATATGCAAGAAGCGGAACTGCAATATCCCAGATCCAGTGTTTCATAATCAAATAAACAATGGTACGCTACACTGCTCCAGAACGCAGATTATTGGTGACTATTTATTTAACCAATAATAGGTTGGTGACTTTAGCGCAACATGAATTTCATCGCAGATTTCCTAGCCGTCCGACGCCTACTGGTGAAACACTGCGACGTTTAGCCGCACTCTTCGCAGAGACGAGGCGTGGCAGACCCCGGAGTAGCCGTTCAGCAGAGAATGTTGCTTCTGTTGCCGAGGATGTCATGGAAGCTCCGTCGACATCGACCAGACGACGTTCCATGCCAATGGGTATCAGTCGATGGTGTTTACAGCGAATTTTGGTACAAAATTTGAAGATGTTTCCGTACAAAGTCCAGACGGTGCATCAGCTGTTCGCTGCTGACCGCCAATCGCGTCTAATATACGCTCAAGCCATCCTTAATCACAACCAAGAGGAAGATGATTTTTCATCAAAAATAATCACGAGTGATGACGCCCATTTTCAATCTTAGCGGGTACGTAAATGAGCAAAATTTACGCTTCTGGGGCACTGAAACCCACGAAGAGCCATTACACCCGCTCAAAGTCACTGTATAGTGTGCTGTTTTTACTGGAGGAATCATCGGACGTCTTCGAAGGTCGTGGGCCAAACGGTTACTGTGGGTGGTGAGAGCTATAGAGAAATGATCAACGAATTCTTTTTACCCACCTTGATGAATTGCGATTGGAAAACATGTGGTTCCAACAGGACGGTGCAACGTCACACACTGTACGCGACACAATCGATATGCAGAACGATGCATTTCCCGGGCGCCTAATCTCCCTTTTGGCGATTTGCACTGGCCAGCAAGATCGCCTGATTTGACCGCTTCAGACTTCTTTTTGTGGGGCTTTTTGAAGTCGCTTGCTTATGTCAACAAGCCTCAGACTCTTGCAGCACTTAAAGACATTATCCGTTAAGAATGTGAGGACCTATCGCCGGAAGTTCTGGTCAAAGTAATGGAAAATGCCTTAAAAGGGCTCAAATGACAATCGTCTGTGGCGGCGGTCATTTTCATGATATCATATTCTCGACTTGATGTAAAAAATGTAAAAGACCCAATAAAAATAATCCAAAAGCAGAATCAAAGTTTTTCATAAAAATAAAAAAATTACAGCCAAAAAACATCGGAAAGCTCCTTTTGCTTAGTAGTAGTTTTGTTGATCTAACGTTTGTTTGTATTTGTTGAAATCCGGGGAAGCATTGAGATATCATGGATAAAATAATCCTTGACACAATGGGGAGATCAGTATTGCAGATAGTACAATTTGGCTATTGCCATGCCCAAAAAATTAACCTATAAAGAGATATAACTTGTCTTAGAGTTAAGGAACAAAACTATTCTTTGGTACAGGGTATTTCAAAAAAAAATTTGTAATAGTTACATTAACATTGCGATGTCATTGGACATGACCAACGCTGCATATCATAGGAACACCCACCAAACTATTTTTTTAGTACACGATACACTCTACTTATACTAGATCAACTCAATCGAAAAACGGCATGTTAACCTATATTACAACTACTATAAAAGCGCGATAAATCAAAAACTAAATACGCCAGACAAGTTTAATTTCATGCTCGAGATGGTATGAGAGGGCTTTATACAAGTCGGTGTAAAATTTAAACGATGGGTGTGGTGCCGCCCACTAATAGCTAAAGTCACATATCTCGGGACTCGCTGTACCGATTTAAACCAAATTTGGTATGTGACATTCTTCTCACATTCTTATGTCACAGTGTGAAAGTGGGCGAAATAGAACAGAAAGGTTGGTAAATAGCAAATGCCAGAATAAAATCAGCACTGTGCAATAATTTGATAAAGAGTGTGAAGGGTTAGAAAAAGTCTTAACCACTTCCTTCAACTAATATGCACCATTAACAGTTCTCAAAAAGAGGACATTGCATCCGTTTTGGAATGCTGACCACAGAAAATTAAGAACCCACCTAAGTAAAGCCTTCAATAATTGTTATAGAATAGAACCAAAATTTGACAACCTTAAGCACTACAAAATGCAGTAAGGAAATCAAAAGCAGACATTTGGCAATGTTTCTGCAGATTCGCCAGTCTAACTATGATTTGAGGACAACCGGAACTACATGTGAATACAGTAGTTCAATTTGAACGTATAGTAAGCAAGAGGAAGATTATGGAAGCTATAAACAGCTTCTTGCCATTTAAAACGGCTGGCCTGGATGGGATTATTCCCATAATGAAGTAGCAGCTAAAGGAATCAATAGTTGCAAGGTTGGAAAAGATATATAAGGCCAACACCTAACTATCCCACATACAGAGAAATCGGTTAAAAGAACACACCATGAGGCAAAAGATTTTAGACCTATAAGCCTCCCCTCATGCATGCTCAAGGTTTAAAAAATTGGATGTACACTTTGGAGCAATCCGGGGGGTACCTTATCGAGTGCACAACATGCATACATAAAAGGCAGATCAACCGAAAGAGTATGGACATAGCGTCATTAAAAATAAATTAAATATGAATGTAATTAAATCAGACTATATCTTCCCAAGGTCAGATTTCGATGGACACTTTCAGGTGAGGATTCCATTTAGACGCGAATAGGGGAAAGGTATAGTAAGTAAGGAGGAGACTACGTTTATCTACCCCCGGTGGGTCATAAATAGGCTGCGGACTGAGGGCTGGAGTATACTCCAATTATCTCGAAGCCAGCATTTTCCAAGCGAGGTAATAGGTATAGAGAATGCCTGTAAAGTTCTATTGAATAACTGATGGAGGATACAGAAAGCAACTACTATATATTCAGGGACAGCCAGGCGGTTTTGTTTGCCTTGTCGACAGCGCAGATTAATTCCAACGTAGTCAACAACTTCAGGAAATCTTTAAACTTAGCGGCAGGTCAACTTCAATTGTCCATAGATTGGGTATTGCCCACATTTAAGTGAAAACGGTACTTACTCGACCGATTTCAATCAAATTTGGTTGGTAATATTTTGCTTACATTCCTACATTTCAGTGCAAAAATTAGCAAAACCAGACAGAAACCACGTCTACTTCCTATATCAATCAATTTTAAGTTCCATTTGCTTTTTAACTTTTCAGTATACCAATCCAGAACTAAACAATATATCCCTATAAAATTTGCACGAATAGTACCTTTTAGGTGTGCCACCTATGACCAAAAATATCGGCAAATCTTGTAAGAAATTCGGAGAGAATTCGTTTTTGATAATAGTATGACTATATTTGAAAAATGGTTTGAGTTGGTTTAATAATTTTCTTAGCCATCTTATGCATTATAGAAATATTTGAACTTCCGAATAACCTTATATCGAATATATCGGCAAATATGTAAGTTATATTAATAAAATTGACAATGCTTGCTTTTGTTTGCGTTTTTTGCATCACCTGAGTATATTAATTTTTACTGACGGAATGTTACCTATAGTTATAAAACTAATTTTGTCTATAATAATAATATTGCTCTCTTCCCTATTTCTATGATGGCTTCTATTCTCTTGCCAAAAAAAATTACATGTACAAACAACAACAGAGATATCATGTGACTGGTTGCTTAACATTATTTTAATACATGGTTACGACAACTTCTAAATCATATATTTGATGACGAAGTTAGTTCAAAATGATTGGTTGCCGTAGTTTTTTATACTCTTGCATTTTGTTGTGAGAATATCTTAGTTCACCTAATGCACAGTAGTCGGTCTTGTATGGAATCAGCTGCCAAAAATACTTCCACTGCCTATATAAAAGTGAAATTTTTGGCAAAACTTTTTAAAATTTCACTCTCCCGTGCGCCACTCCGCAACCACCCGATGTTAACGAATTTTAATAAATTATATTAAATTAAAAAAGTTGATTAACGAAAAAAAGATTATTTTGAACATTATTCAACTAAATAAAAAATTGATTTTAATAAAATTGATTAAAAGTAAATCATGATAATTTTTTTTGAGCAGCTTCTTCTGAGAGCTCACCAATGGAAACTGGTGCATATTGAATAACATCGAGCACGTGAATTAAAATTTTATGGACTGATAGTAATACCAGGAATATTTTGAAGCTAATTCCATTCCAGGATCTAGCGCAAATGTAGTGCATTTAGGGTTGATTGAACTTATTCCTTTTGAAATTGAATTCGAACAGGGCGGCAATAACGGGTGGACTAAAGTCTGGAGTGTTTCCGAATTTGTTTGTGCTCGTCATCGTTTTGTGATTTTATTATGAGCTGTAAGGGATCATATCAATTATTGTGACAAATCAATTATTGTCTTCCAAATTATTATTTTAAAATTTCTGCTTATATTCGCTCTGCTCAAAACGGCCATCAAAGCCACATTTTAGTATTAATGTTAGGTAATTAGAGGACGCATTGAGTTCATTACTTACATCGCTTTGCTACTCTAAACTTCGTGACGCAGTGTTGTCCAAGAATTTTTTAGCTCAACTTCAGCATCAGATTATGAGACCTCTATTTGCTCAGGGTAACTGTTTTTTCTTTAAAACGTTATCACAGAAGGGTAAAAAGTTAATATCAAGTTTTTTTTGTTAACGAAGCTTCTAATGAGTACTTACAGATGCTGTTGCTATATTAAATTTGCTTCAGTGTTAAATGATATTACTTCGCACTATTTCTAAACACCACAGTTCAAAAATGTATGTATGTATAAAAATGTAATGGCGAGACAGGGATCACAACTTTTTGTATAACTTAAGTCGATGTACCTGATTAATGAAAAAAACATACCACTTAAAAGGTCACTTGTAACACAATAGTTTTAAAACAATAAAACAACATATTATTACATAAACAGAGCAAAAATGTACTGAACCAAATATACACTATTTTGGTCAACCACATTTGCCATTTTTCTGCTTGAGACATTATTCCATCAATGTAAAAATATTGACAAGTAATTTTCACAGGCTTTTCTTGAAGCCAACATTACTCCATTAAGGGAGTTCTGCATTGACCGAAACAAATAGTAGTCCAATGGCGTAAGGTCAGGACTATGTGGTGGATGCTCAAAACTTCGCAACCAAGCTCTCCCAGTTTATGCCGAGTGTTCAAAGACGAATCTCTCTCTATTTTTTTCGATTGCTTGCTTCAATCCTATCAGCTGTTGACAGTAAAATGTAAAATCAATCATTCTATCAGAGTGGAGAAGCTCATAGTGGATGATTCCTTACCAATCCTACCAGACACTCAGCATAACCTTTCGAGGCGTCAATCCTGCCCTTGCGACCATTTGTTAAGCTTCACCACGCTGCTTACTCTTTTCCATAATTTTATCGACTTTTTCAACAATAGGTCCAGAGTGAAGTGCATCTTCACATCGAAATTCCAGAACGGAAGCCAGCGAACCATTGCTGTGGCACACGAACTGATACAGCGTCGTCTCAAACTTCACAAATTTCATTGGAGGCTTGAGTGGCTTTATTCCGTTTTTCATACAAAAATTTCAAAATATAGCGAATTTCTTCAATATTTTTTTTTTATAAAGCTTAAAATCTCACATTTCCAACACTATATGGCATGTGATTGGAAGCACTGGAGATATACGACTGCAACGACATCTATTGACAAAATATAAAAAGACGTTTTCGACTACCCAATATTCACCGTCAGTTTTATTGGTTTTTTATACTCTTGCCTTAACCAGTTGCTACAGAGTATTATAATTTTGTTCACCAAACGGTTGTACGTATCACCTAAAACTAAGCGAGATAGACATAGGGTTATACATATATATATACGTATAAATGATCAGGATGACGAGAGAAGTTGAACCAGTTGACTGCCTGTCTGTCCGTGCAAGATGTAACTTGAGTAAAAATTGAGATATCGTGATGAAACTTGGTATGTGGGTTCCGTGGTACAAAAAAAATTTCGAGTTCGTAAATGGGCGTAATCGGACCACTGTGACGCCCACAAATCGTCATTAACTCAAAAAATATAAAGTGCCATAACTAAGCACTAAATTCAGATATAAAGCTGTAATGTGTACCGCTTAAGCTACAACAACCAAATTTTCTGAGTAGAAACCTTAAAAGAATTTCTACCGACAGCGTGAAAAAGGATGAAATCAAAGGATAACACCGCTCAATCCCCATATAACGGTACTATTAAAAACTACTAATGCGCGATAAATCAATAACTAAATACCAAAGAGATAAAATTTTACCACCGAGATGGCATTGGAGAGCCTTGTAGGGGCTGTTGTGAAAATTTGACGATGGGCGTGGTACCGCCCACTTTTGGTGAAATCCCATATCTCGGCACCCGACCAATCGATTTCGACAAAATTTAATATGTGGCGTTCTTCTTAGATTCTTATATAACAATGTGAAAATGGACTAAGTCGGATAACAACCATGCCTACTTTCCATATATCACAACTTTAAATTCCACTTGATTCTTTAACTTTCCAGTACACAATTCAAGAAGCAATTAACAAAACGTCGTAAAACTTTGCACGATTAAGGTTTTTATTATGTACCACCTTATGATCAAAAATTGGTTAAATTCAATAAAAGTACCGAATATATAGACCCCGGTACCTATAGTTGACTTTTGTCGGTCATTGTGTGATATTACTGAAATTAAGGGATAATCCTGGTTTTATAATGGTTTGTCTGTATGGTTCAATCTGACCAATAGTTTCCTTAGCCCCCATATACTTAATATAAAAATTTTCGATCTTCGGAGTGAGTTTGTATCTCACATACCGTCCAATATGTTAGTTATCCCAATGAAAATAGAAGAGAGTGTTTTATTCATAACTGTGTATCTTTGTATCCTACATAACTATTATCTGGATTTTGGCACATCCGAATGACTTTACCTATATGATTGGTTTTACACCTTAGGGTATCTTTAATATATATAATTGGTAGACAGATCATTAATCAGAAATTTATAAAGTGCCATAACGATGCCCTAAAAAAGAAACAGAACTAAAATTTGGCTCAACGATTCACAGTAAAGAGGGGCGTCTGTGGTTTGAAAATATTTTAAAAGTGGGCGCGGCTTCGTCCCGTCTAAGTTTAGTATATATATATATGTATATAAGTATATCAAGAACCGATTAATATAACGAGAGAAAACTGCATTAAGCATATGCCAAGTTTTGACCATAAATTGTCCAAATGCAACAAAAACTATTTAAGCCTCTAGGTACCGAATATTTGGACCGCAGTATGTACCTTTAGTTGACTTTTTACCAAAAATATCGGTCAATGTGTGTGTCGGGGTATGTCGACGTATGGGGCCGATTGCGTTTAATTAAAAGATAATTATTTTGAGTTCAAAAGTTATAAAATTTTGGTTTAATATTCAATATATTTTTGGGTATATACAAGTGTATGATTGGGTGTGTGTGTGTTTCCAATATTAATTAATTATGCTTACTTTCCTATTAACTATTGTTAATTTTCAATATTAATATACATACATACGTATTGTTGTAATTCAATTATATTTAACTCCTTTGTTGCGTGTTGGGTTTATTCCCTCGTGGTGGGTGTTTGAAGATTAAATGTGGTGGTGGTTTAAACTCAGGAACTATCCGTGTTGTTTGTGTGGTAATTATAAATTGTACTTGACGTGTACCTTATACGAAAATTGTTCACTTTGTTGTTAAACCGTGTTCACTTGTTATAATTTAAAAAAGATATAAAAATGTTTTGTGGAATGGCGCACTGTTGCTTTTTTTTGTTTATTTGTGTAGAGGCGTCTCACTTCGTGTTCGCTTATGTTTCGCTGTTGGCGGGATAATAATGCCTTTTAGGCAAAAAGCGCGTGAAAGTTATTTCTTTTTTGTTTCTCCTTCTGTTTTTGTGTGTGAAGTTGGGGCGGTTGATATTCCTCTGCATTACGCCTCTATTACTTTATGTAATTTGTGGGAGTAATGCAGAGGAGTATTTGTTTGGATTAAACATCCCGGCCACCTTGCAGAATCTGCGAAATAATTGAGTATTAGTAGGGTCACATATATTGGAGGTTTTGAAATGAAATCGAGTAATTACTAGAAGTATACTTAGGGTTAGATGGTGCCAGTAAGGGTCCAGCCAAATGCTGTATTCTGCGCTACCACTGTACCATTATCGGGTTTGAAGAGTCCACTTCTTATAATTTGAGGGTATATATCCGCTCCAATCTCCAACGTTATCTCTTTGTTGCTGTGGAATTGAGGGTCAGCGAGGACTAAATGTTCAAAGCGCATATGCACATCGTCACTTAAGTCTCGCTCACATGGTTTTTTGGGTAACTTGTGTGTTATAACTGCGT
Source organism: Bactrocera tryoni (assembly GCF_016617805.1). Taxonomy (NCBI): domain Eukaryota; kingdom Metazoa; phylum Arthropoda; class Insecta; order Diptera; family Tephritidae; genus Bactrocera; species Bactrocera tryoni. Next base: position 66,681,970 of record NC_052502.1, on the reverse strand, counting down.
TACATTCCAAATAAAACTTTGTATCATTATTTGAGCTAATTTTGATGCTACAATTACGATAAGTGTTGAGGTATGCAATTGGCAGTTTTAATTTTTTAACGAGTTCGGCCGCTATATTTGTAATTTTGAGGGTAGGGTTTGAAATGGCTCGAACTTTATGCCATTCACCATCGCATCTTAATCGGATCTTCAATGTGGGTACTAGGGTCTGCTTAGCCAGTAAGGATGGTAGTCGGGTCTCTATTGCAAGTGGATGTTTCTCAACAACATTGGCATCGTTGGTCGGGTATAGCCTCGGATGTCCGTGTAGGGATGAATGATGTTTCCCATGACAAATGGAACATCTATTTTTGCTTGTACATCCTTCTGTCTTATGCGACCTGGCTAAGCAATTAACGCAATAATGGTGTTTTATGACTGCTTCATATTTTTTGTTTATGTTGTATGCCGAGTACGTAGCGCAAGTCACTAGACGGTGGTCTTTTTTGCATATTCCGCAAGCGACATGACGGGATGATGTACGCTTTCTACGATGTGAGATCGTTTTTCGTACTGTGCGGTCATAACATTCCTTTTCTTCACGAATAGTGGGAAGGGTCGACTTGAAACGTTGAATGCGTCGTGACATCGTTTCGTCTTCCGAAATCGGTGTAATGCTACGGGTTGCGCTACGGGACCGGATGGTAATTGTTGAGCCCATGCGACGAGGTTTGGGTGAGTTGGTGATTGTTGGGGCCATTTCTTCTCTCCTTTTTGATGTCATAGGGTCCAGCAAAGTCGATACCAGTGGCAGCAAACGGCCGGGTTAGGATGGTTCGTTCATTTGGAAGAGCTGCCATTATTTGGGTTTGTTGAGCCTTGTTGTGTATGATACACGTTTTGCATTGATGAATTATTGTTTTAATCAGCATCTTTGCTTTGGGTATCCAGAATTCTGTCCTTAGGAGTCGGAGAACTAGCTGATTTCCGCCGTGTAACGTTGCTAAATGGGTAAATTGAGTTAGTAATTTTGTTATACGACTATTATAGGATAATAAGATAGGGTGGCGCTCATTATATGATAGCGCTGCGGAATTGGTTAATCTTCCGTCACTTCGCATAACTCCTTTAGGATCAATGAATGGATTTAAAGTCAATAATGAACTTTTCTTATGTATTTTGATTTTACGGGTCAATGCATCATATTCTTCTCGGAAATGTGTTTTTTGGGAGTGAATAATTAACTTCATTCGGGTTGTTTTGAACTCTTCCGGGGTTATTTCGTGGTTTGAGTAATCAATTTCTCGCCTCCTTGGTGAGCCATTTGCGCAAAACCTGAATAGGTAAGCGATAACGCGAATAGCTCTGGGGAATGAGGAAAACCTTTCGAGTATATCCTCTTGGGTGGTTATCGCAAACGTCTTAACGGGTTTGAATTCCACGGTAGTGTTTTATGTTTTCTCCGATGCTGGAAAATGCTCCTTTTCATGTTGTAGCCATTGGGGTCCATGCCACCAGAGGTTGCAATTAAATAGATCGGTGGGTGTACATCCTCGGCTTGCTAAGTCTGCGGGATTGTCTTGGCTTTCCACATGGTTCCAATTTTCGACTCCCACTTTCTCGGTGATTGCAGCTACTCGATGAGAAACGAAAGTGGTCCATGAACAGGGTGGTTTGTTTAACCAAGCAAGAACTATGGTTGAGTCAGTCCAAAAATAATTTTTATATTGGGTTAGGTGTAGTTGGGATAGGGTAGAGTTAACAAGGTTAGCTAGTAGAACCGCTCCGCAGAGTTCCAATCTGGGTAGGGATACGGTTTTAATGGGAGCAACTCTTGTTTTTGAGACTAAGAGAGTTGTCCATATTTTGTGTCCAACTAAAACCCTTATATAAAGTGTCGCGGCATATGCTTTTTCTGAAGCATCAGAGAAACCGTGGAATTCGATGGTGGCTGTCGGGTCAAAATGGGTCCATCTGGGTATTTAAATTTTGTTGATGTTGTCGTAATCCTTTACGAAGCTGTTCCATCGATGAAGGGTGAGGGGCTTCAGGCTTTCATCCCAGTCAGTTTTATCTAGCCATATTTGTTGCATAATTATTTTTGCCGTGATTACTATTGGACTAAGCCAACCGGCTGGGTCAAACTTCACGTTTGGTGTGTGCGGGTTTTTTCTCCATTGGGTTGACGAGGAAGAAAAATGAATCCTTTTTGGAGTTCCATCGAATGCCCAGGGTTTTGGTGTTCTCGGGTTCCGAGAGGTTGAGTGTTTCCGTCTCTAAAAATGATCCTGTGGAAGTCCTTTCAGAATGTGTGGGTCATTGGAGGTCCATTTTCGCAGAACGAATCCTGGGGACTTCAGGGCGGAAATGAGTTCATCTCGTGCTGACTTTGCCGTGGTCAGGTCATGTGTTCCAGCTAAAGCATCGTCTACATACATTTCCTGGCGAAGTATTTTGGCTGCTAATGGGTGGGTTTCGTCTATATCATCAGCTAGCTTCATGAGGGTACGGATCGCTAGATACGGCGCACAATTTATGCCGAACGTGACTGTTGGCAATTCGAAGTCTTCTATTGTGTCTTCCGGGGACTTCCTAAATAATATCCATTGGAACCGAGTGTGATTAGGGTCTACGAGTATTTGCCGGTACATTTTCTGAATATCCGCATTAAAAACGAATTGGAAGGGTCGCCAATTTCTGATCAGAATGACAAGGTCTTTCTGTAAAGTAGGCCCGATATGTAAGACGTCATTTAAGCTTTTGTTATTTGACGTGGGGCAAGACGCATTACATACCACACGTAATTTCGTCGTTATACGATCGGGTTTAATGACTGCGTGGTGTGGTAAGTAATATTGGGTCGCTTTAACAGAAGGGTCATATTCTATTTTCTTCATTTGTCCGAGTTCCAAATATTCCGTAATTGCTTTGTCATATTCTGCCTTCACTTCGGGTTTTTTAAGTAAAGCTCGTTCATTTCGGAGGAATTGGGCCAACGCTATATGTCTAGAGTATCCGATATCAATATTGTCGGGTTCTTTGAAGGGTAGGGTTACTACATAACGCCCATCTGAATTACGACGGATAGTTTTTTGGAAAATTTCCTCACAAATTTGGTCCGATTTGGAAACTACGGATTTCTTTGGGACTTCCTCCACCTCCCAAAACCGAGTGAGTAGATTCTCGGGGTTCACTTTATTGTGAAATGAAACTATGGCGGAATTTTGGGTGGGTTGGGTGATGGGTCTGGACAATATCCATCCGAATTCTGTCTCTTGGGCTAAGAGTGAACCTAGTATGTTTCGCTTTACTCCATTGAGTAAAATACTTCGATAGATATCACTACCGATTAGTATATCCACGGGTCTGGGTTTGTGAAATTGGGTGTCGGCTAACGTGAATCCAAGATTTTTAAGACACTGCTTTGGATCTATGGGGTATGAGGGTAAATTATCAGTTAGGCTATTTAGTATAAATGCCTGAGCTGATAGCTTATAATTTGTGTTTAAGAGTGAGCAAAGCGTAATTTCACAAATACTCGTTGTTGTTGCTGAAACTCCATTGTTTAGTCCGGTCACTTGGGCTGATACAGAGTGGGTGGGTATATCCAAACTTCTCTGAAGTCTTCGAGATATAAATGTGGCTTCCGATCCTGAATCAATGAGAGCTCTGGCGGAATATCGCTGGCCATTATGTTCTATTTGAACCATTGCAGTACCGAGTAATATCTGCTTCCTACTTGGGTTGGGTTGGTCTTGGGTTGATGATATAGTGGACTGTATAGTTGTAGTGTAGGCTTGCCGATTTGTATTTGTGCTTTGGGTGGGTAATGCGGTACTTGAAGCGTTTTCAGGGTTCGAACCAATGACGTTTGGTATTTCCGGAGTGGATTCAGGTCGAAGGCTGGATTCTCTGCGTATTAAGTAGAGTATTGTGTTTTTTGTGACACTTACGACACGAGAATTTACTCCCACAGTTCTTGTAACTATGTGATATGGCTAAGCAGTTATAGCAATAACCATATTTTTTGATTGTGGAGATACGTGTCTCTACATTCATTGAGAGAAATTTGGGACATTCTCGAATAGGGTGCTGCTTTTTGCAAAGCTTACAGCTTTCTGTTTCTATATTATGTTGAGTAAAGTTGAAATTATTATTTCTTTGGGTGTTAGAGGGTCTAGCAATTGGCGTTTCAGCCACGTTTGCATGAAAAGTGTTATATTTCTTTTCATCTGTTCTTTTAACTGTACCGGGGTGGAATGGGGGTAATTTTGCTACTGAAGCTTTGAAGTTTCCAAAAGATTCGAGAGTTTTGTATTTGTGGGTTAAAAAACTGTCGAAATTTGACCATGTCGGTTTATCTGAATTATCTGCTAGGGTATATTCAAAGGTTTCGAGAGTTTGCTTAGGTAGTTTTGAACTACAAAGATATATCAATATCGGATCACAGCTATTTGTGTCAATCTCAAGATTGTGTAAATTGGTTAAAACGTTATTAACGGAACGTTAAGCTTTTTATAGCACAACCTGTTTCCTGAGTTACTTGGGGTAGGTTGAAAAGGATCTTTAATTGGGTGTTTACCTGCAACCTATTATTTTCTTATTGGTCGACTAAATTTTTCCAGGCAAGTATGAAACCATCATTTGTTAAGGGTGCGTTTTGAATAACCTCTCTTGCTTCTCCTCGGGTCTTCTGAGTAAGGTGAAAGAGTCTTTCAACATTACTAATCCTTGGGTTACGGATATACAGGGCTGTAAACATATCCCGAAAGGTGGGCCAAGTTGCGTAATCTCCGTAAAAGATGTCGGTGTCGCATGGTGGAAGGTGAACTGCAGGAGCGAAATCCATCATCGTGGCTTCTGAAGTCCTTTCCTTAATGGCTTGGGTTGACACCTGTGTTTTACGCGTATCTACATCTTCGTTGATGGAAGCTAAGCAAGAAAGGTACATTTGATAACTTTTCGGTATTTTTCTTTCACTTTAAAGAAATCGATGGTTTCATGACTTTCGCGAGAAATTCTTCTGATCACATCATATGAGCGCTTTGCTTTTTCATAGAGCGAATTTAGTTCGACCCTTTTAATTTCAAGTGTATAGACCGATTCATCTTCACTTTGGGTCTGAAGATGGTCTTCCACGAATTCAATTAAATCCGTTGTCGTAATTTTGAAATCTTCCATTTCCATTTTTGGGTAAGAGATATTTAATCTTTGGGTTGAACGAGAAAAATAAGTCGCGTTGAGTTACGAAAATGTAATAAAACAAACTTTAAAAACTGTTCGTATAGTGTTTTATTTATTTTAAAAATTTCAAATTAATTTTCTTGTTTTTATCTCTTTGATGTTCGATGATTAATATTTATATGAAATTATTGAATTTCCGATGAATCGTCGAAAAAAATCCATAAATAAAATTTTGCAGGGTTTTGCACTTTTTCCTACTGGGTCACCGTTTTAATTTCCTACTGAGTATTTGTCTTTTGACGTGCTGTTCGCTAGCGATTTTCGTCACCAACAAATATAAGCGAATGGGTGCGCTATTCGTTTGTAGTTAAGTAATTGCGGGTGTATATTTATTTATAATATAATTTCAGTTTACCGAGCAAAATGCAATAGCCGACGGCAAAATATATGCATATATTTTATTATTGCACTTCTTCTCTTGGGTAAGTATATGCAGGTATGTATGTACATATATATAATTAAATAGGGCAAATCAAATTTTTGTCAACCCAATAAAACAAATAAATTATGCTTAAGGACACAATTTGACAATTTGGCATTTTTTGACAAATATGATTTGCACTTTATATTAATATATAGAAAAAATATGGGTCGCACTTACAAATTTCTTCCGCTTTTGATTAAGTTTGGTTCGTTTTTGTTTTTAATTACTTGTTCGGTGTTTGTTGCTTCAGCGTATAGGGTTTTTGTTTGTTGGGTGCACTCTTTTGAAACCTTCAGGTTGGGTTGTAGAATTCCAACGATGATGTTGTTGTTAAAATTCCCACGAAGACTTTTTCTTTTAATTATCGCGGCTCGATAGAACCAAAATGTCGGGGTATGTCGACGTATGGGGCCGATTGCGTTTAATTAAAAGATAATTATTTTGAGTTCAAAAGTTATAAAATTTTGGTTTAATATTCAATATATTTTTGGGTATATACAAGTGTATGATTGGGTGTGTGTGTGTTTCCAATATTAATTAATTATGCTTACTTTCCTATTAACTATTGTTAATTTTCAATATTAATATACATACATACGTATTGTTGTAATTCAATTATATTTAACTCCTTTGTTGCGTGTTGGGTTTATTCCCTCGTGGTGGGTGTTTGAAGATTAAATGTGGTGGTGGTTTAAACTCAGGAACTATCCGTGTTGTTTGTGTGGTAATTATAAATTGTACTTGACGTGTACCTTATACGAAAATTGTTCACTTTGTTGTTAAACCGTGTTCACTTGTTATAATTTAAAAAAGATATAAAAATGTTTTGTGGAATGGCGCACTGTTGCTTTTTTTTGTTTATTTGTGTAGAGGCGTCTCACTTCGTGTTCGCTTATGTTTCGCTGTTGGCGGGATAATAATGCCTTTTAGGCAAAAAGCGCGGGAAAGTTATTTCTTTTTTGTTTCTCCTTCTGTTTTTGTGTGTGAAGTTGGGGCGGTTGATATTCCTCTGCATTACGCCTCTATTACTTTATGTAATTTGTGGCATTAATGCAGAGGAGTAATTGTTTGGATTAAACAGTGTGAGATATATGTACAATTGAAATTCAGACAGAAACCTTTCCTGGCAATAGAATATCTCTTTATCAAACAACTAATACTTTTCGAACAGTCGGCTGACTTTACTGTATATGATTGGTGATTGTATGAGAGGTACCTTAGTGAAATACAGAGAGCATTTTTTTAGTATGTGGCTTGTTAATAGTATGTAGTATTGGCAAAAGTCGATAAAATTGGGTAGATACTACCCACAATTCCCTTATATTACATGTCGTCAAAGATAGAAGAAAAGAAAGAATGAAACACGTAATAAAATGGAACATAAGTGAAACAAAATTTAGATATTGGTTAAAGCTGGGTTATAATGGGTTGTCAAAAGAAACGACAATCAACCAAACACGTGTTAGCGCGTGAAATGAGCTTTCCAAAAAGGTATAGCATGACCCGATGCGACGAATAAAACTAGAACTACGCGCTTTCAGCGCCAACTAGCGAAAATACCGCAAGACTTTTTTGACAACCTTTTATCTGATAGCATAACGTAAAACTATTTGGCGTATGTACTTATATGTATATAATTTGAAGTAGTGGACCATAGTCAATGAAACACTCAATTTCGAATTTTTTGATCATATGTTATTTTGCATTTTATGTGACGATATGTATGTATAATTATTTACGTTTTTCGTTACGTTTAGCTCTTCATTACATGTTTTAGCAAAATTTGTACTTTGGTTTAAAATTGGTCTCAGTTTCAGCGATTACCTCTTCATTCCACGTAAATCTCTTCCCAGCGAGCACACTTTTGATACTGAGAACGGGAAATAATCGCTGGGAGCCAGATCTAGAGAATATGATGGATGTAGAAGCAATTCGAACCCCAATTCATAGGTTTTTGCCATCGTTTTCAGTAACTTGTGATTTTTCGGCGATTTCGTCCTGCAGACGTTCCAACAAGGCTATGTAATAGTCGCTGATGGTCCTTTCCTTCTCAAGGTATCCCAAAATACAGACGCTTTGAAGCATTTCACTTACGGTCATCCAAAATGATTTTGTATTTTACTGTATTTTTCCCTTTAAAAGACAATATTTTATCAACACGCGATATTCCTTTCTCCATTTTGGTCATAGTAATAAGAGACCTTTCACTCCAGAAGATATAATTACAAAGTAATGATCAAATTTATACACACACTTTTGAAGGTTAGAACTAGCTAAAAATCATAGGGAGATAAAATTACATAAAATTGTTCATCTAATATTCAGTGGCGTAGCTAGGGGGGAGAAGGGGCCGTCGCCCCGGGCGCAACGTCTTGGGGGGCGGCAAAACGATCTTCGCTGTTTTTTAATATTCAGAAAAATACTTCCACAAATTTTTTACAAAATTTATTATAAAAGATAAAGAGTTGTACTCTCACAATGTAATAATCTGAATAACAATCAAAAATATTAATTTTTACTCGAATATTCTTCAGTCTTTGAATTTGTCTTATATCTTTCTTAAAAATAGTGATAGAACTTAAAAATGCACTTTTCTAGCATTGTCTAGCGACGTGTCACTCTCACAGTTACCCTATGCTTTGAATGTAATAAATAATTTTATTTCTTCAAATTTTCAAAACTGGTATTTAAAAACTCCAATTCGGGCAAAAATTCCTGCAAATTGAGTCAAAAGTGTACAAGAAATAGGGCGAAAATGGGTTTTTTCTATGGCTTTTAATAAGATGTCTTGTAAATTTACTATCAATTTAATCAAAACCGTATTGTGAGAATTTTGGAACTTCAGAATTTGTGTGGCTTCTAGTTCCTAAATATTATATACTTAATATCGAAGATATTTTGTAAAAATTCACTTTTATTCGAACCACCTCATGAAACTTGTAGGTAGGTAGATAAAGGGGGGCAGCAGAACATCCTTGGCCCCGGGCGCCCGATGTTGTAGCTACGCCACTGCTAATATTCAATACAAAATTTTTCGTTATTCTAATTGACTTTATGCAGAATTATGTAATATTTCAAGACAATGTTTCATTTATACGCCCCAGTTTGATTCCGAAAAAGATTAAACTCAAATATAAACTAAATTATTTGTATAACCATAATGCTTTTCATCTTTCCGCTTTGATTTATGCCTTATATTCCGATCAATATTTGAGCTAAAAAACCAGTCTTTATTTCAAACTCAAAATCGTTGAAGTAGAGTTTTGCAGACAGCTTTAATTATGTCACACGTTTTAATTGATACTAATTGCGAGAATATAGTTATAATATACGACTTAACCTGAAGTTAGTTCCTTCTAAATTGTTTTAATTTTTTTCTAAGGCATTGAAATCTCGCTCGTATAAGTACATATACATATAAGTATGAAGGTAGGTTGATTTGTATAAGTAGGTAAACACTCTACCAATGAAGGGATGTGATAATTGCAACTGGAGCATTCTTATAGTTATTATCAATTAGTACCTATTATTAGTAATGTACAAAGGTTCTATTTTGTTTCCCAGGAACAATGATCGGTACTATCTAACACTTTGCACACAGCGTCTGCAGAGTTAATGATTTCTTTTTATTTCAATATATTTTCTTTTCTCATATGGAATATATACATATGTGCGTACTCGTAAATACTCACTCTCACAGATTGAGATTAAAAAAGTATATTAAAATAAGTAAACAAACCCTAATTTCGGGTGTATCCGAACATTTTTGTGAGTCAAATATTTGTATTAAAAACGACGTAGTTAAGTCAAATGAGATATGATGGAAAAATTAACCGGAGAATCTGAAGTCATTATAAATATTATGCATATGAGGTTTAGATCACGGTCTTGACAAATTTAATTAAAATTTAGCGCTAATCCACACAATAAAAAAAACGTCTGCACTTAATTGCATTACAATATTGCACATTTGGACCAATATAAACTGTTTAAAGTCAAAGTGAAAAGTCGAAAATCACATAATTGGCCTTTTGAATAAACGAAATTATTTATAGGCGCTGACTAATTTCAATTTCGAATTCACACATTTTCGTCATTAAACTACATATATGTATGTATTATATCTAGTTGGTTAAAAGTCACCTACAAACAAGTAAGGAAGGGCTAAGTTCGGGTGTCACTGAACATTTTATACTCTCGCATGATAAAGTGATAATCGAGATTTCATTATCCGCCATTTACATATTTTTCAAATACCGTATTTGTGTAATGTTTTATTCCGCTTTCATCATTGGTTCCTAATGTAAATATATATTTAACAGAGAAGGCATCAGATGGAATTCAAAATTTCGTTATATTGGAAGAAGGCGTGGTTGTTAACCGATTTCACCCATATTTCGTACATGTCATCCAGGTATTAAGAAAATATTATATACCGAATTTCATTGAAATCTGTTAAGTAGTTCCTGAGATATGGTTCTTGGTCCATAAGTGGGCGACGCCGCGCCCATTTTCAATTTTTAAAAAAAGCCTGGGTGCAGCTTCCTTCTGCCATTTCTTCCGTAAAATTTAGTGTTTCTGACGTTTTTTGTTAGTCGGTTAACGCACTTTTAGTGATTTTCAACATAACCTTTGTATGGGAGGTGGGCGTGGTTATTATCCGATTTCTTCCATTTTTGAACTGTATATGGAAATACCTGAAGAAAACGACTTTGTAGACTTTGGTTGACATAGCTATAGTAGTTTCCGAGATATATACAAAAAACTTAGTAGGGGGCGGGGCCACGCCCACTTTTCCAAAAAAATTACGTCCAAATATGCCCCTTTCTAATTCGATCCTTTGTGCCAAATTTCACTTTAATATCTTTATTTATGGCTTAGTTATGACACTTAATAGGTTTTCGGTTTTCGCCATTTTGTGGGCGTGGCAGTGAACCGATTTTGACCATCTTCGAACTTAACCTTCTTATGAAGCCAAGAAATATGTGCACCAAGTTTCATCATGATATCTCCATTTTTACTCAAGTTACAGCTTGCACGGACGGACGGACAGACAGAGATCCGGATTTCAACTCTACTCGTCACCCAGATCACTTTGATATATATAACCCTATATCTGACTCTTTTAGTTTTAGGACTTACAAACAACCGTTAGGTGAACAAAACTATAATACTCTCGTTAGCAACATTGTTGCGAGAGTATAAAAACAGACTTACCTTAAGATAGGGAAACTTCAATCGTTAATAACTTTTAAAGTTTGGGTTTACGAAAAAAATGTTTTGGACATTTTTTCATGAGTATTCGATTTCTCATAAAATCCATACAACAAAAGAGTATGTTTTCAAGAAGTTGGAAGCGTGGTATGAATTTTTCTATCTGGTTATATGAACAAATATAAAACCTGTTACAATTGAGAGTTCGTACTTGTAGACCATTTTTATACTCTCGAACAAAGTTACTAAGGAGAGTATTATAGTTTTGTTCTAAAACGGTTGTTTGTAAGTCCTAAAACTAAAAGAGTCAGATATAGGGTTATATATATCAAAGTGATCAGGGCGACGAGTAGAGTCGAAATCCGGATGTCTGTCTGTCCGTCCGCCCGTCTGTCCGTCCGTCCGTCCGTGCAAGCTGTAACTTGTACACGTATTCCTTGGCTCCATAAGAAGGTTAAGTTCGAAGATGGGCAAAATCGACCTACTGCCACGCCCACAAAATGGCGGAAACCGAAAACCTATAAAGTGTCATAACTAAGCCATAAATAAAGATATTAAAGTGAAATTTGGCACAAGGGATCGCATTAGGGAGGGGCATATTTGGACGCAATTGTTTTGGAAAAGTGGGCGTGGCCCCGCCCCTTACTAAGTTTTTTGTACATATCTCGGAAACTACTATAGCTATGTCAACCAAAGTCTACAAAGTCGTTTTCTTCAGGTATTTCCATATACAGTTAAAAAATGGAAGAAATCGGATAATAACCACGCCCACCTCCCATACAAAGGTTATGTTGTAAATCACTTAAAGTGCGTTAACCGACTAACAAAAAACGTCAGAAACACTAAATTTTACGGAAGAAGTGGCAGAAGGAAGCTGCACCCAGGCTTTTTTTAAAAATTGAAAATGGGCGTGGCGCCGCCCTCTTATGGACCAAGAACCATATCTCAGGAGCTACTAGACCGATTTCAATGAAATTCGGTATATAATATTTTCTTAACACCCTGACGACATGTACGAAATATGGGTGAAATCGGTTCACAACCACGCCTTCTTCCAATATAAAGCTATTTTGAATTCCATCTGATGCCTTTTCTGTATAATACGAGTATAAACATTAGGAACCAATGATGAAAGCGGAATAAAACTTTACAAAAATACGGTATTTGAAAAATATGTAAATGACGTATTATGAAATCTCGATTATCACTTTACCATGCGAGAGTATAAAATGTTCGGTGACACCCGAACTTAGCCCTTCCTTACTTGTTCTTCTGAATTTTTTTACTTAATAAAAAAATATTTTAAAATGTAAGCCATAGTCTTGTAGAAATTTTTCTGCTTTACACAAATAGTCCATATAATTATCCGATTAAGTTAAGCGTTTACGAGATATTCGTCGTCAAAAATCAATAAAAAAAACATAAAAATTTTATTATTTTAACAAAAAAATTAAATTAAAGGACCATTTTTGTAGAGCACTAAATTTCTTATAAAACTATGAGTTTATCAATTAAAATTGTATATTTTTCATTAAGTTAAAAATTTATAAGAAACAAATTTTGCCTTAAAATAATTAAAAGTCATCGGTAAGGTTTACGAAAGATTTGTAGAGCATTCAATGTAAAGCAGAGAATCTTCCCGTTACAAATCGAAGCACATACCTAGAAAGGATTAGCGGTGTCCTCCAACCAATTTTTCAGAGTATCTAGCGAAAAAAGACATTCCCTTTTTTACCCTCCGTAATGTCCAGTGTTATATTTTCATTAAATTTTTCTAATATTCCTCACATACTGACCTATAAATATGGAAAAGGCAAACTGGAATTTTTAAATGCTTATATTGGGATAATGGGATTAAGGGTATTTTATCTATTCTAGGCACAAGATAAAATATTAATGAATAGAGATTTGCTCTGAAATTCAATAAGATAACTCACATATTAACCAATATATATACAATATTTTAGATAAAAAGCCAGGCACTTAAAGCAACAAATTTGGTATCTGGAGCTGGAATAGTTATAGCCCGATCTTGTCAATTTTTATATTCTTACAACATGTTGCTACAGTGTATAATCGTTTTGTTCACCTAGTGGTTGTATGTTTCACCCAAAACTTATCGAGATAGGTACGACGAAATCCTGGTGACTGTCTGCCTGTCCGCCCGAAGTTCTAACTTCAGAAAAATTAAGAAGTCTTTATGAAACTTAGTACACATGTTCCTTAGTACCATAAGAAGTTTAGTTTTGTAATAATTAATCGAAAACTAATAAATACCTGTAACTAAGCAGCAAATAGAAAAATGTAATCTGGTTCAACCAATCGCATTAAAAAAGGGAATGTGTGGTTTGAAGATGGTCCCGCTACCTATAAGATTTGATATATACATATTTCTCTTCAATGAATCCAAATTAGCATTATATATTATACATATACATATATTATTATATCAATAACTAAATGCGGCAGAGACTTAAAATGTTATATCCATTTACTAATATGTACCGGAATTGCTCAACCAAGACGATGTAGATGTAGTTCTATAAAATAATTTCAGATTTTTTCGGTATTGAAATATAGTATTTTTATATATGTATATACTATATTCTAAAATCAGTTAATTTTACGAGGATATCTTACATTTTGATCGATTTGGACACTATAAAGCCAACCGGAAATTTTAAAATCTTATATTAGGTATATGGGAGATAGGGTATGGACTCGATTTTAATTACTTTTGGCATTACTACATATTACTAACAGAAAAGCATCCTCTATGAGTTACTTTAAAATATCTGGCATGCCATCACCAATAATGACTAAAGTTAACCGAATGTTACAAATTTTGATATTAATTATATGGGGGATAGGTTTTCAAAAGATTATATCAATTTTAAGCACAAAGATATACCATTATTAGAAAGACACATTCTTTCAATTTCATTAAGATAAGTCACATATTGACCGATATTTCCGGTATAAAGTCAGCTTGGGTATATTTTTATCACACAATGATTTTCTCTGAGTTTCCACAAAGTATTTCACAGATTGACCAATATAAGCTTTAAAAGGTTAGCAATTGCAACATACAGGGGAGTTCCAACGTAAACAGGACTTAAAAAAACAGAACAAATGGTTTTTTCGGCAAAATCAATTTATTTTATTCAAAACAGTCTCCTTCTGCTCTGCTTTTTGTACGGTCTAAAAGCATGTCGAACAAGTGTTTTAGCTTTTAGCCGGTATGGTCGCCAGTATTCCGGTGCAAGCCTTTTGAATGGCCTCTACGTCTGCATAACGCTTTCCTTTCATGGGCAAATGCATTTTTCCGGAAAGGAAGAAGTCGCATGGTGCTATATCAGGTGAATACGGGGAGTGGTTAATGGTTAAAATGTGAGTTTTGGTCAAATAATCGGTCACAAGCGTCGATCGATGAGACGGATTCTGAGCAATTTTTGGTCGTCAGTCAATTTGTGCGGAACAAACCGTGTACACACCTTTCGTAAGCCCAAATGTTCCGTCAAAATGCGATAAATCGATGTTTTGGAGATGTTCAATTCCATTTTCATGAATTTCAATGATGAATTTCAATGATCACGGATGTTGATTGGTCCACATGTTGATCGTCATTTATGTCCTCACGACCACTTTGCAAAAGTTGAAACCACTCGTGCACTCTGCTACGGGATAGGCAATTATCGCCATAAGCTTGTTTCATCAATTGAAACGTTTCGGTAAAAGTTTTACCAATTTTAAAACAAAATTTAATGTTGGCTCTTTGTTCGAAGCTCATTTTCGCCCCGACAACATAAACATGCTGACACTTAAAACGCAATAACTTCGCTTCCAATAGATGAAATGTCATGAAATGGACAATCGATAAAGATAGCAGATTCTAACGCACCAGTCGACATATAGATATAGCCACCAGGGGGCGCTAGGATCAAAAAGTCCTGTTTTCTTTGGAACGCACCTTGTATATGTGTAGAGATTACCCTTCGAATAATCTCTGATTTTCACGATTTTTTTTAAAATGTTGGAATTTTCTAATCAGTGAGACTTTTCATAAATAAATACGTTCATGATGAATGCAAAATGATATTTTTATGTTTATTCATTGGGTGTACAATAGTTAAATAAATGGTTAAAAAGACACGTAAAAACAGAAAAGGTCCTGTCGGATGTCCGCGTTTGTGGCCCTAGTTTTGATCTAAAGCAAAAATTTCAAAAAGATTATTGAGCTGTAGAAAAGTCGCTGTCGCGCTATGGAAGCTTTCGTTTGTTCTTTTTTTTTGAAATTTGACGAAATGGTGGCGGTTTGAACAAAAATGATCGAATTTTGACCTTTTTTTCGACAGTTCTTCGTGGACAAAAATAGTAAGATTTCAAAAAAAAAAGAAAAGCTTCCACAGCAACATAGCGAATTACATTACAAATTTTCTCTCCAAATTGGAACTAGATATTTTCAAAACACTTCTTTAGAGAGTGGAGCCGTTTTGAAAAATACCATTCTGCGAAAAACGGGTTTAAAGATTGAAGTCGCTATGTTCCCCACTCTGTTCCCTTTCTATAAGAAACGCTGCAGCAACCGTAGTAATTCGAATTTCGATTTCAAAATTTGAAATAATGTTTATTATAGTGCATAGTATCAGTCAGTGCAACTAAAATCTATTTCTCGAAAATTTCACACTGACACGATCCCTTAAGTGATTTGCGAAGTCAACAAAAAAAGTACATTTTCAATTGAACTATTCCATTATATTGCTATCACGTTAAATGATATCCTTGACAAGAAGGAGCTAGCGAAGCTGCAGGTTTAAGTTAGTTAGATATATATTTTCTGCACGACAAAACCTATAGAAACAGAGAAACACACCTGAACAATTAACATGATACTGCCATTAATCCGTTATAATATTTGGTACACATTTTAAACCTATGAGTCATTTCGAATATATGAAAATTCTTGTGGTTCTAAAAATGTACCACCTGGACGTAAGTTATCAAAAATAAGTGGTACAAATTTTACACCGCCGCTGCTGAAATATATATGCTTGTAGGGATGCCGGTGCTTGGTGCTAACTTTTTACTGGAAACAACTTTCAATTTATAGTATATATTTTTAATGTTCGGATCACTTTCTGAACATAGAATGCCCATATGCCAAAAATGTATTGAATCAGGTCAATATATATTGGGCAATGTGTGAGCTGTCTGTCATATAACTAATAAACGGATGTTTTCAAAATCCGCTTGACTATATTCCATATATGTTGGAGATCCTATGTAGAAAAAAGAGATAAAATCGGTTCTCTAAAATACATAATGTAATATTTTCAAACTTGCGGTTACTCTTATACCATAAATAACAGTCAGCGACGACGGCAGCGGCAGTGAGGACGGCTTAGGCTTAGACTTAAGAGTAAGAATGTTTTAGAGTTTAGTTCTGATCGAGCCTGAATAAAGCGCACTAGTGCCTAAAAATAATTGGCGCCCAACTGGGTAAAAAAGATACGAAGGATTCTC
This sequence comes from Bactrocera tryoni, assembly GCF_016617805.1. Classification (NCBI taxonomy): domain Eukaryota; kingdom Metazoa; phylum Arthropoda; class Insecta; order Diptera; family Tephritidae; genus Bactrocera; species Bactrocera tryoni. The sequence continues at coordinate 66,665,586 of NC_052502.1, read as the reverse complement.
CAGAAAGTAAAAATTACCAAGGTATTTTGCGGTGGAGTGTCTTTAATGACTTCAAAGGACCCAAGGACTCACAGAGAATCGCTACAATCTTTAAAAACGTATCCTACAAGGACTCCAAGGATCCGAGGATTCATCAGAAAGCAGTTTACAATAAAAAACATGTTTCGAGTATTGTAAGTAGAGTGCTCATTAAAATAAAAACATTATAATTTCTTTTGAATTAAAACTAAGTTTTCAAAATAGACGGAAAAGAATTTATTTTAGAAAATAAGGAGCTAATCATAAAATTTTGTGAAACAAATTTTCCAGAGTTTAATAAAAAATAAACAGTGTAGTCTTTTCTCAAAAACATTCTGTTTAGAAACAGAATTTGTGAAAAATTGTAATAAATAACTGAAATTATCTAGCCATGTCAACAAAAGAGTGTGATTGATTGATTCGACTATAGGAACGGTTACAAGTCTATTCAATTTTAATTTCCAAGTCTATGAGTGACTCAGAATTAGAAAACCTCTTAGAAAGAATTATTAAACTACAGGTGACCAGTAAAATGGATTCAAATCAGGTAACCGCAGTGGTTCAAGCAGCCGTCTCAAGCGCTCTTGAACAACAAAGACGGACTTTCGAAGTTACTCTCCAACGATTAACGGAGTAAATGACTACATTGACCACTGGTCAAACGCCAAAAATATACCGACCGGTAAAAATATTACCGAACGTAAGGTGTGACGAACCCCTTGATCTGGTAAAATCATCACCAGAATTTGACGGGCAAATCAGTACATATGTGTCTTGGCGACAAGCTGCCCATACATCTTACGAAGTTTTCAGAAGTTACGAGGGAAGTTCTAGACACTACCAAGCAGTTGGTATAATTAGAAATAAAATAACAGCTTCTGCTGATGCCATTTTGGCATCCTTCAACACTGTTTTAAATTTCGACGCAATAATCGCGAGACTAGACTTTACGTACGCAGACAAACGACCGATATATTTAATCGAACAACAATTATCCACCTTACGACAGGGTAACCTATCTGTGCTTCGATCTTTCGACGAGGTGGAGAAAATATTAACTCTCCTCACGAATAAAACTATAATGACCCATGAGGGTCAAGTATCTTAATCAATTTGCGAAAAATATAGAGCGGACGCTTTAAGAGTTTTTATATCAGGCCTTAAAAGACCTTTATGTGACATACTATTTGCCTCTCGCCCTAAAGACCTACCTAGCGCTCTGGCATTAGCCCAGGAGGTGGAGTCAAATAGGGAAAGGTACTTATTTGCTTCAAATTTCGCAAGGTCTATTGAAGACCAATATAAACTAGGAATAAACAATAATTCGGAGAAAAAGATGCAACAGCAACAAAAAAATCCGCATTTTTGCAAATAAACAGCACAGAACAAATGATACTAGGACTAACAAGCAAGAACAAGTGACCCCCATGGACGTTGACCCATCGGTTTCAAGACTAAGACAAAATGTAAATTGGCGTAGGGAACCATCACAGAGAGCCAACCAATACCAACAACAGAATCAAAGTAATAGTAGACAGGCTTATAGTTCAAATCAACAGCAGGGAAAACGACAGGCAGATTCAGATAGGGTTACTGGACCAAAGATGCAACGCATTAATACCTTAAATCAAGAAAAGGTTAGTGAGGCAACTTATAATCAGGAAGCCGAAGATGAAGCTGAAGATCTCGAGGAGGAGCAATTGAATTTTTTAGGGGGAAGTCCCTACTCCCATGGATTGAGCGAGGAGTAGGTTATCGAGGCAAAAAAATTAAATTATTAGTGGACACAGGAGCTTCGAAAAATTACATCAAACCAATACCTGAGCTAAAGAATATAATTCCAGCGTCCACACCATTTATAGTAAAGTCTTTGCACGGCAATAGTCCTGTAACACAAAAGTGTAGAATTAAGATGTAAACGCCCAAATAGACCTCAGTACGGGTACAATAAAGCACGATTCTGGAACTGAAAAGCTCCTGTTCCATGAATGTAAAAATGTAAACTTTATCAACATAAAAAGTGAAGAAATTCCATCTTCAGTTCGTGAGCAATATTGTGAAATTATCAAAAGTAGAAATAAGGCGTTTGCTGGCCCTAACGAGTCACTACCCTTCAACACTAATATAATTGGTACAATCAGAACAAAAACCGATGAACCGGTCTACTCGAGACTTTACCCATATCCTATGGGTGTAGCCGACTTTGTAAACAAAGAAGTGGCTGAACATCTCGTCAATGGTATCATTCGACCCTCAAGGTCCCCTTACAATAACCCAATTTGGGTCGTTGATAAGAAGGGAGTAGATCAAACGGGAAATAAGAAGAAACGTCTTGTGATTGATTTCAGGAAACTGAATGAGGTCACAGTCGAAGATAAATACCCTATGCCAAACGCAATGGTAATCTTGTCAAACTTAAGAGGTGCACAATATTTTACCACCCTCGACCTTAAATCTGGGTTTCACCAGATCGAGTTAGCAGAAAGAGACAGGGAGAAAACCGCTTTCTCCGTTAACAACGGTAAATATCAATTTTGTCGTTTACCTTTTGGGCTAAGAAACGCCCCAAGCATCTTCCAGAGAGCAATCGACGATGTCCTCAGGGAGCAAATTGGCAAAACCTGCCACGTTTACGTCGACGACGTAATTGTCTATTCAAAAACGGCAGAAGACCATTTGAAAGATATCGAATGGGTGTTGCGGAGTCTCTATGAGGCAAATATGAGAATATCCGCCGAAAAATCGAAATTCTTCAAGACCGAGGTAGAATACCTAGGATTTGTTGTCTCAAGGGGAGGTGTGAAAACAAGCCCCGATAAAGTCAATGGAATCAAATGTTATGAGCAGCCAACCACTCTTCGAGGACTACGTTCCTTTCTTGGATTGGCTAGTTCTTCAAGACCGAGGTAGAATACCTAGGATTTGTTGTCTCAAGGGGAGGTGTGAAAACAAGCCCCGATAAAGTCAATGGAATCAGATGTTATGAGCAGCCAACCACTCTTCGAGGACTACGTTCCTTTCTTGGACTGTCTAGCTACTATCGATATTTCATTAAAGATTTTGCCAGCCTTGCAAAACCTCTGCCTGATATGCTAAGGGCAGAAAATGGCAAAGTAAGTGCCACACAGTCCAAAAAAATTAAAATTCAATTAGCACCAGAAGGTATAGATGCATTTAATAAACTTTGAGAAATTCTGGCATCAGAAGATGTCACGTTAGCATATCCCGACTTCACTAAACCATTTGACTTAACAACCGATGCATCCTCAAGGGGTTTAGGGGCCGTCCTTTTACAAGAGAAAAAACCCATTACCATGATCTCAAGAACACTTAGAGATAGAGATGAGCATTTGGAAACAAATGAAAGAGAACTCTTGGCGATCGTATGGACTCTTAACACTTTGAAGAACTACCTGTACGGTGTTAACCAGTTGAATATCTACACTGACCACCAGCCTCTGACGTTTGCAGTTTCTGATAAAAACCCGAACGCAAAAATCAAACGATGGAAGTCTCTAATAGAAAGCTTCAACGCATAAATTTTCCATAAACCAGGAAAGGAAAACCATGTCGCTGACGCGTTGTCCAGACAGCACATGAATATGGTAGGAATTGAAATGGAGGCAAGCTCCGACTGCGCCACCATGCACAGTGAGGAGTCACTGACCTACACTATAGAGACGGTGGATAAGCCTGTAAATTGCTATAGAAACCAGATAATTCTTCAAGAAAGCGAAAGCCAGTCAAAACAGACCTTTATAATATTTGGTTCAAAAAGCAGACATGTAATTTCATTTTGCGACGTAGAGTCATTACTAAAAACGCTGCAAGAAGTCATTAATGATGGCGTAGTTAACGCAATACATTGCAGCCTACCAGTGTTGGTAAAAATTCAACACCGACTGGTAGAACTTCACCCCAACGTAAGATTCCGTCATACCGAAAAGATGGTTACGGACATCTTCAGAGAAAGTGATCAACAAGAAATTATATTTGCTGAACACAACAGAGCTCATAGGACAGCGCAAGAAAATGTAAAGCAGATCTTGGCTGACTATTTTTTCCCGAAGATGGATAAAAAGGCAAGGGAAATAGTAGCAAATTGCCGAATATGTTCAAAGTCTAAATATATTAGACATCCAAAGAAGCATGTTATTGCGGCAACACCGGTTCCATGTAATCCCGGTGAAATATTACACGTCGATATTTTCTCCACGGACCAGAAATATGTTCTAACTTGCGTCGATAAGTTTTCTAAATTTGCTATAGTGCAGAAAATCGCGTCTAGAACCATCATAGACGTAAAACCACCTATACTACAGCTAATAAACATTTTTCCAAACGTTAAAACTATATACTGTGACAACGAAAATTCACTTAACTCAAATGCTATAAAATCAACTTTGCTAAATTACAACAATGTGAAAATCGCCAACGGCCCTCCACTGCATAGCACCTCAAACGGGCAAGTGGAGCGTTTTCACAGTACCTTAACTGAAATAGCTAGGTGTCTAAAACTAGAAAGAAATCTCGATGACACTATTGACTTGATTTTGCTTGCCACCATAGAATATAATAAGACAATTCATTCAGTAACCCACGAAAAACCAGTGGACATCCTTCATCCCAGCTCAGCTAACATTACAGAACTAGTTCGAAATCGTATCGAAAAAGCACAGGCCAGTGATCGCGAATACCATTATAAGGGTCGTCAGAATGTGACGTATAACGTTGGCGACAAGGTCCTAGTGAAAGTTAATCGAAGGCTAGGCAATAAACTCTCAATACTATTTACAGACGAAGTAGTCGAACAGGACCTAGGCACCACCGTTCTTATAAAGGGGAGGAGGGTCCACAAAGACAACCTTCGTCCACCTTAATACATCACTTTATTACTTTAAGTCTTGTATTTTAAATTACAGGATAATATCGACATTCCTATTGACGACCACTTTAACACAAAAGCTAACTGACTACACCAACTCCAACTACATTCCAATTTTGGACGGAAACGCAATAGTATGGGAACATTACGGTTATTTGACGCACTTTACCAACTTGACACTATATGCAACATTGAACGACGAGACGGCAGGATTTATGGACCTTTCCCATTGAGAGAAAATAGTAGAAGCAGACATAAAATTTTATTTATTTTATTTATAATAATTCATATAACAAAAAGAGTTTTATTATATAAATACATAAACGCAGCACTGGCTACGAGGCCTTCAGCTGTCTTGTAATTATAACTAGGTGAAAAATTCTAATTGCTAAGGGTTAGTAAAGATGTAATTTGCTTAAATATATTTTAACAAATCGTTGGTTTTTAAAAATCTATATACAATCATCACGTTTTTTTCTGAAGGTTCACTTAGTAGTTTTATGAGATCAATATTGCCAGAGTTGTGGGCTGTTGGGTGAAGCATCGGACAGAGTGTGAGTAAGTGTTTGATAGTAGCGGTGTCCTCGCAAAGGGGGCAAATGGATGGGCTTTTACCCGATAGTAAGTGGGCGTGTGTTATGATAGTGTGTCCAATCCTTAATCGAGTATATGTCTTCATTGCGCTAGTTGGAACTGCTGACGAGTAGATTATACGATTTCTGGCTGGGTTTATGACCGCGTAGTGATGTTTAAATGTTTTCCATTCGCTTGCGTTTTTTTGATGCCTTTTGTGCTTAATAAGGTTAAGAATGTCTTGCTTGGATGAGACGTAGTATGTTAAGGCAGGAGTCCTGGCTACATTTTTCGCAGCGAGGTCTGCAAAGAGGTTGCCTGTAATACCCGCATGGCCAGGGATCCACATTACTTGGATTTTCTGAGGGGTACCAATGACCACGTCTCTGATAACTTCTATTATGGGATTGCGATTGGAAGGAGACGTTATTGCAGACATACACGATTTGCTGTCTGTACAGATGAGGAACTTTCCTTTAGTCTTTTTTGCGTAATTAACTGCATGAAGGATAGCAGATCCTTCAGCAGTAAATACAGAGGCCGTTGAGGGAAGAAGCCAATTGCAAATAATTTCTCCTGTGGCAGTGACAACTGCTAACGAAGTGGAATCGGTGGACTTGGAGCCATCCGTAAACAATAACTTCCAGCCATTATTTGTGTAATTAGATTCCAGTTCAGCAAAGGTTTGTTGAAAGACTTCGTTTGGTGTGTTTTGCTTGGACAAAAACATAAGCTTATTCTGTAGTATTTTATCATTGATCAGGCAGGGAGGATGTCGAGTGGTGAATTTGCGTGTTGCGTTACGTGAAATATTATTTTCTGCAGCGAAACTTAAGCATCTCGAAATAGCCGATTGTATTCTTGGAATTTTTCTTTTTTTCGTGGCATGCGTGATAGTTGTATTAAGTAATGGGTTGGTGTTCTCAGCCGTTTTCGCAAGAATTTGAAGCGAAGAATCTATAATTTTATTTTGAATAGTTGGTAAACCAGATTCAGCCATTATCGTTTTTATTGGCGAGGTTGGAAAGGCCCGGAGACTTCGCCGTATTGCGCAATGGTAAGGTGCATTTAAGAGGTTGATACTGCTTTTGGAGCAATTGCCATAGATGGGGAGCCCATAATCTATTCTTGAAGTTAGCAAAGCTCTGACAACATTGACTAGTGTGTTCGGATGAATAAATGAATGCTTAGACGAGAGATATTTAACAATATTTAATCGTAACATTAACGAGTTTCTGACATATTTACAGTGAGCATTAAAATTATAATTAGAGTCAAAAATTAATCCTAGTATTTTCAGCTGTGTTTTACATTCGATGTTAGTTTGGTTGTGGGTTAGTGAAATACCGTTGCAATTTTGCTTCCTACATACATGAAGGATACGTGTTTTGTCTAAGGAAAGTGAAGCACCAGACTCCAGTGACCAAGTCTCAATTCTGGCGAGTATATTAGTAAATAAGGATTGAGCTTAATTTACGTCAGAGACTTTTGTGTAGATTAAGACATCGTCAGCATAGATCTGGTGCTCAACTCCTTTGTAATTTTTTATCATCCTACTAATATCATCGAAAGCAATGATAAAAAGGAGGGCTGAAAGAGGTGAGCCTTGCGGCGTACCATTAGAAAGCGGGAGTGTTGAAGAAAGAAAACCATTTACGTTGACTTTAAGTTTTCTGTTTGTGAGAAAGTTAGTAATAAAACGTATCATATTCTGGCCTATTTTCCATTTTCTTAGTTGTCGAATAATAATATGGGCTCCAATTTTGTCGAAAGCTCTGTGAAAGTCCAGAGATAATACGGACACATGGTTTTTGCTGGACAAAGCGTTAGTAATGAAGTAGTCTAGTTGGATTAAAGCATCTAACGTGCCTTGACCTTTTTTGTAGGCGACTTGATTCGGTGATATGAACTTGTTTCGCTGAGCATACCACATCAAGCGGTTAGCTACGATTTTTTCCAAAATTTTGCCCATACATGGAAGGAGGGAAATCGGCCTATAGTTAGCAAGTTCATCGGAGGATTTGTGTGGTTTAAGTATTGGTATGACACAGGACGTTTTCCAAAATTGGGGGTAGACACCAGAATTGAGAATTTTGTTATAAAGCTTTACCAATCGGAGCTTGAGGCTTTTTGGCATATGTCTGATAATTGGATAAGAAATTTTGTCTTGCCCCGGGGACTTACCCTTAACGGTAGATGCAACGAACTCGAATTCAGACAGTGAAATGCTGGTTTCTATTTGTTTAGCAGAAAAAGAAAGAGGGGAGACAGAGTAGGAAGTGTCGGACAGTGTGGTGGTTTTAGAGGTTTGAAACTGTGTGCTGAATGAAATATCTGAGCTTGTTTCAGAATAGTGGTTTGCAAATAACTCGGAAATATCGGATGGATTGGTTACCAAACCTGTTGGCCCCTTTACGCATTGAATGGTTAGATTTCTAGGCACTCCAGAAAGTTTTTTTAAAGCGTTCCATATTAACTTAGGACTAAACGAAGGATTTATTTTGCTTGTGAAATCCTGAAAACATTTACGCTTGGCCTGTTTCGCGGAACGACGGAAAAGAGCATTGGCTTTCCTGAAAGATATTAAGTTGACTAGTGAACGAGCGCGTTTGTATTCATACCAAGCTGTCTGTTTTTTTGCCCGCAATTCAGCGATTTCTTTATTCCACCAAGGAACACTCTTAGAACTTGCTGTTGGCTTTGTATGAGGAATGCTAACATTCGCTGCTGAACGGATAATTTTTGTTAACCTCGCACTTTCTTGGTTAGGGTTGTCAGATATTGGGGTTTTATTGCCATTTATCTCGCAATGTGTCTGAAACTTCTCCCAATCAGCGTAATCAGTTTTGAATACCTTATTTATTTTGAGGTTTTTAGTTGTTGAACCTAGGTGCAATTTTAGTACAATGGGGAAGTGATCGCTTCCATGCAGGTGATCGAGTATACTCCATTCGCACTCTGTGGCATAAAATACATCGAGACTTTACTTCGAACGGTTGACATTCACCATCGACAGGCTCGAAGCTTAAACTTTTTAGGTACTGCATTAAAAATCGTCGCCGGCACCCCTGACTTTGACGATTTCCAAAGACTACAACTAAGACAGGATATGCTCATTGACTCTAATAACAGACAGTACAAAATTAATACGCATATTCAGCAAAAAATCTTGGAAATCACGCAAACAATAAACACAATTATGAACTCAACAAGAAAGGAAACAATAGACACAGGTCATCTTTACGAAACAATACTTGCAAGAAATAGAGTAATAATCCTCGAACTGCAATCAATCACAATCTCAATAGCCCTAGCTAAGTTTAACCTAGTGAACCCAATAATATTAGATAATAGTGATATCAATAATATTATCAATGAGCACTCGACTAACATAACTACAATAGAAATAATAGGAATGTCTAGCATTAAGGCTTTACAAAATAAGAATACTTTGTACTTTGTAGTTAAGTATCCAATCCCTCAAATTATTTGTAAAAAATATAGTTTATTCGCCGTGCCTCACGAAGGACGAGTCCTACACTTTGGGGATACTAATACCGTCGCTGAGTGCGGAAACGAAGCGTATGCTGTTAAATGTGAAAAATCAACTTTTGCAACTTTTTGCAAGAAGCAAACAACCCCTACTTGTTGTCAGCAACTATTCACAGGTGCTGTAGCAAATTGTTCAACTACTACCAATCATGATAAGGGCATCAAAGAAATCGATGACGGCATTGTCATTATCAACAATGCCACAGCAACGATAGAGGTTGAAAAAGGAGATAGCAGAACCGTCAGCGGTACTTACCTTTTGACTTTCGATCAGTTAGTAAAGGTAAATGGGACCGAGTATCACAATCGACATCATACCCCTACTCGCACTCCTGGCACTCCAACGGCTCAAAGAGTCAATCTTTTAGGACATATAGAGACATCGAGTTTGAACTATCTTAATGAAATAAATGCGGAAAATATCAACCATATTGGCGCTTTTCGAGGAGAAGTCAACTCAACAACATTGCTTTTTATAGTAACGATAGCGTCAATCTCTATCCTAGTAATCTTGCGACTTGCTCTAAGCAAATATAAAAAACACACCGCGAAAAAGGCTATGAATGTCTTAGTAAGAGAGGTCACCGAGCGAATCGTGGACGATTCCCACTTAGGAAGGGAGGAGTTAACTCGAAACGCAAACCACCAAAATACCAAATCAGCATTGTCTGCCTAACATCCGTTTCAGGCAATGCTGAACATTACCACCCCAATCCATGACCAACGGCCCGAGTTATGATCCAACGACAAGCAACAACAAACGATACGCACAAGCTACCGTAGCCGTGGGATCCGCTGACGCAGCACAAATATAACGCAAACAAGCGATGACTTACACTACACGCAAGTCGACGTATCGTGGGATTCGCTGACACTGCATCTGACAAAACATAGCAACGACAGCGACGACAGCAGCGACGACGGCAGCGGCAGTGAGGACGGCTTAGGCTTAGACTTAAGAGTAAGAATATTTTAGAGTTTAGTTCTGATCGAGCCTGAATAAAGCGCACTAGTGCCTAAAAATAATTTATATATGTAAATTGAAGTAGTGAATCGTAATCAATAAAATACTCAATTTCGAATTCTTTGAGCATATGTATGTTATTTTACATTTTAGGCGACGATATAAGTATATAAAATATCAGAATGGCGAGACCAGTTGAAATCCGCCTAACTGTCGGTCCGCTCGTCTGTCCAAGCAATAACATGAGTAAAATTGAAACAGCTTGATCATACTTTCTTTGTATAGTATATGTTGTTCCTTGGCACCCAAGATCACTGCGGCATTTAACGAAACCCTATAAACGTACATATCTTAAAAACTGCTGAAGCTAAATTAACTAAACTTGCTGAGAAAAATTGTTTTATTAATTTACTCCGAAAATCGCTAAAATTAAATAATAATCACGCCCAGTCCTTCATTTAATGTTAATGTTGAAAACTGCGATAACTGACTGAATAAATGCGCCGTAAGCATTAAATTTCACATGGCATGGCACCGCCCATCTTCAAGGGAAATTCTATACCTTAGAAACATTTTATCAATTTCATCTAAACATTTCTATCACACATAGAGGGTGATTATCCTTTGTCTGTACCAAATACATACATAAAGGTAAAATCTTGAGTTATTGTGATTAAATTTCGTGGGAATTTATTGTCATGTGAGCTCATAGTTCATTTGTTGGTCAGTGTAACTAACTCATTGATATGATAGATATACAGATTTTGGTTAGTTAGTTTAATATGGTATAGTAAATATCCCGGACATGAAGTAATACTTATGTGTATACTTAGTATACTTTATGAGTAACCAAACAGTGGGAGATTGATTCCAGAAAATATCGTCAAAACAAAGCTTAAAAAAGGACATTAATCGTGTGCAAAAATCGGGGATTTAGTTCTTATCATTAAAACGTATTAAAGTTAATGAAAAAAGGATTTTATAAGAACTATTTTAATGGCTATTTTATGAAATCACATACATAGTATTGCTGCTTTCGGCATTATTTTTAGAGATACATAAAATTTTAACAAAATTAAAAGATAAAAATAATTTAATGAATATAAAATATTTTTTTGAGTGTCCTTTCATCTTAGGCGTTAAATTAAATTTATATTCTATCGGAGCCTTCCCAGCACCGGGCCGATTTGGGAAGTAACGGTGGCCTTACTGCGTAATGGGTCCTTTGTGTTCCCTATATAAACGTAGACCGGACCGCTCACCGCGATGAATCGACGCAAGGTGTAGGTAAGAGGTGTTCAAGAGCTAAGTGTAAGTTTAGTTTCCTTGACACCCTATCGCCAGAGGAACGAGCGATACTTAAAGAGCATGCCAGGAGGTTGACATGCTCTCATGCAGCGGCGTTCAGCAGGCAACATCCACTGCGGCTGCTGGAAATGCAACGAACACCACCACGACTTCCCAAGCAGGCTCAGCCACAACGGGCTTGTACCGAAGGAGGTCCTTGTGGAAAAAAGAGGAGACGAAAAGCTAAACTGCCTCTTTACCACCAGCAGGTCGCTCAGGTGGTCAGCATGACCCTCGAAGGAGGGGACTTTGAGGAACCAGTCTTAAATGGTACCTGAGGCAGCTCCAGGAGGAGAAAACCACTGAGGAAGCAGAGAAGATGGAGCGAAACAGGGTCAGAGGCATCAGTGCTCCCCTACTTCAAAGGGGTGTAAGGGCGAAAATATCGCATCAGTTGTTAACGGATTAGCGGAACTTGGAGCCTCGGTCCAGTCAACGCATATCCGACCGGTAGGTGCGGAGACGAAAAGACGTCGAGTCCGAAGACTCATACCGCGAAACGCAAAAGCACACAAATAGCGCCACAGGAGCAACTGAACTCCAAACGGCAGAAGGTTAATTATGCCGAGGTAAATGAAGGGCAACTCACGGCACCTAATCCTACTCGGGTGCTCGAGGGACAGCACAGATATGTGGATGCCTTAAAATGCCTACGGATGGCAGTGCTGCCTCTGAATTACCCGGCGGAGACCCTGGGAGCAGAGGAGCTTACCACTCTACGAGATCTCCTCATAGTACAAGTATACAGTTGGTATTCTTCAAAGGGGTGCAGCAAGTGGATTGCATGGGATCACTCTCAAGCTGGTTGGTTGGAAGGGCCCCGTCCTTTGCGCAAAGAGAGGAGAGGACTTTCCGCCCAGGCTTAGCATGACAGTTTTTCTCTCAAGATGTGCAGGCTACCCCTTCGAAGGTGCTCTAGGACTAATAAAGAACCAAAACGAGGAAATGAATACCTCGGCCTGACGTGTGGCGGATAGCAAAGTTGAGGACTCTGGATAGAGGCTGAACATACCTATGGAATTCGTCTCGACACTGCAAGAGGCTGCCCACAGGGTGGTGTGCTGTCTTGTTATGAAGCCTTGCCGTGAACGAACACATTCAAGGTGGGCATGCCACATACTAAAAAAGCCATTATATAGAGTAATGTCAGCCGCATGTTCGCAATTTCTGATATTAGTAATATGGGGCATCAAATTTATCTATTTTAGTTAAGAAGATACACTTTTATGAGTAAAACATGCTCTCACAGTTTAATTATGATAACTCACATATTGACCGATATATGCGGTGCAAAGTCATCGGAAGTTCTTTTTCAAAAAAATTATCCCACAGGTGGCCCTTGCTGCCAGAATCCTCTGTACCAAATTACAGCTTATACCTTACTTTAGTGGTTAATTATGGCAATTTATATGTTTTCGGTTTATGGCGACTTGTGGGCGTGGCAGTGCTCCGATTCTGCCCATCTAACCCAAGGAACCCACATACCAAGTTTTATCGAGAGATCTACATTTTTACTCAAGTTACAGCTTGCACGGTTGGACAGATAGACAGTGAACCGAATTTCAACTTTTCTCGTCATCCTGATAATTTATACATATATATGTATAATCTTATATCTATCTCTCTTAGTTTTAGCTGATAGGTACAATCGTTAAGTGAACAAAACTATAATACTATGATTGAAAGAGTATAAAAAAAATCATTAGTGCCTAATATACGATTGTAAGTGCATTCAGTGAATTTAATGATAAGTGAAATTATTCAACAACGAAGTTCCTTTGAATTTTGTGTGTATCAAATTTTTGGTGGTGAAACGTTTAGAACAGGGTTCTTATTTACTACTCCGTAGCAGCAAAAATTCTAAAATTATTGCTATGCTATCGCTACCACTCTCACTTTGTTGTGAGCCATAGCATAGCCTTAGCATAACAATGTAAAGTATGTGCTCTACTCTGCTCCGAGTTTTGTTAGGTAAAAAACTATAGCTGGAGCGGGAGCAAAAAATTAAATTCTGCGCTATGCTCTGGCGTAGCGGTAGCAAAAAATTGGGAGCGGTAGACCAGCGGAGCTAATGAAAATTTTCATGTGCTACAGCTCCCGCATGTGTTTGTTGTTTTTTGTTTTTTGCTATTTTGCTATTTTCTGTCATAATATTTGAATTAATTGAATAATTCAAACAAAAAAATGTTATGCAAATCATTTTGGCACTTGTTGTGTCAAGTGACTTTATAAATCTAAAATCAAATATTTTAAGAAATATATTAATAAAGTGAATTTGATAATAATTGAATAAAGTATAAAATTTTTTTTTTATTATGTAAAATATTTACCATTTTTATATTACCAAAAACATCATCTATTCCAAATGTATTACAATACTCAATTACTATGAATTTTCGAAATTAATTTTAACTATATATACTTTCCCCCTTTTTATATACATTAGGGTGTTTTTTTTTTTGAACTATTAATTTTTTTCAGTCCCGTCACGAAATTTCCTTGGAAATACCCTAAAAAAAAAAATTCCCTGAAAATTTTAGCCCTAAATATTAACATTAAGAACTGGACCGAGGCATGTAAAATTTTTCCATAGAAAATACACTACAATCCTGATTTTTTATCTTTAAATTCCTACAGATCAGAGGTATTTTATGGCATCGCACATTGAGTACTCAAAGCAAATCGACCTTTTCGACATAACAGAAAATATTTGTACACATATACATACTTCAATGTATATTGCAAAGAATCGAAAAGATTTCTGTATATGTAAAATTATAATAAACCTTTTTATCGACACTCCAATTATTCCGCTATATCTTTATGTTAGATATCGCGTTTGGTTTGTTAAGTAATACTATTTGAGTGTTATGTGTCGTTTGGGCAAAGCTATTTGCGTCCTTGACCAATAATCCAGCAAAGTATCTGCAGTGCCTTGACGATGAAAATTTCAATGCCATTTTTTGTTGTGATATTAAATACAGTCAAACCTGGATAAGTGAGAGCTGGATTAGTGAGAAAACTCTATAAGTGAGAGTAATAGCTAGGACCCGTCATTTTAAGCTTCCTAAACCTCTAATAGTGAGAAACAAAAACCTCTATAAGAGAGAGTCGTTTTTGCCTCATAGACCTCCGTAAGTGAGACTGCTACTTATCTATACCTCTATAAGCGACAGTCGAGCTTTATTTATTTATGAATATTATATATGAGGAACTATAGCTACAATAAAAATACATACATACATAGAAGATACATATATACAGTAACAAATGACAAAACAAATAACAAATTTAACATCTGCTATTTTATTACCCATTCTTAATTTCGTGGAACTTCTTATCATTGATTTTGTATTGTTTTCTTCTCAATAGATTTTATTTGTTGTTAATTTATCGCACTCGGGTTAGTGAGAAACCTCTATAAGCGAGAATAAAATTGTGCTCCCTTGAACTCTCGCTTATACAGGTTTGACTGTATATCGGACGGGTTCGTCTTAAAAAAAAACTACCTGTGTAAGGAGCAAAATCAGTATAACCCATATACTAAGCATGTTTGGATATGAAAATTTTTACTTATGTATTTCTTTCTATTTTTGAATTACTAAAATTTTCAAATGATTCTTACATAAATTTTGAACAAATGCTTATGATTTGAAATATAATTTTTGTATTTATGAGTTGTATTGAATTTTAGCATAAAGAGATACATCCCACCAATTTTAAGCCAAATCGGTTCAGCCGTTCTTGAGTTATAAACGACTTTCTTTTATATACCAACTTGTACCATTCTTTTAAATGACAGAAAATAGCAAAAAAGAAAAAAAAACAACAAACACATGCGGGAGCTGTAGCACATGAAAATTTTCATTCTCCGCTGTGCTACCGCTCCCAATTTTTTGCTACCGCTACGCCAGAGCATAGCGCAGAATTTAATTTTTTGCTCCCGCTCCAGCTAAAGTTTTTTACCTAACAAAACTCGGAGCAGAGTAGAGCACATACTTTACATTGTTATGCTAAGGCTATGCTATGGCTCCCAACAAAGTGAGAGCGGTAGCAAGAGTAAAATGAAATGCTACGAGAGTAGCGTAGTTTTTCAAACGCTGGTTTAGAATGTTGGAAATGGCCTTCGATGACAATTGTTTGTAGCTAGCAATTGTTTTTGTTTGACAGTTAGAGATTTTACTGGCATCTTTGAAATATCGGAAGGATCAGTGAAAATCATTTTCTAAGTTCATTTGTGCCCAAAAAAAGTAAAAACACGATTGGTTCCAAAATTACTAAATTTTTTCCTAAAACATCTTCGCGTTAACTTATGTGAAACAATGCTTTGCGACTAGCAGAAAGCCATGAAACGTATGTATTATTACTGGCGATGAATCTTGGATCTATGCTTACGACCCGGAGACGATCAATCGGCCGAATATCGTAACAAAGGTGAGCCGAAGACGAAAAATCCAGGTCAAAGCAGGTTTAGCAAGATTATTTTGACAGTTTTCTTCGATTATCGGATGGTACACTCCGAATTGATTTCGACAGGCCAAACTGTCAACAAGTAATACTATTTGAGTGTTATGTGTCGTTTGGGCAAAGCTATTCGTAACAAGTAAGGAAGGGCTAAGTTCGGGTGTCACCGAACATTTTATACTCTCGCATGGTAAAGTGATAATCGAGATTTCATTATCCGTCATTTACATATTTTTCAAATACCGTATTTTGTGTAAAGTTTTATTCCGCTATCATCATTGGTTCCTAATGTTTATACTCGTATTATACAAAGAAGGCATCAGATGGAATTCAAAATGGCTTTATATTGGAAGAAGGCGTGGTTGTGAACCGATTTCAGCCATATTTCGTACATGTCATCAGGGTGTTAAGAAAACATTATATACCGAATTTCATTGAAATCGGTCTAGTAGCTCCTGAGATATGCTTCTTGGTCCATAAGTGGGCGGCGCCACGCCCATTTTCAATTTTTAAAAAAAGCCTGGGGCCAGCTTCCTTCTGCCACTTCTTCCGTAAAATTTAGTGTTTCTGACGTTTTTTGTTAGTCGGTTAACGCACTTTCAGTGATTTTGAACATAACCTTTGTATGGGAGGGGGGCGTGGTTATTATCCGATTTCTTTCATTTTTGAAATGGAAATGCCTGAAGGAAACGACTCTATAGAGTTTGGTTGACATAGGAATAGTAGTTTCCGAGATATGTACAAAAAACTTAGTAGGGGCGGGACCACGCCCACTTTTCCAAACAAATTACGTCCCTAATGCGATCTTTTGTGCCAAATTTCACCTTAATATCTTTATTTATGGCTTAGTTATGACACTTTATAGGTTTTCGCCATTTTGTAGGCGTGGCAGTGGGCCGCTTTTGCCCATCTTCGAACTTAACCTTCTTATAGAGCTAATAAATACGTGTGCCAAGTTTCATCGTGATATCTCAATTTTTACTCAAGTTACAGCTTGCACGGACGGACAGACAGACATCTGGATTTCGACTCTACTCGTCACCCTGATCACTTTGGTATATATAACCCTATATCTGACTCTTTTAGTTTTAGGACTTACAAACAACCGTTATGTGAACAAAACTATAATACTCTCGTTAGCAACATTGTTGCGAGAGTATAAAAAGAGGCCTGAATTATGGCCGACAAGTTTCAACGAATATCTGTAGTGCCGCAATCATCATATTCGCCTGATTTAACTCCGTGCAGCTGAAACGACCAAAAACTGACGGAAATTAGGTTTAACAACTGTTTCGAGGATTGGAAAACGTTGGCATAAGCGTACTGAGACCAAAGGGGATTACTATGAAGGGGACGATATAAATATTGAAGAATAAAATAGAACTTTAAAAATATTATTTTTACTAAAGTTTGCCACAGAAGTAAGAGTTTTGAGTACAACATCACCAATACATATGCAAAATCATCAAAACATACAGTGTTAAATTGAGTCTCTTCAAATATAGTGGAAGGTAGGTAGGTAGGAGTGCAGCGCTATCGGGCTCAATTAGCGCTTGATGCGGCATTTTGATACACTGTTCGTAGAATCTCCTGTATTTGCTATTACGTTTCACTTCCTCTCTCAAACCATTTTGAGGTCTCGATGAAACTACTTATGTCCGATATGCTTTTAGTGGAAATCCATTCAAGGTTTGGTGTCGGATCTGTGCTAGAGCTGGGCATTCGCAGAGAAAGTGGAAAATTGTTTCCTTGTTCCCTGCTACTCCGCAGCCACGGCAGATGTCGTTGTAGGGCATAACCATTTTGGATGCGTGTTCTCTGTAATATACTGTTACTCTGTAAATACTTTTTCTTGACCTATTTAGTAAGTCGTTGGTTCTTTTCCTGTCATACAAGTATGTTGGCCATAATTGTTTAGTTATGACGCATTTTGTAATGTTTTTCCATCTGTTATTTGCAACTTGTTGAAATTGTCTATTGATCTCTCCTTTGATTGATCCTAGCGGGCTTGGTATTAGCTCCGCCTCGGATTCGTTGAGGAATGCTCGTGCTTTTGCCAACTCGTCTGCTTTTTCGTTACCGAAAATGTTCCTGTGGCCGGGAACCCAGGTCAAGTTTAGTTGGAGCCTGTCTTTTATTGAGCTTAGTGCTCTCTTGCAGTTGCTAACTACGCTGGAATTTGTCATGGGTGAAGACAAGGCCAGGAGCGCCGCCTGGCTATCCGTAAATATAGTTACTTTTATTTATTTTTATAGCTGTGGGGAATAGAGTGAGTGTTGTACCGTTTAGTACCGGAAGTTGAAACTGAGGTACCTTGGTTCTGCTTGTGAATAGCAACACTTCTGTTTTGTTCGGGTTAACTCCTAGTCCATTTTTATGGCTTTTAGCCCATAGGTTTAACCTTCGAAATATAGTGGACTCTTTCCAACTTTTTAGTGACGACATAATTATTTTACTAAAAATATTTTTCAATTTTAATTTTTTGTATTAATGCTTAATTATACATTTGCAACCTGATGATACAGAGTATAATAATTTTGTTCTCTTAACGGTTGTACGTATCATCTAAAACCATGCGAGATAGATTTAGAGTTATGACTTGAGGAAAACCAGCCATTAAACGAAAGCCTACGAAGTGTCATATCTGAGGACTAAATTATGCAAGAGGCACCTAGGGGCAAACATTTTTGAAAAAGTAGACGTGGCCCCACCCTCTAGTAAGTTTAATATACATGTCTTCTAAACCACTAAAACTGCAACATCCAGCTGAAATACTATAAGAACACCTACCGATGCACAGTGATCGATTTGAAATGTTTAGGCGGCCAAAAGTCAAAATCTTAAATACATAGTAGGCACAAAATATTGACGTCTACGTATAGTAAACACTTCCGCGAATTACCCCCTACCTTTTTTTTAAACAACCATACGTCACCGCTTCCGTGCAGTTAGACGCAATTTGATCGTTGACTTGATACGTATTTCTATTTGGGTGCCCAAATTATATCAAATTTCGCAATACGCATGTATGTTTATTTTAAGTTGTGTAGTGAAGTGAAAGTGAAAGTGATTCCCATAGCTCAGGTAAGCTTCTATTAAATAAAGAATAGTTTTAACTTTTATTTTTAACTTTCGTTATATTTTTCGGTAGTTGAACATACCCCCTTTTTCACATAAAAAATGTAATTTTTTTAATTTCAAAAGCAATTTTGTTATGGATCAGGGTTCGTCCGGATCATATTTTTTTGTTTATTGAATACAGTAAACATTCAGCTTTTCTATAAAAAAAACAAGAGCCGCAGAATCCCGCTTACTCTTTAAAGACAGCAGTTCAAATATTTTGTTAAAAAAATTTAAAAAACCATTTTTTTTAATTTTATGTTTTTTTTCAGTTATGGAGATACCTAGTTCGTCGGGGGTGAAAATAGTGACCCGTAAATGTATGTTTGAGCAAATGCAACTACAAAATTTGCTAAGTATGGATGAGAAATTGGAGTTTTTAGAAAACCACTTGCTATTGTCTTGCGGAGACACTGTGGAAAGAAAAAAAGCCTTAAGCATACATTTTCCTACATCAAACACGAATTTAAACAGAAATGGCTAAAAGCTCATAAAGTTGAAGAAGTTTTTATGAAAAACAACCAGAAGTGGCTGGAAGGCACTTTTGAAATACCAGTGCATTCGCTTAATCAACCAGGTCGTCCGAGCAAATCATTTTCGGATTCCAGTGAACGAAGCAAGAGAAGAAAAACTGAGGGAATTCGATCAAATGTTGATGATGAAATGATTATACATGCCGCACAAGTCATATTGAAAACGAAGGGAAAAAGAATGCCTCAAAGATATACGAAATTCACCAACAACGGCTAGTAAATATAGAAATGCCTATTCCAAGACCAATGAAACAATTGCTCCTTTGATCCCGTTCCAAGCACTCAAAATGTTCGTAGAAGCTGACCGAACAAGACGACAATATGAATTAATAAGGGCAACTAACCCAAAGCATTACCCTTGTTACGACCTTTTGTTGAAAGCAAAATAAGAATGCTACCCACCAAAGACGGCATTGCGAGTAACGGCTACCTGCGCAGAAATTAGTTTACAATGCCTAATGGATCATACTATTCAACGATTATCAATCTACCTGGCAGAAGTGTTATCAACGCTTGACGAAATTGGAAGAAATTCATTAACGGTCATTTATAAATGGGGGTGTGACGGGTCACAACAACACGATACAAACAAAAATTCTCGGAAGACGCCGAATCCGATGCTAGTATATTTTTGAGTTCTTTTGTCCCACTTCAAATTATTTGTGGTGAAGAAAACAATAAAGTGTTTTGGCAAAACCCAACACCATCATCACCACGATTTTGCCGCCCCATCAGATTTCGGTATGTGAAAGAAACTACAGTTGTAACAAAAGAGGAAATAAGTTATGTGCAAAATGAAATTAAGAACCTCACTCCTACAAAAGTAAATATTGATGGAAAAGAATTTTCTTATAATCACATTTTCAAAATGACCATGATTGATGGCAATGTTTGCAATGCTACCAACACGACCTCAACTAGCCGATGCTATATATGTGGCGCCACTTCCAAAGATTTCAATAATTTAAGCAAAAAGAACGAGATAAGTCCCTATGCTCTTGAGTTTGGCATTTCGGTATTGCACGCAAAAATACGTATTTTTGAAAGCATTCTGCATTTGGCATATAAATTGCCAGTGAAGAAATATGGAAAGAAAAGGACTGAGGAAGAGAAAACATTAGAAGAAGAAAGGAAAAAAGAAATCCAAGAAAGATTCCGCTTAGAAACTGGGCTGTTGGTAGACATGCCTAAAGCCAATTTTGGTAATACCAATGATGGCAATACGAGTAGGAGATTTTTTGAAAACACAGAATTAGCGGCGGACATAACAGGCATTAACCACGAATTAATACACAAATTTAAAATCTTATTAGAGGCGATTTCAAGTGGACACAAAATAAATACAACAAAATTCAAAGAATACACCTTCAACACCGCGCAAAATGTATGTGGAATTATACGGATGGCATCCCATGACTCCAACAATGCATAAATTACTATTACATAGGGCGACCATCATAGATAATGCACTGTTGCCAATCGGCCAATTGTCGGAGGAGGCTGCAGAAGCGCGAAATAAACATTTTCGGTCATACAGACAGAATTTTTCAAGAAAATTTTCAAGGGAAGAATGCAACCGTGATATTTATCAAAGATTGCTTCTTACTTCAGATGCACTCGTAAGTAGTGAAAGATCGTTAAAGTGAAGTTATAGAACTATTAGAACCTGCCGAGCCCCACAGACAATCAAGTATTGAGCACGAAGAAGTCGAGATAGAAACATCTTTTAATAAGACAATTGAATGCATTTTTATTTATTTATGATTTATGAGAATAAAATGTGTTTTTATTATAAAATATATGTTTTTCTTATTTATTTTTTAAAATAAATAGACAGTTTTTTTAAAATACAGTGTTTCGAAGCCATTAACGTCCAAAAAGAGTTTTGGAAGCCTAAATATTTCAAATCGACCACTGTGCGATGTGAAAATGGATAAAATCTGATGATTACCACACTCAATCCCCATATAACGGTACGGTTGAAACATCCTCAAGTTCGATAAATCTATAGTTAAATACGCCATATACGTTGAAATCTTACTCCGATATGGTACGAGAAGGAATTATGGGAGCCGAGGTAAAAATTGGACAATAGGCGTGGCACCACCCGTACTTTGTACGTGACATTCTTCTCATACTCCAATGAGAAATAGGCGAAATCGGACTACAACCAATCCTACTTCTCATATAATATAATTTAAAATTCCATTTGATTCTTTCACTTTCCAGTATACAAATCAAGAAATAGTTATCAAATAACCGCTTTGAAGTTGGTCGCCTTGTCGTGGCGAAAGGGCTTAAGTAAGAGTAAAGTGTGCATCCCAAAGGAAACGCACTCTGATCTTACGATCTAAGAGGGACACCCCATATTTCCCACAATAGTAAAATGGATGAATAAACCCTAGGTTTTACGCTCATCTCCTATTGCGGAAGTATGAGAATACCCGCACCAAAACCACCCTGAGCCAAGGTGTCGAGGTACCCGTGCCGAGGGCTGAACGGTCAGCGGGGGTAATAAATAGCTGATCGCGAACGGTCCCCTCCGATGCCCGGGCGAGGTCGGAGGTATAAAAGCCTTCTCTCCACATACCGGCTCTGCGGACGAGTGACCAACCCTTTCCGGCTAACTCGTGGGACCAACAATTGAACGGAAACAACAACAACTACAACAACCAATTTGACGACAACAGCGACGACTAAGGACATGAATTACAGGATTCCCATTACGGAATCCGAGCAAGAAGAATTACTCGCCTCCAGCCAGGAGACGAGTAAAAGTACTGCCGGACATACCAACCTAAGTATACAGGCAGATACAGCAGTGATAACAGCGAACGTAAAGGAGGAAGCGTCCAACTCCAAAGCTGCCATGAGCACCAACCAAAGTGCACTGACGGCCAAAGGGGATATCAAAAAGAAGCGCAAAAAATCCCAGAATCAGCTGAGGAAAACCCGGTACCAGAGGGAAGTCCTCATTCTAGGGAAGATAGCCATAGACCAGGCAGCCGGCACCCCAGTTGGTGAGGCAGAAACAAAGCGCCTCAAAGCAATAGTGGAGGAATATGAAAGCTACCTGAAAAAGAAGCACTCAGAACCTCTAGTAGAGAACAAACAGGAGAACACTTCGCAAAAAAGGAATCGCTCTACGACAGAAACACCAGAAACTCTGCCCAAAAAACCGAGGCGGAGTGATGGCGAACAGAGCAGCGCAACAGCGGCAAGGCATTTCTGCGATGCAGCCAGAGATAACCTGCAAGCGGCCATGATAGACGGGAATTCCTCCTCACCGAGCACGGTACAGGAAAGATGGGTGGAGATCGACTTCAGGTTGTTGAGTCTGGTGCTAAGCTTTGTACTCGACAATCCAGCGGGTCCTCAGAGTTTGACTCCTCTGAGACCCTCAGGGGCTACAGGGTCATCAAGTGCGCGGACCAGGCCTCGCTAGATTTCTTGACGGGTAGTGTTGCTAAAATCAGCAACGCCTTTGTAGGCCTCCTATTGAGGCTTATACCGCCAGGGACATTCCGAAGAGACCTCGTGCTCGCATTTGGCTACCCCCACTAGAGGAGCCAGGCGAAAAACCCCTGAGGTGTATTAAGCTGCAGAACAAATCTATACCTGGTATAGATGAGTGGCAGTTATAAAGAAGGAAAAACCAAATAAAGCAAGCAGACCAATACTAGTGGCCATTTTCGATGAGTCCATTGAGGCTCTCAAGAAGACTGACTACAAAATCAGCTTCAGAATTCGCAAGGCCAGGTTGAAAATCTTCCAAGGTGACAAAGCGGCTGACGAAGACGACACGGAACAGATCGACGACGCCAGCCAGTTGCTAAGGAATGTGGGCATCGAAGAAACCCGAGATGCCCAATAACTTAAGATGTGTACAGATAAACCTGCAGCACTCGAAGACATACCACCAACCCCGCTCACCAGACTAGTAGAGGAGAACAGGAAAGAAGATGTCCTAATAGGGTGTGATGCAAACGCAAGGCACACCGTATGGGGTAGCTCCAGCATAAACACCAGAGGTGAGTCACTCTTGCAGTATATTCAAAATAGTAATCTAAGTACATGCAACAAGGGCGTTAAGCCAACTTTTATTTTTCCAAGCTCTGATAGGTTTCCGGGGTAGGAGGAAGTGCTTGACCTCACGCTATCAATAGACACAGACAGTCTCGTTGTGGATAACTGGAGGGTATCCGATGAGCCTTCCATGTCGGATAACTCTTGGGTACTCTTCAGCATCCGCGAGAAATACAGTGCTCCTCTCACATATCGGAATCCTAGAAGAACAGCGTGGGAAAAATTTACCAGTAAAGCAAAAAAATGCCTTGAAAAGGGAGGCAATAATAGTATTAGAAATCATCAAGAACTAGGTACAGAAGCAGAGAAGTTGGAAAAAATCTTAACCACAACTTTCAAAAAATCCAAGAGAATGTCTCTTCCTTGGTGGAACAGTGAACTCAAGAATTTGAGAACTCAACTAAGGAAAGCTTTCAATGAGAGTTTTAGAACCAAAATCTGGCAGCCATATAAAGATATTATGAAAAGATACAAAAAAGCAGTCAGGAAAGCTAAAAACGACTCATGACGATCTTTCTGTACATCGATAGAAAGTTGCAGAGAAACCGCTAGGCTGAGCAAAATGCTATCCAAAGATCATATTAATATTAGGGCACAATAGTCTCTGGAGGTACTAATCATAACGCACTTCCCCGGGAGTCAGCAAACACCTTCAACGAGGGTTCAACCAGAACCACCGTTGAACACAGCTGATTATCAAAGCCAAATAGTAGACAAAAGCAAAATCAAGTATGCCATAAATAGTTTTGCACCATTTAAAGCGGCAGGTCCTGACGGGATTATGCCCATAATGTTGCGAAAACTGGTAGAACCAATGGTTCAAAGACTTGAAAATATATACAATGCTAGCATTCTATTATCCTACATCCCAAGAAGTTGGAAAAGAAGTAAAGTTGTGTTCCTTCCAAAACCTGGCAGAAGAACACACGAAAATGCCAAGGACTTTAGACCTATAAGCCTTACCTCCTTTATACTGAAGGTACTGGAAAGACTAATAGTACACGTAAGAACAATTATGGCGGAGAAGTTATCGAAGTCTCAACATGCGTATATAAAGGGCCGATCAACCGAAACTGCCCTTCACGAGGTGATAAGTGTAATTGAAAAATCACTACACCACAAACAATACACCATGGCTGCTTTTCTAGACATAGAGGACGCCTTCTATAACATAGAAGTAAATGCGATAATTAACTCTCTGGCACATGGTGGCATAGATGATTACTGTGTGCAGATGGATACTATCGATGCTTGAGAATAGGAAGATTATAGCTTCAAACGGCGCTGCAATACAAACAAGCTATGTGAGTAGAGGGACGCCTCAAGGAGGGGTCCTCTCTCCGCTCCTATGGGTTGTAGCGCTGAACGAAATACTCCTCCAACTAAACGGTGGAGGAGTGAAAGCAGTGGCGTATGCAGACGATATAGTGTTGCTGGTATCAGGCATGTTTTCTTCAACAGTCAGCGAGATTATGGAAAGAGCACTTCCTTCAAAGGTTAAACCTATGGCCTAAAAACAATGGACTAGGGGTTAACCCGAACAAAACAGAACTGATGCTATTCACAAGCAGAACCAAAATACCTCAGTTTCAACTTCCGGTACTAAACGGTACAACACTCACTCTATCCCCCACAGCTAAATACTTGGGGGTGGAGGTTGACACCAAACTGTCTTGGAAAATAAATATAGAGAAAAGAATAAATAACGCATATATGGCCTACTATTTTTGTAAAAGAATCGTCAACAAGAATTGGTGCCTCAAACCAAGTATAATCATGTGGATGTATACGGCCTATACTTACGTATGGAACTCTGGTATGGTGGCCAGCACTAAATAAACAATACAACATTAAAAAATTAAATGGTATACAAAGAGCAGCATGTGAGGGTGTTACTGGTGCAATCAGGTCATGTCCGACTGATGCGCTCAACGTGATCCTGCATCAACTACCAATGGATATTTTTATTCAAAAAACAGCAGCTATTGCGGCGACAAGAATAAAAGAATTGGGAGGTTGGAACCAGCAAAACTTCAGACATAGTGTAATCCTAAACAAGCTCACCATTAATAAATCAGACTAAATTCTCCCAAAGCTGGACTTCAATAGGCACTTCCAGGTGAGGATACCATCTAGACGAGAATGGAGAAGAGGTTCAATAGAAGAGGAGGATACCATCTCAGTCTATACCGACGGGTCCAAAATGTACTGCGGAGTAGGCACGGGGATATTCTCCGCTGATCTTGGCATATCTCTCTCTATACGTCTACCGAACTCGGCTAGCATCTTCCAAGCAGAAGTACTAAGCATAGAAAAAGTCTGCGAAGCTCTATTAGAAAACCGCCGGAATATAAATAAAGTAACTATATTTACGGATAGCCAGGCGGCGCTCCTGGCCTTGTCTTCACCCATGACAAATTCCAGCGTAGTTAGCAACTGCAAGAGAGCACTAAGCTCAATAAAAGACAGGCTCCAACTAACATTTCGGTAACGAAAAAGCAGACGAGCTGGCAAAAGCACGAGCTTTCCTCAACGAATCCGAGGCGGAGATAATACCAAGTCCGCTAGGATCAATCAAAGGAGAGATCAATAGACAATTTCAACAAGTTGCAAATAACATGTGGAAAAGCATTACAAAATGCGTCATAACAAAACAATTATGGCCAACATACTTGTATGACAGGAAAAGAAGCAACGACTTATTAAATACGTCAAGGAAAAGTATTTACAGAGTAACATCATCCACAACAGGGCACTAGCCATTTGGGGAACACGCATTCAAAATGGGTATGCCCTACAACGACATCTGCCGTGGCTGCGGAGTAGCAGGGAACAAGTAAACAATTTTCCACTTTCTCTGCGAATGCCCAGCTCTAGCACAGATCCGACACAAAACACTTGGAATCCATCTAGCACCAAACCTTGAATGGATTTCCACTAAAAGCATATCGGACATAAGTAGTTTCATCGAAACCTCAAAATGGTTTGAAAGAGAAGGTGAAACGTAATAGCAGATACAGGAGGTTCTACGAACAGTGCATTAAAATGGCACATCAAGCGCTAATTGAGCCCGATAGGGCTGCACTCCTACCTACCTACCTACCTAACTAATATAACGGGATAAAAATTTGCACTAATAATTCTTTTAAAGTATGCCAAGTTATGACTAAAAATTACCCAAATTCAATCAAAGCTGTTCAAGTCCCGAAATACCAGAAATGCTTGGAAAATATCAGTCAATTTAATGGATACAACCCAGAGAGGATCTTTTCCTGATAATAATATGTCCGTGCACCAAAATAGGCTAATAGGATCAATAATTCCCTAATATAAAGATTTTTGAAGTTCCGCTTGGATTCCGGTTGACGTTTTAAGACGTTTGTATGAAAAAATCTTTTCATATCTCTATTAATTTATTGTGCCACATCTAATGTTTCTGACACATTTAGCTCTGTTTGGGATGGATTCGCATAAGATACTTAAATATTCGGTGATTACTTTTTTAAATCACATCTCTTCTATTGTTTGCCTCAATCCAAACATGGTCACGAGAAGTTTTCTTCCTAACATTCACATCTCGCTAAGCCGATTTTGAACTGGGGAATCGGGGCAATACCCAGTACCGTTTACAATGAATTTGTAAAAAAAACGTGCTGGAGCAGTTTCTTTGAGGTAACTCACATATTTGCCGGTATATCCGGTTTAAAGTTACTCGGAAGTTCTAAAACTTTTATATTGGGTATATGAGAGAAGTTTTAAGCCCATTCAACCAATTTTCAAAACTGGTTCCACATATTGCCCAAGATCTTGAACTGTTTTGTTTCGATTTGGAAAGCTTTTGGACACTCACTGCTCCTGCAAAGTTTTATTCCGGTTGATTAATTCGTGCTCTATTTATATGATGTAATGGGAAGATGTGGGTGATTTGGGATTTTAAATTGGCTTATTTGTGAAGTAGGCGTGGTTGTATTTCGATCCCATTTTCAATTCTTCATTTCTGGCTTAGTTTTAATTCTTTATACGAATTCGATTAATGGCGTTTTCTAAGCTTGGCGATGGTACGATTGAGACTATCTACGAACTCGTTCTTCTATTTTGCCAAGAAACAGTTATACCAGGGTTCATCAAGATATCTTAATTTTTACTCAACTGAATGCATGCAAAGACGAACAGACAGTCACCCGGATTTGAAATTGTCTCGTCATCCTAATAATTTATAAATACTGATTCAAATAACTGTTAGGTGAACAAAACTATTATTTTCAATAGCAACAAGTTGCAAAAGTGTACACATTTTGTATCATGCCAATTAAATAAAATCGTGTAAAAATTAAAGATTTTTTATTTTCATACATACTACTTTAAATTAAACTCGTGGTAAAAAATAAATTGTAACGAAAGAAGGGCTAAGTTCGGGTGTAACCGAATTCTTGCAACTTGCAAGGATTAAAGACAGGGTAATACCTATGTGTACATAAGGTTTGTTTGGATCTAGGGCAAGTTTTCACTCGATTTCATTCATTCTAATCACAAAGATGCACCGCACGATGCATTAAAAAAACACGCTCAGTTAATTTTTATTAAAATATTTAACTCACATATTGGCCGATATATGCTTTATAGTCGGTTAATAGGGGCTCAGGAAAATAATGAGATACGAATTTAGCTTTGAAAAAGTGGAGATAGAGTCTAATAGTTATCAGTTTATGACAAAAAAAGTTAAAAAAATTAACAATTTAAATAATTTTAAAAAAAATGGATGCCTTTTCCATTTCAATAAAATATTTACAGGATAGAAACAGAGCTAACGTTAGGTGTGCTAAAGGTTTTGAGTAGGTTAACAATTTGAGTATTTTAACGTTGCTCACTTCTGCTTAATATGAAACTTAATTGGCTCTACCAGCAAGAAGTAAGAATTAAATTGAGATATCTTGAACTATGTCTGTATGCTTTCCGCATGTCAAAATGTTCTTTTCGACTAAGGCAAACGTCTACATTAAATATGGGTATTGGGGCAGCTTAGATTGTCTTTTACTAAAGCCGACTTAACGGTGATGTACTGGTTTTATTGCACGTTAACACACATTACATTTAGACGATTACGTGACTTCACGTAAACGAGTCAGATGTTTAACAAACTATGGAGGAAACAACTCCCACACAAATGCATAAAGCTAAACTTACCACAACTGTGGGAAACGTACATAATACATATTTGTGAACGTTTACGACGATAGGTATGCTCATGTAACTTAAATAGAGATACATTTGTACACAAAACTTAAGTATCTTCTGCATGCCAATTTTCCATACAAATTTTATATACTGTTAAACCTATGAGAAAAATAAACACAGGAAACCTTAACCCTAGTGTACAATTAAGTCACCGCATTCATAAAATATGGCATATATGTACATATATACATACATATGAATGTAGGTTCATATATATTACATATATTGGGTTATACCGAGAGAAAATTGTTGAGGAAAAGTTGTTTATCTTTGAATATTGTCAAACCAGTAAAGTGTTTTATTTATTAGTGCATTTTGTTCTTTATATGGTTTCAGATTTATTGAAAAAAATTTTTTTTCTTTTCAAGGCCCACAAATTTATTTAATGATATATCAAAAATCGACCATTTCTTTCCAAGCATCATATACATACATATGTAAATATCGCAAAACATTTTCAAAGGTTAACAAGTTCGCGACAAGTCGTGGAAATATTTACAGGGTTAGTAAAACTGATCTCAATATTCCTTATTAACAAAAATTTCGTATTGATTGCAAACGCATTTGGTATCTTACAAACTTAAATTATACCATACTCTACAATCAGCTGACTTCTATATTTCTTAATATCCGAAAAACCTAACAGAAAAACGCAATATTGCATAATACTTATTAAATTATTATTCTCTCCTTTTATTGGGTAGTCGAAAAAGTCTTTTCGTATTTTGTCAATAGATGTCGTATATATCCAGTCCTACCAACTGCATTGTGTCATACCATATAGTGTTGGAAATGTGAGATAAGCTTCATTTAGCTAAAAAAAAATAATATCGGATTTATTTTTATAATTATAAAAAAATTAATTGAAGGTTGATTAGAAATACGAAAAGAATTTTTCGACTATCCAATATAGGGGATAGGAGAACAGTTTTCATCAGGAAGATGAATAAACCATTTTCGGTTTGTATAAAAAAAAAATAA
Source organism: Bactrocera tryoni (assembly GCF_016617805.1). Lineage (NCBI taxonomy): Eukaryota > Metazoa > Arthropoda > Insecta > Diptera > Tephritidae > Bactrocera > Bactrocera tryoni. The sequence goes on along the minus strand of NC_052502.1, from coordinate 66,635,828 downwards.
TATAAAGGAGCTCGGGACCAGTAATGTGTAAGTTTTATTATTCTCTCGACAAGATCTGGATCATCTAGAAATCAAGTGACCTCGTCATCCTCATTGTTTTGATTCATATATGTACGTATACATATAATGATATAAAGTCTTACACCGGTAGAATATTAAAATCTCGATAGTTATTGTAAAAGTCGGGTAATGTTATTAAAACTGATTTTTACAAATTCCATTTACATCATCATATTTTCAACTGTACAGTGTGCATTAATATAAAGAATATATTTAGTAAAGGTAGCCACAATTCAAATACCATTTTACACTTCAATTCATCGAACTTAATAGAATATACAAACAAGCATTCTTTATATTCATATACTATAAGTATGCTCAAATAACCACAATATTATTGTATATTTTAAATATACTTACACAGCAATTTATACACACATCTGCAAATATAGTTATTACTATAAGCATACGAATATCTGTTCGACAGTTAAGTGTTTTCGAGAGAGGTACATTTATACATAAGTGTAAGTGACATAACTTGTGGCTCGCCGGTGTTCAGTGCTGGGTGTAAATATTTGCTTATGAAATGCCTGTGTGGCAAGTGCCGCTGATCTCCACTAAGCGCATAATTCCGCCAATGGCTTTTATGACTTCCGTCACATCCTCAGTCGGTTAACAAATATTCTCACGTGTATGCATATACCGTCACATTACAGAAATACCTGAAGGAAAGGATCGATGAGAGCGGCTTGAAAGTACACACAAATGTTTAATTTGTTTGATAAGTGTATATTCATACAATTGAGAATCTTACTCTACGTACACACCAATGCATAAAATAAAACTTTTGCATATACCTCTAGATATCTAAATATATACATAAGTATATATAATGCTTATATGTATGTATCTGCATATAGACTAGGTATACAATATAATATATATATATTGAACCTAATTATCTAGTATATTGCTGCACATGAACCCAATTGAGGCTACCGCATTTGCATTAATACAGTTATTTAAACAAATCTTGGTAGACCAATATTCATATATACATACTACTCTCCAAAAATGTTACTATAGAATATAATAGTTTTATTCACCTAACGCTGGTTAGAAGCACCTCAAATTAATCAAGATATGTACAGAGTTGTACTTATATATGTATATACATACATATACATATGTATATACTATATATACATATATACATACATATACATATGTATATACTATATATACATATATACATAAATGATCAGGACGACGAGTCGAATTGAATTTCGGGCGGCTGTCTGTCAGTCCATACGTGTAAGCGATTACTTGAGTTGAGATATCGTTATGAAACTTAATACTTGTCTTTCTTGGCACCCAAATAACGTTGGTTTAGAGCACGAAACTGTAATTTGGTGGAGCGCATCGTAGACGGGAGGGACATCTGTGGGTTGAAAATTTTCATAAATTGGGCCTACGACTACTTTTTATCTCATACTTATCTCATTTGAGGATGATTTTACAGTAATCATCGCTGGTAAATATTGTAATAAAACCACATAAGTCTGTGACATTCATTTTAAAAACAATTACATTTTATACTCTTGTAACTTGCAAGAATCGAAGCTGGTTAAATACCTTAAGAAATAATCCGTCAACCACAGGATCGGAATTTAGCAATTTTATATATGTACATATATGTACATATACTCTATATAACTCATACACTGACCGACAAATTCGGCATTAGATTTGCTAGAAAAACGAAAATTATTATAAATGGTATTATAATTATGGAAGTTGGGAGAGAAAATTCCTATAATACTTGTAGATATATGGGGGCTACGTCAAGTTTCGCCCAGATATATTTATTTTAGGTACAAAGATACACCAGAGAACGTATATACGTATTTATAGAGAAGGTTCACGATGACGAGAATTTAGGGATATTTCAATTTTGGGATATTTACTGTTTTGGATGAGCGTGTTTCACCACTTAACATGAGGGGACACGAAAATAGCAGAATTGAGCATTTTCGGTGGTAAATGAGAAAATTATGCTATTCCCCATGTTAAGGAATGCACGCTTACAGATTCGCATATCCACAATGCGCAAACGACTCTACATATAATTTATATACGGACATATGTATATATATGTGTGTATATTTTCTATATACATATGTATGTATTTTATATCAAAGTACACAATCATGTACATACGTAGAAATTGAACTACTTATTTCATGATAAATTCCTTAAAATCTTTCGAAATATACATATGTATGTATAATAGAAATGCTTATGTTGTTATCTAAATTTTAATTAATGTACATAGGTTTGATAACATATATGTACATACATTTATGTACATATTTATTTGTAGGCCATTAAAAGTTTAAAGGCCAAGCGGTCGCACATATTCACGTATGTACATTAGGGTGGCCCTTAGTTGTATGGAGGAAAAAAAAAGTTTCTGGATTCTCGATCGCACCCCCTAGAAATATGCGAAAAATATCAAAAAAGGTTTAGAGGTTGCGCAAGGAGCTTGAAATCCTGAAAAATTACGAATTTTTGCCATTTTTATGTCTCAGACTTCCACATTTCAAAGCCACACTATCCCTTACTGGTTTTCCATACCGTAATAAGATCTGCATTTTATTACCTTTCTAAAATTACCACAATCTTAAAAATCGGTCGATTGAGGCAATTAACACAGAAGGTATGTATTTGAATGAAACTGTAATTTGAATGGGGTGACATTTATGTATTTGTAGCAGGAGAATTGTCTTCAGACAGTGATGATGTGCATACAAGTTTGAAAAGTGGGATGGAAGAAGATTCTCATCCATCATACTCCACTTCCATCAAAAATTGAGGAACGAAGTACATCTTCACTGAAAGAGTCGTATCTGCCCTAGATAAATGCAAAATTAGTGATCGTTCAGCAAAGCATATTGTCACTGCCGTTGCTGAAGCACTAGGACATAATACAAATGAACTCATAATAAACCGTAAGTCATTGCAGCGCCAAAGGCATTTAAATCGGTTAAAAAAATCAGAAAACAACAAAGAAAACCTCAAGGTAAGTCGTGTACGGATTGGATCATTGAATCGCGGTATTCGGGTAATAAAACTCTCAAACAAATTTTCTTACACATGTATATCCCTTGAATTTTTTTATTTAAAACAAGTAAGGAAGGGCTAAGTTCGGGTGCCACCGAACATTTTATACTCTCGCATGGTAAAGTGATAATCGAGATTTCATTATACGTCATTTACATATTTTTCAAATACCGTATTTTTGTAAAGTTTTATTCCGCTATCATCATTGGTTCCTAATGTATATATTATACAGAGAAGGCATCAGATGGAATTCAAAATAGCTTTATATTGGAAGAAGGCGTGGTTGTGAACCGATTTCACCCATATTTCGTACATGTCATCAGGGTGTTAAGAAAATATTATATACTGAATTTCATTGAAATCGGTCTAGTAGCTCCTGAGATATGGTTCTTGGTCCATAAGTGGGCGGCGCCACGCCCATTTTCAAGTTTTAAAAAAAGGCTGGGTGCAGCTTCCTTCTGCCACTTCTTCCGTAAAATTTAGTGTTTCTGACGTTTTTTGTTAGTCGGTTAACGCACTTTTAGTGATTTTGGACATAACCTTTGTATGGGAGGTAGGCGTGGTTATTATCCGATTTCTTCCATATTATCCGATCTCATCCATAAGCCAACTGTATATAGAAATACCTGAAGAAAACGACTCTGTAGACTTTGGTTGACATAGCTATAGTAGTTTCCGAGATATGTACAAAAAACTTAGTAGGGGGCGGGGCCACGCCCACTTTTCCAAAACAATTGCGTCCAAATATGCCCCTCCCTAATGCGATCCTTTGTGCCAAATTTCACTTTAATATCTTTATTTATGGCTTAGTTATGACAGTTTATATGTTTTCGGTTTCCGCCATTTTGTGGGCGTGGCAGTGAGCCGATTTTGCCCATCTTCGAACTTAACCTTCTTATGGAGCCAAGGAATACGTGTACCAAGTTTCATCATGATATCTCAATTTTTACTCAAGTTACAGCTTGCACGGACGGACGGACAGACGGACGGACAGACGGACAGACAGACATCCGGATTTCGACTCTACTCGTCGCCCTGATCACTTTGGTATATATAACCCTATATCTGACTCTTTTAGTTTTAGGACTTACAAACAACCGTTATGTGAACAAAACAATAATACTCTCGTTAGCAACTTTGTTGCGAGAGTATAAAAATATACATTACATCTATATTGCACTTGAATGAACAAATTTTGAATGGTACATTTTTTTAAATAGATACACTGTGGCACTTTGCATTGGGATGGAAAACTCCTTCCGAAAATAACAGGTCGAGAAAAGGTGGAACGACTTCCAGTTGTTGTTACTGACAGGAATTGCGAACATTTAATAGGGGCTCCAAAACTATATGCTGCAACGGGCTCAGAAATAGCTGATACGCTGTACGAACTGATATTTGATTGGGACTTGAAGGATCATATTGTGGCCTGTTGTTTTGATACGACATCGAATAACACGGGCGTAATAAAAGGAGCTGCAACGTTGTTAGAAAAAAAAACTTGAGCGAAAGCTTTGTATCTACCTTGTCGGCATCATATATGTATGTATATGAAATATTGCTGAGAAGAGTTTTCGAGTGTTATTTTCCCGTAAATACAAGTAAAGACGTCCAATTGTTTCAACGGTTTCAAGAGAATTGGGAAAATATTGATAAAAACAATTTTAAAGACTTGCTACAAAACAATTAATTAAAATTACGTTTACGTTACGTTACGAATGATAACGTAGATACTTTTTTAAATTTTTGTAAGCAAGAGATGAAAAAGAAAATTGTTAGAGATGACTATAGGGAATCATTGGAATTGACGTCTATATGTCAAGGAGCAAATAACGGCATAAAATTTCGTGTACCAGGTCCCACTCATCATGCGCGGTGGATGTCTAAGGCATTATATTGCTTAAAGATCTATTTATTTCGGAAACAGTTCAAACTAACGGACTATGAAGAGAATTCGTTAGCAAGTATATGCGCATTTATTATAAGATTCTACGTTAAGCTTTGGTTTAACTGCACCAATCCGTCTAAAGCACCTCTTCAAGATTTATCTTTTATTAAAGAAATTCACGAGTATAGAAATGTTAATAAAAAAATCTCTGAAATTGCAATAAAAAAATTTTGTAAACACCTTTGGTACCTGTCTGAAGAATGTATTGCATTGGCATTATTCGACGATGACGTTTCTTATGGCATGAAAAAAAATATTGCGGAAAAAATTATAAACCTCGACAACTGCGACAAGGAAACGGAAAATTTAAAGAGGGTACACGTAAGATCCAGTGAAATCAATGGATTTATAAGAAAAGAACTACATGATTTTGTAACAGCAAATACAATTGATTTTTTTGGACGGTTCGGGATTTCACCTCAATTTCTGCAGGTAGATCCACTTTATTGGAGGGATACAGAAACCTATCATAAAGCTAAGGATATTGTTATAAATATCGGGTGATTTTTTAAGAGCTTGATAACTTTTTTAAAAAAAAAAACGCATAAAATTTGCAAAATCTCATCGGTTCTTTATTTGAAACGTTAGATTGGTTCATGACATTTACTTTTTGAAGATAATTTCATTTAAATGTTGACTCATGTGGTTTCAACAAGATGGCGCTACATGCCACACAGCTCGCGATTCTATGGCCATTTTGAGGAAAACTTCGGAGAACAATTCATCTCAAGAAATGGACCCGTAAGTTGGCCACCAAGATCATGCGATTTAACGCCTTTAGACTATTTTTTGTGGGGCTACGTCAAGTCTAAAGTCTACAGAAATAAGCCAGCAACTATTCCAGCTTTGGAAGACAACATTTCCGAAGAAATTCGGGCTATTCCGGCCGAAATGCTCGAAAAAGTTGCCCAAAATTGGACTTTCCGAATGGACCACCTAAGACGCAGCCGCGGTCAACATTTAAATGAAATTATCTTCAAAAAGTAAATGTCATGAACCAATCTAACGTTTCAAATAAAGAACCGATGAGATTTTGCAAATTTTATGCGTTTTTTTTTAAAAAAAAGTTATCAAGCTCTTAAAAAATCACCCGATATAAAAGTGGTTAACGACACAGCAGAACGTGGAGTAAAACTTATGGAAGAATATAATAGAATACTAACAAATGACGATTAAGAAAAACAATATTTATTACAAGTTGTAACTGATTATAAAAAACAATTTGATTCACATAATAAATCATCTTTAATTAGATCATAAGAAATAATATTACATTTTTTTATTATTACAAGTTAAATTACCTTTCGCACATAACAAATGAAATAGGGTAGACTAAATTTAAGAAAATGTAAAAATTCGTAATTTTTCAGGATTTCAAGCTCTTTGCGCAACCTCTAAATCTTTTTTGATTGACCTAAAACTTTGTATATACTAGTTTTTTGGCCATACTCATATTTCTAGGGGGTGCGATCGAGAATCGGAATACTTTGGAAAATAAGGGCCACCCTAATGTACATATGTAATTATGTGAGCATGTAAACAAAAATAAATATTCGCAAAATGTTTGTCAATTTGTCCACACACAACTTTGTATGTAAAGATGTACACATATTGTTTCATGAGAAATCTCCGTTGTCCCGGAAAACCAATGGCCGAAGCTCAAGCTTTGTCAAAAAGCCAATGCGTCGATGGCTCACCTGACAACATTGTGTTGTTGGTAGAAAATCCGAACTATTAAGAAAAACACAAACGAGCGAACGCCAATTGTCACGGCTTTTCTTGCCGCTGTACAGCTTCGCCTACAAACCAGCGTAAATATGTATGTTTGTGTGTGAGCTTGCATACATATGGACGCAGTAAAAATATTTCAGAATTACAAAATATTTTTTACATTCCTTGACAAATACAGTCAATCCCGGTTATGTGCCACAATCAAAGATACAGATTGAAAATTCTCAAGCGTTTTTGAGAAATAAAATTGATTTAAAATTGTTTTGGGATGCGTGTTTGTTTAATGTACTTTGTTTTTAAAGTATATTTACTTAGCACAATTTAACCAATTGCCTGTACCGAACACTTGAACTTACGGAAATTGCGTCGGCGAAAAAAGCGGAAAAAAGAGAAACGCGTGCGAATTCTATGGTAGTCTAATAACAATCACTTCTTTATTCCATTTCATCTAGTTGCTTAGCCTAAATCTTAAAACTAACGGCTTGGAGGATGGAGTCATGTGTAGAAGTTCACGCAAGTGAGGAAAGTTCTCTGATCGCCATTCACTTGGGAGTGGCCAGAAACGATTCTTTTACACACGGCTCAAGCAGCTCACTACTTCCGGTCTTTGACCAAGTATCCTCTGGGTAGCCTTAGAACATCCGTTGGAAGGCGAGCTAAAGTGAGAAGGCGAAACATTCCCTACAAGGGTTGTGCGCTGGGCTTGGGACCCGCCACGTAAAAAAACAATACCAATGAAAACGTTAAAACAGCCTCGGATGAGAGACCCCCTTTTGATGACGACCATGGCAAACGGAATAAGGACTACGATTTAAAGGGCATGCACCTGGAATGTCCGGACCCTTAATTGGGAAGGTGCCTGCTGCCCAGCTGGTTGATGTCCTCGCAAAAATAAAGGCTGACATCACCGCCGTCCAAGAAATGCGATGGACGGGACAAGGACTGAGACGAGTAGGTCCTTGTGGAATTTACTACATTGGTCATAAAAAGGAGCGCAAGTTTGGTGTGGGATTCGTGGTGGGAGAGAGACTCCGTCGCCGAGAACTGGCATTCACTCCGGTGGATGAACGTCAAAACGAATTTCTTCAACATATCACTGATCTGCGCCCAAGGCCCGACGGAAGAGAAGGATGATGTGACCAAAGATGCCTTCTATGAGCGCTTGGAGCGCACCTATGAGAGCTGCCCCCGCCACGATGTCAAAATCGTGCTTGGCGACTTTAACGCCAGGGTGGGCAAAGAAGGTATATTTGGCACTACGGTCGGTAAATTCAGCCTCCTCGACGAAACATCCCCAAATGGGTTGAGGCTGATTGACTTCGCCGGGGCCCGAAATATGGTTATCTGTAGTACGACATTCCAGCACAAGAAGATTCATCAAGCTACCTGGCTGTCTCCGGGTCGAAAAACTACTTACCAGATCGATCATGTTGTGATAGATGGAAGACACGTCTCCAGTGTTTTAGATGTGCGTGCGCTCCGAGGTCCTAACATCGACTCGGACCACTATCTTGTTGCAGCTAAGATTCGCACTCGCCTCTGTGCAGCAAAAAACGCGCGCCAACAAACACAAGGAAGGTTCGACGTCGAGAAGCTGCAATCACAACAGACAGCCGAACGATTTCCTACTCGGCTTGCACTCCTGCTCTCTGAGAGCACTCGTCAACAACTCGGTATAAGGGAACTGTGGGACGGCATTTCAAACTCCTTACGTACAGCTGCAACCGAAACCATTGGTTTTCGGAAAGTGCAAAAGAACAGCTGGTACGACGAAGAGTGCCGTGTCGCAGCGGAGAGAAACAGGCTGCCTACCTCCGCAACGTTACGATCGACCACTACACGTGCGGGATGGGATAGATACCGAGAGTTGAAGAGGAAGCGAGACGCATTTGCAGACAGAAGAAGAAAGAGGCCGAAATGCGTGAGTACGAAGAGCTTGATAAGCTGGCCGACAGGGTAATGCTCGAAAATTCTACGAAAAAATGCGGCGGCTTACAGAAGGTTTCAAGACCGGAGCATACTTCTTGTAGGACCCCCAAAGGTGATCTAGTCACTGATGCCCAGAGCATAGTTAAATTATGGAGGGAACACTTCTCCAGACTGCTGAATGGCAGTGAACGCACAACACCAGGAGAAGGAGAACCCGATTCCCCAATCGATGACGATGGAGCAGACGTTCCATTACCCGACCATGAAGAAGTTCGAATAGCAATTGCCCGCCTCAAGAACAACAAAGCGGCAGGGGCCGACGGACTACCGGCCGAGCTATTCAAACACGGCGGCGAAGAACTAATAGGGAGCATGCATCAGCTTCTTTGTAAAATATGGTCGGACGAGAGCATGCCCAACGATTGGAATGTAAGTGTGCTATGCCCAATCCATAAAAAAGGAGACCCCACAATCTGCGCCAACTACCGTGGGATTAGCCTCCTCAACATCGCATATAAGGTTCTATCGAGCGTATTGTGTGAAAGATTAAAGCCCACCGTCAACAAACTGATTGGACCTTATCAGTGTGGCTTCAGACCTGAAAATCAACAACCGACCAGATATTCACCATGCGCCAAATCTTGGAAAAGACCCGTGAAAGGAGAATCGACACACACCACCTCTTCGTCGATTTCAAAGCTGCTTTCGACAGCACGAAAAGGAGCTGCCTTTATGCCGCGATGTCTGAATTTGGTATCCCCGCAAAACTAATACGGCTGTGTAAACTGACGTTGAACAAAAAAAAGCTCCGTCAGGATCGGGAAGGACTCTCCGAGCCGTTCGATACCAAACGAGGTTTCAGACAAGGCGACTCCCTATCGTGCGACTTCTTCAACCTGCTCCTGGAGAAAATAGTTCGGGCTGCAGAACTAAACAGAGAAGGTACCATCTTCTATAAGAGTGTACAGCTGCTGGCGTATGCCGACGATATTGATATCATCGGCCTCAACACCCGCGCCGTTAGTTCTGCTTTCTCTAGGTTGGACAAAGAAGCACAGAAAATGGGTCTGGTAGTGAACGAGGGCAAAACGAAATATCACCTGTCATCAAACAAACAGTCGTCGCACTCGCGACTTGGCTCTCACGTCACTGTTGACAGTCATAACTTTGAAGGTGTAGACAATTTCGTCTATTTAGGAACCAGCATTAACACCACTAATAATGTCAGCCTGGAAATCCAACGCAGGATTGCTCTTGCCAACAGGTGCTACTTCGGACTGAGTAGGCAATTGAAAAGTAAAGTCCTCTCTCGAAGAACAAAAGCAAAACTCTATAAGTCGCTCATAATTCCCGTCCTGCTATATGGTGCAGAGGCTTGGGCAATGACAGCAACCGATGAGTCGACGTTACGAGTTTTCGAGAGAAAAATTCTGCGAAAGATTTATGGTCCTTTGCGCATTGGCCACGGCGAATATCGCATCCGATGGAACGATGAGCTGTACGAGATATATGACGACATTGACATAGTTCAGCGAATTAAAGACAGCGGCTACGCTGGCTAGGTCATGTTGTCCGGATGGATGAAAACACTCCAGCTCTGAAAGTATTCGACGCAGTACCCGCCGGGGAAGCAGAGGAAGAGGAAGACCTCCACTCCGTTGGAAGGACCAAGTGGAGAAGGACCTGGCTTCGCTTGGAATATCCAATTGGCGCCACGCAGCGAAAAGAAGAAACGACTGGCGCGCTGTTGTTAACTCGGCTATAATCGCGTAAGCGGTGTCTACGCCAATTAAGAAGAAGAAGAGCGGCTTAAACTAGTGGTAATGTTAATATGTTTTACAGAAAAAGGGGTTAATATAATAATTTTTAACTTTCGTTAACTATTGTAAAAGATTACGTTGAGGTAAGTAAGGTGAGTAATATATTAGTATTACAAATGGATTATTAAGGTAAGTTTACAATAATATAATTCAATATTTTATAATTTTTCTAATTCAATTTACTTAATTTTAGTTTTAGGTTTGAATATATATTTTGTCGATTGACGCAACACAGATTTTTGTGGTTTGTTAAAAAAAAAATATAATATGGCACATAAGCGAGTGCGGATACTTAATCGACTGGTACTTAAAACAATAATTCCTATGTATTTTAAAAACAAACCGTGAGATGCAGCAAGGTATAAGCAGTTAAGAGGTATGATTTTCATTTAAGCGGAGCCCTATTTAACCAGGATTCATTTAAATCAGAGGAATATTGAATATTTTCTTTGATACATTTCTTGACTTGAAAATCGACAAATAAACTATATTGCCAAATTTATTCTAATATATTTGAATACTTATATTTGCGGGGTTGTCACCTTTTCCTTCTCATACAAATATCAGAAATTATTAATTTTATGATTTTTAGCTTTTGCCATCGTCGCGAAAAGACGCTTATGGGCAAAGACTTGTTCGGGACGATGTGATGGTGTTTGTTTTTATGAATGAAGCAAGTTTGCCTGTTGAAAGTGCGCTTGCGTTCATGAATGAAAATATTGTTGTGGTGTGTTTTTCTACAAATTTGGTCATCGGCTATTTGGCTGCCATGTCTATCGGTTTGTGATGCCGCTGATGCTATTTGAAACCATTGTTGTTTTTGTGGAACAATATTTGTACGTTTTGCGGGTGACATATCTACATGTGAACGCATATACATAAGTATGTATGTTGTGTATGCATTATTTGTGTGGGGATGTTATACGCACATATTTATGTACATGTGTACTAGGGTGTGCCATTTTGAGGCAACTTTTTTTTTCAACTGAAAGACAGGCTCAAAACTTTCGAAATGTGTAAAAAAAAAGTCACTCAAAAGATGAGCTCTTAATATTAATATTAAGAGATGCCTCTTTCAAATTTTCTGTTTTCCATATAAATTACATGGAAAAAAAATCTTTTTTTTTTGTGGTGGTTATTCTGCGGAGGTTATTATATGTGCACGCGATGGTTTTTCGGTTAAAACTCCAATAATGTAATCCAAGGTGTGAAAAAATTGTCAAAAAAAAAAATCCTTTATACCCAAGACACACATGTAGTACATAATGTAGTATAATATAGAACCTATATGTGTGTCATCAGTATTTCACATTTTTGTTCCAAAGCAAATAGAGTTCCGTACTACAATAGCATACTACATACCATTGAAATTCAGTGGTGTTCTGCAATGTACTATGATGGATCGCATTGAACACACCCAAAGCTTTAAAGCTCATTCTGTCAAAATCATACGTTTTCGCTGCCAGCTGACAAAATAAAAAATAAATAAATTTATCAGTTGTGGTGGTAAGACAAAAAAATATGGAGAAAGTCCAAAAAAAATATATTGGGAATGCCGCAATAAGAAATATAATTCAAGTGTGGGCACAATTTAATTCCCAGCTGCGTGGAGTTCACAAAAATAGCCACATTTACTCGGCAATGAGCACGCAACTTGTAAATAACACGGTGTTTTCCTAGCGCCAGCCGAGCTGCGAAATCGAATTAATAATTTAACAAAGAAGTACAGGTTTGTAAATAATTATACAATAATAATAAGTATGTGCTAATTTAAACATATCAGACAGGAACGGAAGGCTGTGGGCCGAAGCGGAGGAGCTCCGTCTAATTGGGAATTCTACGACGACATACACAAAATAATTGGCAGCTATAAACCAAATCAAAATCAAATTTTAATATTACAATTTCAATGTACATATGTATTATACATCTTTTATTCCACAGTTTCGGATCCATTAGACACATCGATGGCGGCATCTTCATTGGCAAATGAAAGTGGACCTGAAGAAGCATCATCAACTTCATCGGCTGCAATAAAGGGAAAGAGGAATAGTGATGAAGATTATCTCGAACTGGCTAAAAAAGAGCAAAAGATGATGGAAGCTTATTTCAATAAATCTTTGGAAAATGAGGAAAAGGCCCTCAAATTGATGGAGCAAACCAACGCCGTTCTTATGGCTATGTTAAATAAACATATGTAAATAAAAAAAAGGTGCGTGGAGTCCCTACGCGCGGAAGAAGTTATACTTCTTAGTGATATTCAGAAATGCATATCATTTTGTATGAAAAAAAACTAGAACATTTAAATTCATTATGCACATTTACATTTACTCTTCGAATTGGGTTGTCATATCATAATTTGTATATCTTATATCATGGTGTTTAGTCCATTTCTTGTATTCATTATTGGCGTTGCATTTGCATTGCGCACAAAACTGGGCCAAAGTAAAATGAATTTTCTTTTTATTTTTCTTTGCAGTTTTTCAATAAATTTAAATAAGTTTCTTATTTACATGTATTTTCATTTATATTTAATTATCAATAAATTTTTTTTTAAATTATTTGCCCTAGTTGTCCATTTTATTTTCTCATGCATTTCAGTCGAATTTTGTATAGAAATTTGACCGGCGTAGAAGTAAAATGCGAAACAATCATACATACAGAGAACGTATATCATAGAGAAGGTTCACGATGTCGAACTTTTAGGGATATTTCAATTTGGGATATTTACTGTTTTGGATGAGTGCATTTCACCACAGAAAATTATTAGCGCATTTCACCACTTAACATCAGGGGACACGAAAATAGCAGAATTGAGCATTTTCAGTGTTAAATGAGAAAAATAATCATAATTCCAATGTTAAGGAATGTACGCTTACAGATTCCCTTTTTTACTATGCGCAAACGATGCTGCATATAATTTATAGATCGGTATACATATGTATGTACATATATTTGTTATGAAAGCACATAAGTATGTACATACGTAAGTATGTATGTATATATTTTAAGATTGAGCTATTTTATGAAGAATTCCATAAAATCTTTGCAAATACATATATAATTCAATAAGATTTGTATTACTACCTAAATATGCATTTTATATAGGTTTGGTACGACATACATACATACATATGTATATTTATATACTTAATAAATATTTGCTTTGGTCATTAAACTTTTCGATATCACGTTAAAAGACCAAGCGGTCGCACATTTGTCCATATACTATTATGTGTGCATGTAGACAAATATAAAAGAACCATACGCATAATGTTTGTCAATTTGTCTACATGCAACAAATGTATGTAAATATGTACATTCAATGCTTTATGCGAAATTTCCGTTGACGCGGACAACCAATGGCGAAGCTCATATTTTCTGCTTTCATGTCAAAGAGTCAGTGTGTCGAAAGAATGACGCGACGACAAAGCTTCACAACATTGTGTTGTTGGTAGAAAATCCGAGCTGTGCCGAAAACACAAACGAACGATCGCCAATTGCCACTGCTTCCCTCGCCACTGTACCAGCTTCGCTTACAAACCAACGTAGATATGTATGTTTGTGTGTGAGCTTGCATACATGTCGACTCAGATTTTTGCAAGCCGCGTAACAATATTTTGTACATTCCTTGCCAAATACAGTTGTTGTTATTTATCCTTCACAAAATATATTTTTTAAAACACAAACTTTATATCTTCTTTT